>NC_135807.1:118332838-118632838 GCF_964213995.1 Mustelus asterias | reverse complement strand
ACCATATAAGTTTCCAAATGTCCAGGTGGTCTCCTGTTATCATTGAACAGGAGACCTCACAGCTGTTACAGGGCACAATGAGGAGTGAACACTTTTACCGGTCAGGTGCCTGAAAGTGACAGCTAGCAGTGAGTTGCTACTGTTCAAACACACAGTGAAGCTGGTCGGCCAGGGTGTCCCTATTTAGGAGGGGCGGGGGGGAGGGAGGGGGCGGACCTCCTTGCTTCCCCTCGAAATCCAGGGCCCTGCTTTTTAAGAGCAGCACCAAATCACGCCCGCATGAATTCCGGTTGGGGAAGTGGGTGCATTGTGGGAGGCCTTCTGGAATCGGGTTTCCACATTGCTAATGATATTACAATGAACAGTTTTGTGTAATTATCGAATTCCTTCCAGGTCTGGTCAGGAACCCAATCGGGGCTGGTGGATGAATGAGAAACACTCTGATACCCGACAGCGATACCGTTTTCGCCCCATTGCCCTATTCAGCATTCCATCAGGATTTCCCGTCAGTGGTGAATGAGGCTGGTGAATCCCCCTCCCCCTGCTGTGTTCTTTTATCAGTCAGCCCCAGCACCAGTCAGAATATGATTAATACACTTGCCCTGCAGAGATCCCATGTCCTTTTGTCAGTTTTAGCAGTATCGTTGAACATGTTCAACTCCAAGAATCTAGAGCTATGGCTTGATGTGAAGGATATGGAGATACCTTTCTCTAAAATGAGTTATTGAATTCTTGACAGCAGAGTAAAAAGAAAAGATAAATATAGACTTGCAATGAAACTGTGCCTTTCATAACCACAGGATAATCCAAAATACTTTACAGTCAAGGCAGCCCTTTGTGTCCAGCCCGTGTTGTCATGTCAGAAATGCGGGGCCGATTTTACACAGAAAGCTCCCACAAACTGCAATGTGACAAGGACCAGATAATCTGTTTCCTTGCGATGTCAGTTTGAACAATAAATATTGGCCAGGTCACTCCTGCATTCTTCACGTTATTGCCGTGGGATCTTTTGCTGCCACCTGACAGGACAGATGGGCCCTCGGTTTAACAGATTGACAAACAGGTCAGGGAACAAAACTACTTTTATGGCACTGCAACTTTAGTAAAGGCATTTTTCTTTCACAGCAGATCTGACCACAGCTGTGCATTTTGACACATGGCACCAATTGCGAGGATTTTTAGTTGAAGCTGACCAAATCCTCACAGTATGGGATTTAGTGTATTAGCATCCTTCATCTACTAAACTCACCTTGTGTGACTTACATACAGCTACAGTCTTCCTAGATAACAGCCCTGCATTCAGTGGGTAAGTTTTCCATCTGCCACTGATCCTGTTGAAATGTTCTGTGTACTCATGATCAATCCATTTCTGTGTGTTTTTAACCCAATCATTAAACTGTTTATTTTAAATGTCTGCCTTTCACCTTCCTGGAGATACCCACCCATAAGGTGCATAGCCTCTCTCAATCATAGAATCCCTACAGTGCAGAAGCAGGCCATTTGGCCCATTGAGTCTGCACCAACATCAGTCCCACACAGTCCCTATTCCCATAACCCCACATATTTACCCCACTAGTCCCCCTGACACTAAGGAGCAATTTAGCACGGCCACCTAACCTGCACATCTTTGGAGTGTGGGAGGAAGCAAACAGAGACACGCGGACAATGTGCAGACTCCACACAACAGTCACCCGAGGCTGGAATCGAAGTTGGGTCCCTGGCGCTGTGAGGCAGCAGTGCTAACCTCTGTGCCATCATGCCGTCTGGACGATAAACATGCATATAGTATCTAAAATAGAACATTTATCCTCCAACATATCAAGGCTACAAAGGTATCATACAATTCATGACATTCAGTCTCCATGGTAAATATCATTCGAAAACAGAATTTGCCTGCTTGATATAAGATTTTATTTCTTCACAACTATGATGTCATTTTTATCTCCTTATTTATGAGGTGCATATTTGAATTACTTAAAAATTATGTCTGCTTAAAGTCATATAAATAATATACATACCTCACTGTGTTTCTGGGATGTAACAGCCATTGGAGGTTCACTCTGTCTACAGCATCAACAACCCTACCACACATTAGTCGCACTCACAATGAGAACCTGAGCATACCAACGGTTCCATTGTCTGGGCCATTTGAGAGGAGCAATCCACGACCCAACAGGGTGGGTATTCAGGTTTGCTGTGTCTTCCACATTTTGGCTTGAATGAGGGTGTACTCCTTCCTATGACATGTTTTGTGGTCACATCAAAAAGAGGAGGAGGAAATGGCAGAGGCGAATGAGAAAGAGGAGAGTCACAGACTCATAGAACCCCTACAGTGCAGAACAGATTATTTGGCCCATCAATTCGGCACCAACTCTCTGTCAGAGTATCTTACCCAGGCCCTCTCCTCTAGACTATCCCCATAACCCCACACATTTGCTATGGATAATCTATCTAACCAACACACCTTAGGACATTAAGGGGCAATTTAGCATGGCCAATCCACCTAACCTGCACAGAAACTGGAGCACCCGGAGGAAACCAATGCAGACACAAAGAGCAAAGAACAAAGAATAGTGCAGCACAGGAACAGGCCCTTAGGCCCACCAAGTCTGTGCTGACCCTTTCTAATCTAATATTTTCTTGCCTCTATGTGGTCCATATCCCTCTATTCCCTGCCTCTTCATGTATCTATCCAGATGCCTCTTGAACATTGTTATAGAATCTGCTTCCACCACATCCTCCGGCAGCGTGTTCCAGACATTCACCACCTCTGTGTGAAAATCTTGCCTCTTACATCTCTTTTAAACGTTTCCCCTCTCACTTTCAACCTATGCCCCTGAGTAATTGACCCTTTGACCTTGGGTAAAAGAGTCGGACTATCCACTCTATCCAAGCCTGTCATAATCTTGTATCAGGTCCCCTCTCATCCTCTGATGCTCCAATGAAAACAATCCAAGTTTGTTCAACCTTTTTTCATAGTCGATGTCCTCCAAACTAGGCAAAATCCTGGTAAATCTCTTCTGCACCCTTTCCAATACATCGACATCCTTCCGGTCATGTGGCGACCAGAATTGTACACAATAATCCAAATGAGGCCTAACCAAAGTCTTATACAGCTGGAACATGATTTTCCAGTTCCTATACTCAATGCCCCGACTGATGAAGGCCAACATGCCATACGCCTTCTTAACCACCTAGTCCACCTGAGTTGCCGCCTTCAGGGAACTGAGGATCTGGACGCCTAGATCTCTTTGTATGCTAATATTTCTAAGGGCTCTATTTTTTGTTGTATACTTTCCTTCTGCAGTAGACCTTCCAAATCGCATCAGACAGAGAGAATGTGCAAACTCCTCACAGTCAGTCACCCTCGGCCAGAATTGAACCCAGGTCCCTGGCACTGTGAGGCAGCACTGCTAATCACTGTGCCACCTTGGAAGAGGAAGAAGGGACGAATCTGCTGGAACTTACCTATTCATGTCCGTGAGTGAGTCACCAGATTGCAGTAACCCTGAATGAAAGCGCGGTTTCCTATGGTTGAACAACTCCCCCATTTTATCATCCCTCTATGATGGGCAGTGATAACACACCCACTGGCACGCATGCCAATGCATCAGATATCTCTGTGCGCATGCCCATCAGTCTATTTCTGCAGGATGCCCAATTGAAGTCCTCATCCCAATCCTCTGCAGCAGAACGATGGCACAGTGGTTAGCACTGCTGCCTCACAGCGCCAGGGACCTGCTTTCGATTCCCAGCTTGGGTCACTGTCAGTGTGGAGTTTGCACATTCTCCCCGTGTCTGCGTGGGTTTCCTCCGGGTGCTCCGGTTTCCTCCCACAGTTTGAAGATGTGCGGGTTAGGAGGATTGGACATGCTAAATTTCCCTTTAGTGTCAGGGGGACTAGCTCGGGTAAATGCATGGGGTCATGGGGATGGAGCCTGGGTGGGATTGTGGAGGGTGCAGATTGATGGGTTGAGCGGCCTCCTTCTGCACTGTAGGATTCTATGATTCTATGAACCGCAACCTCACCTTCAACAGAGCTGGCGCCTGCACTATGATTTACCCTTACCCCTCGAACTGGCTGATGTCCACTTGTGCTTAGTAACTCACAATTTGTGGGTATCCTACCAATATATCACACTCTAAAGCTTGTAAGAGTGCCAATATCTGAGCTGGTGGTTAGGAATGTCAGATGGAGAGTGACTATGTTCCTTCCTCTTTCGTCTGCTCTCCTTTTGGCCTTCAATTCATCTTCATCTATAACTGGCAGCTCAGGTGACAGTTCGTAGGTAGCTTGAAGCATAAATGAGCAAAGGGAGAGTTGTGATGAGGAAATTGATGGGGAAGGGTTACACTCTTTGCAGCTTGTACACATCAACATGTTGTGGTATGAAGGTATGTTGGGTTTGAGAAGGTGTATTAGACAGGAACACACTGTTGTCCCTTTCTGCTTCAGCTGCACGCCCCGTTACAGCCTCACTGATACCAGTCAAGCTATTCCCAGCCTTCTCTCCTTCATGGCAGTTCCAAACATCACTGCAGGCAGAATATGTCTTGCCTTTAAGAGATGCTGCTTGGAGGGCAGGCTATCTTTATGTGGCACTAGCCTCAATTGACGTTGGGCCTCTGAATAAACATACATCCATCCACTCAGTAAAACGTTCAGTGCTGGGCAACATGCCACTACCTTGGAAACAAGCAGACGGTGTGAGGTATGTGCTTTGTTTGTTTCACTTTGTGCGAGCGCAGGGTTATTGTACATGACGATCACCGGGCCCAATTTGAAGGGCTATCCAATTAGGCCCCAACATTGCTTTATTGTTGCCAAGGTAAATAGCGTGCTACTCAACGTAACTAAATTGAGAACATCTGCAGTGCATGGAAAATAACGATCTGTGATTCAGTCTACCCTGAGTCAAGAATGCATTGTATCATTAGGCTTTATTGAACAGCAAATTACCCCTGTTTATTTCAGACTAAATGGTTGTTACTTTTTATTCTCAGAGGATTTGAAGCTCACAGCTTTGGACCAGTGAAATAATATTGGAGCAACACTTATGAACATTATTGATTCTGCAAGACCTGTTCTGAAGGTTAATCCTTATGCAATGAAACTTGAACCTGCTTGGGAAAAAAAATCAAACACCCAGTGCAGAGAACATACAGAGACATTTAAAGTTCTCTTTGTAACATTTATTGTTATTGACAGCGGATTTGATCACAACATCGGGAACCTTAAGCTAGTTGTGCTTAAGAGACAGGATCACATTGAATTCTATGAGCAAGGAAGTTTAAAGGATCGACAATTTTATTCTTCTGTGATGCAAACACCTTATTTAGACTCTGACATGAGAACTTGAAAGGCCAGTCGAATGCCTTTTATTGTAGCCTGGGCTCCAGCAGAGTGGAAAAATACTCCTAATGTACCCTCAGAGAGCAGTAACCTCAGCAGATGAAAAACACTTCCCTGAAATGTCTTGATATGAAAACTGCATTATGCAGACCTGTGTGAAAGTATGACCCTTCTAATCATTGTCAGTATTGATAGCACATTCACACTGGATGACTTTGCAGTTTTAAATTGATCATGACATTTGAATTCAGAGCAACATGCATTACACAATAAAAAAAAGATGCTCAGAAAAATGAATCATTTCACATTTTCTAAATGTGGTATCGATTTCCTTTCACTGCGTAAAATACATGTTAGGTTAAGATGCATTTACAGTTCAGTAGCCAATATTGATCCTGTTTTCGCTACAAACTGAAAATGTCCTGTGCCTTCTTAAGTCATTCATAAAATTGTCTCAAGAAAAGAACACGAAGAATTGTCAGTTAATGCAACCACAGTGATTGCACTGCTATTCATTCCAGCCTTTAAGAGAGAAGCGTATAATGCTTTCCGCTTGATCGCGTAATTGGATTTCAGCAATGTTTTATACGCTTATTATTTGTGAAGCACTTAATATGCAGCTAATAAAAGTAGACGAAAAGGTGTGTGGCTGTGGTTCATTATGCTGTGTAACTGAAGGAGATCAGCTTATGACATTCAGTCGCATTGGCACACGCTTGTAGTCAGTGTATAATGAGACCTTTAATTTTAAAAGGCCACAAGTAAAGGTTGTGCTTTTAATTTACAAAGCCAATTTAGAAAGGTTGGCATTGTACTTACATAACTGGACATGTATCATGCTTTCTGTTATCTCTTCCTGTAATCAGCATTTGTAATGCTCCTGTTTTAAGTGGAAATGGAAGTTAACGTTAATTTAAGAGATCGATTAATGAAATATAACAGCAACTTGTATTTATATAGCACCTTTGCTGTAATCAAATATCGGGAGGCACTTCCAAACAGCACTCATCAGATAGAATCTGACATTGAGCCACATAAGTAGATATTAGGACAGGTAACCAAAGACTTGGTCAAAGAAGTCGATCTTAAAGGAGGGAAGCGCAGTAGGGAGGCAGAGAGATTTAGGGAGGGAACTCTGGAGCTAAAGGTCGAGTCAATTGAAGGCACAGCCCACCAGTAGTGGAGTATCAGAATTGGGGATGTGTAAGAGGCCAGAATCGGAGGAGTGCAAAGATCTTGAGAGGTGTGTAGGGCTGGAGGAGGTTACATAAATAGTGAGGATTGTGGAGTGTTTTGAAAAGACGTGGTAAACATGAGTTTGCATCACATTACTCTTTTCGCAATCATGATGGACTAATGTGATGATACTGTGTTTTTTAAAAATGTATTTGTTCTACATTCTTGTAGCAGTTTTATGCACTCGGAGCCCTTGCGGGGGATTTTCCGGCTGTGCTCACCCCAGACCAGAAAATCCCACCTGAGATTAATGGACCTTTGCATGGCCCTGTCCTGCCCATATTGATTCCCATGGCAGGCAGGACAGGAAAATTCCGCCTGTTATGTCTACCTGCACCCTGCATTGTTGAAGCAGCAGCATAATTGTTTCTGATGGCTAGAATGTTGGTTTTAATCTGAACTAATGCTGTTCTGCTGTTTTCCCCTGGGATTTTGCAGAGTGGGGCTTGATAGGGATGATTGGCAGGTATGGTCATGTGATGGGGAAGCTGGTCTTACTCAGAATATTCAAGCTTATATGTTGCTTTTTGAGTTGAGAGAGAGCAGTCTCTTTCTTCTTCCCCTCTCTGAAGTTAGAGACTAGAATCTGTCAGGAGATAAGTCTATTGGAGATTCTGCTGTATAAGAGTGAATCTTTCTCTGAAAACTGCTGTAAGGATCTCTGTCCAGAAGTGTTAAAAAGCTGAAAATCCAGCATCATGTGAGCATACTTGTTTTTGCACTAATGAATTCTGAAGAAGATGTATGTGAGGTATTGTTTCAAACTTGAACAACAGAGATAGCTAGTTGTTAAGGATCATAATTTGCCATGCCATGTCTAAGTATTTTAATTGATAGAAGTTATGCTAATTATTTTTGTTATATTCTAACTGTGTTCTTAAAAAATGTTCGTTTTGAATAAAGCTTCCGAGTGGATCACTTGAATCATACCTGGAGTGAAGCACCTTATGCTCACCCTAATGCCTAAATCAGATGCAAACGTTAAGGTCTAAGTTAACTGCATAATATACATTGAAGATTCTAGTCTGGGGCTTAACACTAACCAAGTATCACATGCAAATGTCATTGTACTGTGAGAAGATAGCAAACTGAAGTGAGTGTGTAGTCGAGTACTAAATTATATTTTTTGATAAATTGGCTATGAGCTTGAGATTTTGCAATTGTTGATTGAACTGGTTGATTGATAAACTGCAGCAGCTATCAATTAGATGTTGAAGTACTTGATGACATTGTGTGAATTACAATTCACTGGCTTTCTTGGAAGTCACATCTGTATTGGACTGGATTATATGCGCTACTTTGTGGCTGAGAGAGGTTGTGAAAACAAATATGTCTGTGAGGTATTGCTTTAAATTGGAACAGCAGAGATAGCTAGCTGTTAAGGATTGAAGGAATCACATTCAAAGTGGACAGAAAAATAAAAAGACAGCTCAGTTTACACAAGGAGTTTGACCTGAAATTAAATATAAAATCTACTTACAACCATTTCTGTTTTGAGTTTTGTGAGGTCAGTTATTATTGCAAGACAGTGGAAAGTAATGTTTTATCAAATTTGTACAATATGCATGGTTTAAAATCAATGGATGGATTCCTGACGCACTTATTATTGAGATGGTCACACTATAGCAAGAGGAAATACTGAGGCCAAAAGTGGAACATTATCTATTGAAGTGGTGGTGTTGGAGTGATGATGGTGGTGCCAATTGAGCAGAAAGAGTGTGAGGATTCCAGTGGGTCTGAAGTTTTCAGATAGGCATTCAGTTCTGTATACCTATTGTATAGGTGAAGGCAATAACTCAGGGAGGAGATCATGACAAAAGCCGGAGATACTGGATAAGACACGAGGGAAGGGTTAAATGTAGGTTATGATTATAATGCGAGATTCAATTGTGAGAGACTAAGATGATCTTTTCTGCAGCCATAAATATGAGTCCTGTGTAGAATGTTGCCTCCCAGTTGCTAAGAAATACACTAGTATAGAATAGGTGAAGAAACCCTTGGAAACAGGATGAGGGTGTCAGCCAGGAAGATGTGCCTCATGTCAGACTTGTAGAATTTTATAACACGAAAACAGCAATTCTGCCCAATGTCCACTCATCAGCTCTTTATAGGAACTATGACATGGACCTATGCCTTTACAGTTTCTCTTTACCCATTTGAACATATCTTCTTCATTACCTTCATCTTAAAGCTGTTATTTGCAGCTGTTCCTGGCTGTTCATCTTGTATCCTCTGTTCAAAAGAAGAAATGTCCCTTTGGTCTTCTGGTAATAATAATTTTTGTGCATTGTTTTTCCACTGACTGACCTGTGGAAAATACTTCTTTCATAATTTAGTTTATCAAATTGTAATATCAAAAGACTCAATTCGCTCATTTGCCAGAAGCCTAATTTTCTCCAATCTCTTCTCATAAGGGAGGCATGGTGGCACGGTGGTTAGCACTGCTTCCTCACAGCGTAGGGACCCGGGTTCAATTCTGGCCTCGGGTCACTGTGTGGAGTTTGCATGTTCTCCCCATGTCTATGTGGGTTTCCTCTGGGTGCTCCAGTTTCCTCCCACAGTCCAAAGATCCACGGGTTAGATGGATTGGCCTTGCTAAATTGTCCCTTAGTGTCAGGGGGACTAGCAGGGTAAATACAGGGGGTTACAGGGATAGGGCCTGGGTGGGATTGCTGTCGGTGCAGGCTTGATGGGCTGAATGGGCTCCTTCTGCACTGTAGGGATTTTATGATTCTTCTATAATAAGTAAAAAAATTCTCATCCCAATATCATTAGAGTGAACCTACTCTGTATTCTTTTTAAGCCTTTGACATTTTTACTGAAGTCAGGAGTCCAAAACTGAGCACACTATGATTTGAGTAAGTTTAGCATTGCTAGTTTGCTTTGGTGTGCAATGCCCCGCATATGAAACTTAAGAGGGAATCCTTGATTGGAGACTGGTAGAACATACAGCAGCCCACCAGCAAGGTGCAGCAGGAAATCTGGCCCATTTTAAAGTTCAGCTCTAGAATTGCTGCAATCCATGTGGTGTAGGTGCACCCACAGTGCTGTTAGGGAGGGAGTTCCAGGATTTTGACTCAGCCATTGTGAAGGAGTGGCAATACACTTCTAAGTTAGGATGCTGAGTGGCTCGTAGGTGGTGTTTCCAGGTATCTAGATGCTATCTGTCATGGGTTTGGAAGGCACTGTGTCAGGAGCCTTGGTGAGTTCCTGCTGTGCATCTTGTATATGGTGTACACTGCTGCCACTGTGTGTCGGTGGTGGAGAGAGTGAATGTTTGTGGATGGGGTGCCAATCAAATGGGTTGCTTTGTCCTGTAGTGTCAAGCTTCTAGAGTTGTTGGAGCTGCACTTCTCCAGGCAAGTGAACAGTATTCCATCACACTCCTGACCTGTGCCTTGTAGATGGTGGACAGGCTTTCAAGAGTCGCAAAATGAGTTACTCACTGCAGGATTCCTAGTCTCTGACCTGCTCTGGGAACCATAGCATTTATATGCTAGTCCAGTTCAGTTTCTGGTCAATGATAACCCCCAAGATGTTGATTGATTCAGTTATGATAATGCCATTGAATACCAAGGTGTAGTGGCTCTTTTACTCCACACATGGTGGTCTCCGCTACCACTCTTGTCTCTCCTGCAGGTGGACGAAATGGTGGGAGTGTCAGACTGGGATGACTTCACAGGAGAGAGAGAAAGTGAGCCACTGTTTATATCTGACCAGTGAACCCGCTTGAGTGAGTGTTTTCAAGGCCTGAACCCGACGGTTCTAGACTTCAGAATTATGTTCTCGCTCTGTGATCCACCAGAATGAAATGAGAGATGAGTGGGTGGCACAAAAGGCCAAATTTTATTTAGGAAGGAATGAAATTAACTAGACCTGTTAACATGCACACATAACCAGTTACGATGCTATGGAAGGAAGAGGCTGTAGCGACACAGCGGATATCTTTTGGTTTACACAATTTTACACAATTCCCAACCACCCTTCCTCAACACTTGTTTAATTGGGGATTTCTGGGGACTATAGATTATGTTCACCGCTCCTGGGGTTAAAGGGGCAGTACTGCCTTTAAGAAAAGGTCAGGGCCATCTTGCCTTCAAGGGACACGCACCTTGGTCATGTCGTCAGGTAGGTATAAAAATCTTTGCTGTGCAACCCAGGCCTTCAGTCTGGGGTTGTGTCCGAAAATGTGATTTCTTGTGCCCTGGATCTTTACTGGTAAGTACTTGGTGAATTTCTTTCTTTGGTGGTTGAAGAGTAATTTTAGAGTCCTTTCAGTTGTTCGAGCTGATAAGGAACAAGGTTGCGGCTTGGTCAAAGTTGGTAGGTTCTGCTTGGAGAAGACTCCCTGGCTGTAGTTGTGGAGAAGTGAACAACCCGTGTGCTCTGGCTAAAAGGGTCTCTTGTCATTTGCCTTTATCCAATTTTTAAAAGATGCAGCCTTTGAAATTCCGGCAGGCTTCTCCCAATGATCGGTAAAATTTTGACAAGAGTGTTTGGGGCTGATGAGGTGTGAAAGGGATTTGATGGTCTTCAGGAGGTGTTGATTGCTTTCCCATCGAGATGGTTTTGCAAGACACAACCTGGGCCCAAACCTGTTGGGTTTCACAGACAACTTGGAGTTTATAATGTCTATAGATATTGTAATGCATAGTTAGCCAGGTCTAGCAGGGTCCGTTTTTGCATAACTAGCAGGCTAGTTTTTCCATGACTCATCGTCCTTTGTCTGCTCAAGCAACTCCTAGTTGGATTTGATAAGGCTGTGGATCTCTTTGTCT
The DNA here is from genome assembly GCF_964213995.1 of Mustelus asterias. NCBI lineage: Eukaryota > Metazoa > Chordata > Chondrichthyes > Carcharhiniformes > Triakidae > Mustelus > Mustelus asterias. Next base: position 118,621,471 of record NC_135807.1, on the reverse strand, counting down.
GTCAATGTCTTGTTTGCAGCTATTTTAAGTCCATGTGTTTTGAAACACAGAATTTTAAGTTTGTCTGTATTTCAGCCAGTTTTGTCTATATTCCACATGTCGTCTTCATGTCCAAAAAAGGTGGATTTACCTCATCTTACAAAGGGAGGTGGTTGGATTCACTCCTGTTACAAATGGTTATTGCCCGATACTTGTGTGACACGAATGTTACTTGCCACTTGTCAGCTCCAACCTGAATATTGTCCAGGTCTTGCTGCGTTTGGACATGAACTGCTTCAGTGTCTGAGGAGTTGCAAATGATGCAGAACATTGTGTAATCATCAGCGAACATCCCCACTTCTGATCTTATAATGGAGCAAAAAGACAACTGATGAAGCAGCTGATGTTGTTTGGGCCTAGAACAGTACCCTGAGGAACTCCAGCAGTGATGTACTGGAGCTGAGATGACTGACCACCACAACCACCTTCCTTTGTTATTCCAACCAGCAGAGAGCTTTCATCCTGACCCCATTGACTTCAGTTTAGATCGGGCTCCTTGATACCATACTTGGTGAAATGCTTCCTTGATGTCAAGGGCAGTCACTCTCACTTCACCTATTTTATCCATGTTGAACCAAGGTTGTAATGGGGTCAACAGCTGAGTGTCTCTGGCAGAATCCAAACTAAGTGTCTGTGAGGAGGTTCTTGCTAAGCAAGTGTGACTTGATAGTGCTGTTGATGACTCCTTCTATCACATTACTGGTAATCAACAGAATGATTGGGCAGTAATAGACCAGGTTGGATTGTGCAGCTTTTTGTGTACAGGACATACTTGGGTAATCTTATACATCACTGGGTAGATGCCAATGTTGCGGCTGTACTGAAACAACTTGGCTAAGGGTGTGGCAAGTTCTGGAGCACAAGTCTTGAATAGTATTGCTGGAATATTAGCAGGGCCCAGAACCTTTCCAATATCCAGATCCATCAACCATTTCTTGTTATCATGTGAAGTGAATCAAATTGGTTGAAGACTAACATCTGTGATACTGGGGACCTCCGGAGGAAGCTGATATGATTATCCACTTCTGGTTATATGATTCTTATGATGTGGAGATGCCGGCGCTGGACTGGGGTAAACACAGTAAGAGTTTTAACAACACCAGGTTAAAGTCCAACAGGTTTATTTGGCAGCAAATGCCATTAGCTTTCGGAGTGCTGCTCCTTCGTCAGATGGAGTGGATATCTGCTCTCAAACAGGGCATACAGAGGCACAAAATCAAGTTACAGAATACTGATTAGAATGCGAATCTCTACAGGCAACCAGGTCTTAAAGATACAGACAATGTGAGTGGAGGGAGCATTAAGCACAGGTTAAAGAGATGTGTATTGTCTCCAGACAGGACAGCCAGTGAGATTCTGCAAGTCCAGGAGGCAAGCTGTGGGGGTTACTGATAATGTGACATAAATCCAACATCCTGGTTTAGGCCGTCCTCATGTGTGCAGAACTTGGCTATCGGTTTTTGCTCAGTGACTCTGCGCTGTCGTGTGTCGTGAAGGCCGTCTTGGAGAACGCTTACTCGAAGATCAGAGGCTGAATGCCCGTGACTGCTGAAGTGCTCCCCCACAGGAAGAGAACAGTCTTGCCTGGTGATTGTCTAGCGGTGTTCATTCATCCGTTGTCGTAGCGTCTGCATGGTTTCCCCAATGTACCATGCCTCGGGACATTCTTTCCTGCAGTTTCTGAGCTTTTGATTTATATGTATATAGCTAGTTCAGTTACATTTTGGGTCAATGGTATTGACAGTGGGGTTTTCTGTGATGATAATGCAGTTGAATGTCAAGAGAAGGTGCTTAGCTTATTTCTTAGTGGAGAAGGTCATTGCCTGGCACTTGTGTGGCACAAATGTTTCTTGTCACTTACCAGCATAAGCTAGTCTTACTGCAACACAAGCAGCTTCATTATCTGAGGAGTTGCGAATGATACTGAGCATTGTGCAATTATCAGCAACATCTTCATTTTTGACCTTACGTTGAAGGGATAGTCATTGATGAAGCAGTTGAAGATGGTTGGGACAAGGGCATTGCTTTAAAAATTCTGGCAGTAATGTTTTGGGGCTGAGATTATTGGCGCCCAATGCCAGAACCATCTCTCTTTGTACCAGTTATGACTACAGCCAGTGGAGACTTTTCTCCCTGATTCTAAGCTACAGATGTACAAATCTTATTTATTCAAGCTAACAACACATACAGATATGGTACCATAAAAAGCAAATGGATTTTTTTTCTGAATCTAGAGGCATTGGATACAAAAGCAATGAGATATATTTGAACATATATAAGGGTTTAATTGGGCCTCAGTTGATCAATTATGCAGTTTTAAACATTAAATTATAGGAAGGAGAGTAAAGCATTGGGAAAAAGTGCAGCATAAATTTTGTTGGATGTTAGTTATGAAAATACACTTGAGAAGTTAATGTTTTCTCACAAGAACTGAGAAGTTTAAGGCAATACCCAGAAGAGGTTGAAAATTGAATGAAAATTTATAATAAGGTCAATGGTGATACATGTATCATCTGGCCCATTAGATAGCAATGAGAGGGTGGTTAGAATATCGAATTCGGCACACAGGCCATGTTGAAACTTGATTTTTCAGTATTGCTACGGTGAGCAGTTGTGATATTGCAAATTTTCAGAATAAACTGATTTGAAGGTCACATTTTGTAAACCTTGGATTGAATTTGGCAGCATGGTGGCACAGTGGTTAGCACTGCTGCCTCACAGCTCCAGGGACCCAGCCTTGGGTGACTTTCTGTATGGTGGTTGCACATTCTCCCCGTGTCTGCGTAGCTTTCCTCCGTTCTTCCCACAGTCCAAAGATGTGCGGGTTGGGTGCATTGGCCATGATAAGTTGCCCCTTAGTGTCCCAAGATGTGCAGGTTGGGGGGATTAGCCATGGTAAATGCGCGGGGTTATGGGCTCAGGGCGGATTCATGCTAGAACCTGTTGATCTTGGTAAAAAGGGGACATTCTCAGACAAGTACATCTAAAACGACTGCAATTTTACCGGCCCACCCGCCAAGGGAATCGGAACGGCGTTGGGTGGAGCATGGGAAGGTCCGTTGACCTTGGGCGGGATTTTACGGTTTCCGGATGAACGAGGCAGTAAAATTCTGCTCAGTGAGTTCCAAAAGCAGAAACACATTGGGTGAGATTTTCCTCCCCTCTCTGCGGTGTGTTTTGCGGAAGTAGGAAGTGGGCCACCGCTCACTGGTGGCAGGATCTTATGGTCCCACCGTTGAGCTTATGGTATTTGCTACCAAATAAACCTGTTGGACTTTAACCTGGTGTTGTGAGACCTCTTACTGTGCCCACCGTTGTTAACAGGGTTTGCCGCTGAACGCACCCCTCATCACAGGGAAACCATGGTGGGGGTACACTGTCGGCCAGACCATCAGATTCCACCAGCATAAGCGGCAGCAAGATTTCGATGATTGACTTGGTTGCTTTTCCTCCAAACACAAAGGACAAAATGTTCTTATTTTTTTACGGAGTGACGCATTGGGTGGGAAAGCTGACATGGAAGCTGCCAGTCACAAGGGCAACTCCCCCCACTTTATTTTTAGGGAGTTTTATATTTAAAAAAATTAAGGGGCGTGTCCCACAACACCACGCACGCCCCACCAGCAACTTAGTTTTTAAAAGCCTCTTTAAAGGGTGCTCCGACACAAAAAAAGAACCCCCATGCCCCCCAGAACTCCCACTCCCCATGGAAATCCTTCACGGAAGCCCCCACAAATTCCCCTCCTTTGCAACATCCCCTCTCTGGAATACTTCCCTTCCAGTACTGTCCTGGCACTGCCCCCCTGCCACTGCACCCTGGCACCTCCTAGGCTGTGCCATGCAAAGTGCAAGTGCCAAAGCAGACTTGATAATTATATTTAAATATACTCAAATGAGGATCCCATTTTTCAATTTTGAGATTCATATTATTTTATTGGCAGGAGGTGGGGGCAATTGGAATGGGAAAATCCCACCGGTGTAAACTGCCTTTTGGGACTCCTGTGGGGTTCCCACTCTTGCTACTGATCTTGCCCCAAAAACAGGGGCAGAAACGTCCCCTCCCTCCCCATGCCACTAACTGAGTTAAGTGTGAAAAACCTTGATCCTTATGATCACTACATGGGATGAGGAGACATCAGAGAATTGTAGTAGAATTACCATTTACCTTATATGGAACTTTACTTGGCATTCTTGTACAGATCACATGATACTGGTGGCCATCTTGTCTTACCTGCAAAATGCATCGTGTTGCTGGAAAATTGGCTCAGTCACAGAAGACACTACAAGAGAGTTTTGCCACAGGATACAAGACAGCAGAAGGGCAAAAGAGTAATTAGGGAGAGAATAGGGCCTCTTAAGGATCAACAAGGTCATCTATGTGTGGATCCACAAGAGATGGGTGAGATCCTAAGTGAATATTTCTCATCAGTATTTACTGTAGAGAAAAGCGTGGGTGTTAGGGAACTTGGGGAAATAAACCGTGCTGTCTTGAGGAGTGTACATATTACAGAGAAGGAGGTGCTGAAAGTCTCAAAGTGCATCAAGGTAGATAAATCTCCAGGACCTGATGAAGTGTATTCCAGGACGTTGTGGGAAGCTAGGGAGGAAATTGCGAGTCCTCTAACAGAGATATTTAAATCATCGATAGGCACAGGTGAGGTGCCTGAAGATTGGAGGTTGGCAAATATTGTGCCTTTGTTTAAGAAGGGCTACAGGGAAAAGTTTGGGAACTACAGGCTGGTGAGCCCAACATCTGTAGTGGGTAAGCTGTTGGAAGATATTCTGAGAGACAGGATCTACAGGCATTTAGAGAGGCAAGGACTGAATAGGGACAGTCAGCGTGGTTTTGTGAGTGGAAAATCATGTATCATGAATTTGACTGAGTTTTTTGAAGGGGTAACCAAGAAGGTAGATGAGGGCAGTGCAGTCGACTTTGTCGACATGGACTTTAGCAAGGCCTTTGACAAGGAACTGCATGGTAGGTTGCTGCACAGGATCCAGGGTGAAGTAGCCAATTAGATACAATATTGGCTTGATGACAGAAGATAGAAGGTGATTGTCGAGGGTTGTTTTTCAAACTGGAGGACTGTGACCAGTGGTGCCTCAGGGATCGGTGCTGGGTTATTTGTCATTTATATTTATGATTTGGATGAGAATTTAGGAGGCATGGTTAGTAAGTTTGCAGATGACACCAAGATTGGTGGCATAGTGGACAATGAAGAAGATTATCTAGGATTGCAACGGGATCTTGATCAATTGGGCCAGTGGGCTGATGAATAGCAGATGGAGTTTAATTTAGATAAATGCGAGGTGATGCATTTTGGTAGGACAAGGGCAGGTCTTACTCAGTTGGGGAGAGTTATAGAACAAAGAGATCTAGAGGTACAGGTTCATAGCTCCTTGAAAGTGGAGTCAAAGGTGGGCAGAATGGTGAAGAAGGCATTTGGCATGCTTGGTTTCATTGTTTAGAACATTGAATACAGGAGTTGGAACATCTTGTTGAAGTTGTACAAGACATTGGTAAGGCCACACTTGGAATACTGTGTACAGTCACCCGATTATAGAAAGGATAATACTAAACTAGAAAGAGTGCAGAAAATATTTACTGGGATGCTACTGGGACTTGATGTTATAAGGAGAGACAGGATAGCCTGGGACATTTTTCCCTGGAGCGTAGGAGGCTTAGGGGTGAACTTATAGAGATCTATAAAATAATGAGGGGCATTGATAGAGTAGATAGTTAACATCTTTTCCCAAATGTAGGGGAGTCTAAAACTAGAGGGCAGAGGTTTAAGGTGAGAGGGGAGAGATACAAAAGGGTCCAGAGGAGCAATTTTTTCACATAGAGGGTGGTGATTATCTGGAACGTGCTGGCAGAGGTAATAGTAGAGGCAGGTACAAAAGCATTTAGACAGTTACATGGGTAAGATTTGTAGAGAGGGATATGGGCCAAATGCGGGCAATTGGGACTAGCTTAATGGTAAAAACTGAGTGGCATGGACAAGTTGGGCCGAAGGGCCTGTTTCCATGCTGTAAACCTCTATGACTCTATGGGAAGGTCTGGATTTCAAAAGGTGATCGTTCTCAGTTTAAGTGCCAGAGATGTGAGCTGAACAAACTGGTTGGAAGCAATCACCTATCACACAGGAAGTCAGAGTTAGTAATTGTGATGGATGGGAAGCCATTAACTGGGCATCTGTGTTAATCTGAAGGAACAAAGAAATGCAAGCAGGCACACAGCCCCAAGGAAGATATAAGTATTAAGAACAAGAGAACAAAGAACAAAGAAAATTACAGCACAGGAACAGGCCCTTAGGCCCTACAACTTGCACCGACCATGCTGCCCAGCTGAACTAAAACCCCCTGCCCTTCCAGGGACTGCATTCCTCTATTCCCATCCTATTCATGTATTTGTCAAGATGCCCCTTAAAAGTCACTATCGTATCTGCTTCCACTACCTCCCCCAGCAGCGAGTTCCAGGTACCCACCACCCTCTGTGTAAAAAAACTTGCCTCGTACATCTCCTTTAAATCTTGCCCCCCACACCTTAAGCCTATGTCCCCTAGTAATTGACTCTTCCACCCTGGGAAAAAGCTTCTGACTATCCACTCTGTCCATGCCCCTCATAATCTTGTAGACTTCTATCAGGTCGCCCCTCAACCTCCATCTTTCCAGTGAGAACAAACCAAGTTTCTCCAACCTCTCCTCATACTAATGCCCTCTCATATCAGACAACATTCTGGTAAATCTTTTCCGTACCCTCTCCAAAGCCTCCATATCCTTCTGGTAGTGTGGCGAACAGAATTGAAAACTATATTCCAACTGCGGCCTAACTAAGGCATCCACCTTGCCAGATCACCTCTGATCCAATTTGACTTCACCTTCTGCACCAGTCTGCCATGAGGGACCTTGTCAATGGCCTTACTGAAGTCCATGTAGACAACATCCACCGCCCTACCCTCATCAATCATCTTCGTCACTTGTTCCAAAAACTCAATCAACTTAGTGAGGCACGACCTCCTCTTCACAAAACCATGTTACTTCTCACTAATACGTCCAGTTATTTCCAAGTGAGAGTAAATCCCATCTCGAAGAATCCTCTCCAATCATTTCCCTACCACTGACGTCAGGCTCACCGGCCTGGAATTACCTGGATTATTCTTGCTACCTTTTTTAAACCAAGGAACAACATTGGCGACTCTCCAATCCTCTGGGATCATCCCTGTAGCCAGTGAGGATTCAAAGATTTCTCTCAAGGCCCCAGCAATTTCCTCCCTTGCTTCTTTCAGTATTCTGGGGTATATCCCATCAGGCCCTGGGGACTTGTCTACATTAATGTTTCTCATAAATCCCAATATCTCCTCCTTTTTGATCTCAACATGACCCAAACTATCTACATACCCTTTTCCAGACTCATCATCCACCAAGTCCTTCTCTATGGTGAATACTAATGCAAAATACTCATTTAATAACTCGCCCATTTCCTCTGGCTCCACGCATAGATTCCCTCCTCTGTCCTTGAGTAGACCAACCCAACCCTTTCCCTGGCTACCCTCTTGTTCTTTATATATGTATAAAAAGCCTTGGGATTTTCCTTAATCCTGCTGGCCAATGATTTTTCATCACCCCTTTTAGTCCTCCTTACTCCTTGCTTAAGTTTCTTTCTACTTTCCTTGTATTCCACACTTGCTTCATGTGTTCCCAGCCTCCTAGCTTTGACAAATGCTTCTTTTTTCTCTTTGACTCAGCTCACAATATCTCTCATTATCCAACGTTCCTCAAACTTGCCGTACTTATCCTTCATCCTTACAGGAATGTGCCGGTCCTGAATCCCTATCAACTTTCACTTGAAAGTCTCTCACATGCCAGATGTTGATTTTCCCTCAAACATCTGCCCCCAATCTACATTCTTCAGTTCCTGCCTAATATTGTTTTTACTAGCCCTCCCCCAATTTAGCACCTTCACTTGAGGACTGCACTTATCTTTATCCATCAGAACTTTAAAACTTACTGAGTTGTGGTCACTGTTCCCGAACTGCTCCCCTACTAAAACGTCGACCACCTGAGCCGATTGTCATAGACTCAGCCAAATCAGCAACAACCTATAAGAAAAACCATTGTGGAAGAAGTCAGCCTCAAATATTCAGCATGAAGACGGATTTCAATCCCTGCTCATACCTGGTCAGTACGATCAGCTAGTGACATTTCCACAACTTCACTAGAAGTTATTAGACAAGTAGGGGACAATTCTCCCAGCCGCTGTGCTGCTTTAGCCTCCGCTTTTCTCCAGCGGAGGCTGTGCAGCGGGCTTCCCCTAAGGGGCAAAGTGGCAAAGCCCAGGGGCACCTTGGCACTGCCCACTGGGCATCGGGCAGTGCCAAGGGAGTGGGGCCATTATGGGGGCAGGACCTATGGGGGGAAGGTCACCCACTCTGCACTCGGCGGTGACAGAGGGAGGGAGGCTAGTGATTGGGGCTGCCCATCAGGGTGGGGGGTGGGAGTCGGCCTGCTGAGTGGGGTTGGGACTCCAGGTTGGGGGGGGGGGGGTCAGGACTGTGGTGGTGGGGAGTGGGGGGCTGGGTGGGGGGGGTCAGAGCTACCAGTGTGGGGAAGTAGGGTTTGGGAGATCGGGACTGCGGCGGGGGGGGGGGGGGGGGGGGGGGGGGGGGGGGCGGTGGGGGGTGCGGAGATCAATGTGGGCTGGGTGCGGGGGGGTTGGGACTTGCCAGGAAATGTCCGATGGGCCAGTGACCGGGCTGTAGGGTATCGGAGGGCCAGCAATGCAGGGGTCGGGAGGCTGGATAGTGACTGAGTTGGTCAGAGATCGGGATATCAGTAGTGCGGGGCCACTGCGCATCTGCCGATCTTGGTGTTGACAGATTGGCACATAGTAGTTGCCCACTCAGCACTATGCAGCTGGCATCACGGATGGGAATAGGCCTCACCCCCTGATTTTTAATTATATTCATGCTAGTGCACTCTGCAATGTGGGAGATTCATTTTGAAACTTCCGCCGAGAAAAACAACGGGAGTTACTCCAGTTTTTATACAAATTCGACCCTTAGAAATATTTTGAGAGAAGCGCTCCCATATTGTTTGTTTAAACCTATGCTGAGGAATTTGTAGTGGTAGTAAGGAAGGCAAAATCATTTGTGTGTTTTAAACAGGGTGTAGTGATGATAAGTATTGGGATTTTATATTTTGTTTAAGAGAGAAATGATTTGATTCAAGAATAATGATGTTGTGTCTGTGAATCGGCTGGAGCGAGGGTCTTCGTCAATGTTACGGTGTCCCTTGGGTGGGCTTGACTTAAAAGTGGATATTTTTTCTCAATCGGGCCAGAACCCAAATTATTGATAGACACAAGCGACCGCTAAATTAACTGGTACCATGAGAGAGAAAGAGAGAAAACACAGTGCTGAGAATAAAAGGTCAACTGAGAGCTTCCTTCTCCCGGTGTCTGCGTGGGTTTCCTGCGGGTGCTCCAGTTTCCTCCCACACTCCAAAGATGTGATGGTTAGGTGGATTGGCCATGCTAAATTGCCCCTTAGTGTCGGGGGATTAGCTAGGGTACATGCGTGAGGTTTTGGGGATAAGGCCTGGGTGGGATTGCGGTCAGTGCAGACTCGATGGGCTGAATGGCCTCCTTCTGCACTTTCAGGATTCTATGAGACAGGGAGTATGCATAGCATCAGGGATGCTGAACTAGATAATCTACGGATAGCTGAAAACAGATCCTTGGTCAGTGTGAATCAGAGAGTCAGGATAGTGAATTGGCATGGGTAAACTCTAGAGTCAACCACGAGAAGGGCTAAGACTTATCTCCTGGGTATCAGAGCGGTATACAAGCTAAGTGTTTCAGGTACGCATTAGAGCTAGAGGGACCGGATAGGGATTCCTGCAAGAGAAGATTATTGGTAAGGTTTCACAAGTGAAGTGAGGTAGACGCGGCTGGATTTAACTTCCAGACACAGACGGCCAATGAATCCGAGTGCTGGATCTCATACTCGATAACTTCCTCTGTCATTTGACTAGTGAGATCACAACATCCATGGGAGCCATGGTCTCCGTTGTGGATAAAACGAAAGACTGGTACGAGGTATTGGAGAAACATTTACAGGGTAAATGACCAGCGTGCACAAAATACCTTGATATTCCTCTGGAAGGTCAGGGATCCTTAGGGAATCAGTTATGGAAAGAAACTAGGACAAAATTGGGAAACAAAGTCAGTAAAATTGAAAAGTTTTGACAATAGCATGTTGCTTGATGTCTCTAGGTGAATCTGAAAAGCAAATAAAAAATCTGATGGATCAAAATGAAAATTTAAAACCACGCGTTGCTGTATTAGAGAAAAGATTGGGGAAAAAAATCAAAAAGTGCGATTTAAATGTCACACACATGACTCAGTTTCAGAACCAGTGTGAAAGGCTTTATCAGGATAAGGAACTTGCAATGAGAAATTTGGATCCAGCAGAGCCAGAGACTGGCATGCAAAAATTCCGATCTTAAAGCCACAGTTAAGGTGCTCCATCAGAATAACCAGGTTCAACATCCCAGTACAGACCGTCGGAATACCAGGCAAAAATAGAAAAGTTAAAATTAGCCTTATCCTATCAAAAAGTGGTAATTTGTACTTCCAGGGAAGTGGAAGAATTAATAGGTGATAATATTGATTGGGAATGCCCAGTAAGAAAAGATTCAGATCACAGTGGGAGAGAGAAATAGCCTTAAAGAGCCCCCACCCCATACACAGCCTCTGCTCCCGCTCAAACGGCACCCTCGCAAAAGCACATCGCTCCGTCAGTGGAAGCTGCACTAGTTACACCAATGAACCCAATAACAACCATTAGAACTCCTGGACAGGATAATCAAGTTATATCTGCAACACCTCTAAATACTACACAATTGGCTGACATTGCAAAATCAATCAAACTATTTGAATATGAAAATGATCCAGGGGATTTCTTTCAAAAGATTAACCAGCCGAGAATTTTACATGGTTTGAATGATGGTTTGCTTGACCAGGGAGTTCTTCAAACAGCTGCATCGACCAATAACTCTCCGATTTGGCTAATTAAAAAGGCAGATAGGTCATGGCGTCTTACAATTGATTACAGGGAATTAAACAAGTTGACTCCTTTTGTTACACCAGAAGTAGCTACCAGTCCTGAAGCCATGATGAAACAGACCCCAGAAACAAAATTCTTTACTGTCCTGGACATTAGCAATGGCTTGTGGTCCGTTCCTTTAACCCACAATTGTCAGTACAAATTTTCTTTTGCTTTTCCAGTGCAACAGTTCAAGGGATATGGGGGAAGGGGGGCATTAGGATATTGAATTCAATGATCAGCCATGATCAAAATGAATGGTGCAGCAGGCTTGAAGGGCCAAATGGCCTACTCCTGCTTCTAGAATAGAATCACTACAGTACAGAAAGAGGCCATTCGGCCCATCGAGTCTGCACCGACCACAGTCCCACCCAGGCCCTACCCCCATATCCCTACATATCTACCCTCTAACCTACGCATCTCAGGACACTAAGGGCAATTTTTAGCATGGCCAATCAACCTAACCCGCACATCTTTGGACTGTGGGAGGAAACATAGTTTCTGTGTTTCTATGGAACAGGTTTTCTCTGTGTGTGAGCGCCACCTATTAGCAGTATTTTCATAGAATCATGGAGTAATAAGGTTGGATTTTCTGGCCACGCTCGTCCCATGACCAGAAAATCCCGCCTGAGGTCAATGGACCTTTACATGGTCCTGTCCTACCTGCTACAAATCCTGTGGTGGGGAGAGGAGAAAATTCTGCCCAAAGGATCCCTACAGTGCAGAAGAAGGTCAGTTGGCCCATTGAATCTTCACCGACCCCCAACAGAGCATCTTACCCAAGCTTTATCCCCCTAACTCCAAATATTTACCCCCAAATCCCCCTAACCTACACATCTTGGGACACTATGGGGCAATTTAGCATGGCCAATGCACCTAAGCTGCACATCTTTGGACTGTGGGAGGGCAACGGAGCATGCAGAGGAAAACCACGCGGACACGGTGCGAACGTGCAAACACCACATAGTCAGTGATGCGCGATTAATTCACTCGGGAGGCTGGATCGTACCCGGGAATAAAGGCTTTTATTAGCAATAAGAATGGAGCACACTGCTTAACAATACAATCCCAGACTAAAGGGTCACTAGGAAGTGCAGTGACCTTTATACTCCTATAGGAAGGCGGAGCCAACCGGAGTGTACCACAGAACAATACCAACGGGTGGAACACCCCAACCCTAACCCCAACAGTAACAAGAGTAACATATGTACAAGTACCCATAGTGATAACCATCTATGGTTCAGTACCCATAGTGGTCACCATCTATGGTTCACCACATTCACCCCTCCTTTAAAAACAAAGGCCGGTGGGGCAAAAAAACAGTACGAACTGTCCATATATTCACAAGTTCAGTCGTATCGGAGGGCCGCACCGTCTCTGCGACCTCCTCAACACTGGCGGTAGCGCCGGTTCTGGTGACCGTGATGACCCTCTCTCCAAGGCAGTGTCCAGTGACTCCTCCAGTTCCTCACGGACGGATGGACCTCGAGGTGGAGACAATCTCCTGGACTCAGGCAAGCTGTACACGAGAGTAAGAGGATTAAGTGGTGGGCCCGATACTGCCCGCGCCATGTCAGGAGGGGAGATAAAGGGCAAGGGGTCCCAACCAGGGGTGCGGGAGCGACAGGGGTTTCCAGGTCCCCTGCAGGCGCCAGATCTCGGATAGAGACCGTGTCCTCTCGCCCGTCAGGATATGCCACATAGGCATATTGAGGGTTGGCGTGGAGGAGGTGGACCTGTTCAACCAAAGGGTCAGACTTGCGGGTCCTAACATGCCGCCGCAGGAGGACAGGTCCTGAGGACATCAACCAAGACAGCAGTGAGGTCCCAGAGGAAGACTTCCTAGGGAAGGTAAACATCCGCTCATGTGGGGTAGCGTTGGTTGCCGTACGCAGGAGGGACCGGATTGAATGGAGTGCATCAGAAAGTACCTCTTGCCAACGGGAGACTGGAAGACCCCTAGACTTCAACGCCAGTAAGACAGCCTTCCAGACTGTAGCGTTTTCCCTTTCGACCTGCCCGTTACCCCTGGGGTTGTAACTCGTAGTCCTACTTGAGGCAATCCCTTTAGAGAGCAGGTAATGCCTCAAGTCGTCGCTCATAAACGACGAACCCCTATCACTGTGGATATAACTGGGGTAACCAAACAGGGTGAAAAGATCCCGCAAGGCTTTGATAACCGTGGCAGCGGACATGTCTGAACAGGGAATGGCAAAAGGGAATCGGGAGTACTCGTCAACCACGTTGAGGAAGTACACATTCCGATCTGTCGAAGGAAGGGGGCCCTTGAAATCAACACTCAGTCGTTCAAAAGGGCGAGTGGCCTTAATGAGGTGTGCCCTGTCAGGTCGGTAGAAGTGCGGCTTGCATTCAGCACATACCTGGCAGCTTTGAGTTATCGACCTGACATCCTCTACGGAGTAGGGCAGATTCCGGGCCTTTACAAAATGGAAGAGCCGAGTGATCCCCGGATGGCAGAGATCATTGTGGAGGGCCTGTAGCCGGTCCTCCTGCACACTGGCACATGTTCCACGCGACAGGGCATCTGAGGGCTCATTGAGCTTCCCCGGACAGCACATGATATCATAGTTGTAGGTGGAGAGTTCAATTCTCCACCTCAAGATTTTATCATTTTTGATCTTACCCCTTAACGTGTTGTTGAACATGAATGCCACGGCTGGTCCGTGAGCAGGGTAAATCGTTTTCCAGCCAAGTAATGGCGCCAATGCCGGACGGCCTCCACAATGGCCTGAGCCTCTTTTTCCACAGCGGAGTGCCGAATTTCAGGGCCTTGGAGGGTGCGAGAGAAAAAGGCGACGGGCCTTCCCGCCTGGTTAAGTGTGGCGGCCAGGGCGAAATCAGATGCATCACTCTCCACCTGGAAGGGGATGGACTCATCGACAGCGTGCATCGTGGCTTTCGCGATGTTAGCTTTTATCCCTTCAAAGGCTAAGTGAGCCTCTGCTGCCAGGGGAAAAGAAGTAGACTTTATGAGCGGACGGGCTTTGTCCGCATAATTGGGAACCCACTGTGCGTAATATGAAAAGAAGCCTAAGCATCTTCTCAGTGCTTTGACGCTAGTGGGTAGGGGAAGTTCAAGGAGGGGACGCATACGGTCTGGATCAGGGCCGAGGACCCCGTTTTCCACCACGTATCCGAGAATTGCTAGGCGGCGCTTGCTGAATACACACTTCTCCCTGTTATAGGTCAGATTCAGGCGAGACGCAGTGCGTAAAAACTTTCGGAGGTTGGCATCGTGGTCCTGCTGGTCATGGCCGCAGATAGTGACGTTGTCCAGGTACGGGAAGGTAGCCCGTTTTGGTCCACCATTCGGTCCATTGCACGCTGGAAGACCGAGACCCCATTAGTGACGCCAAAGGGGACCCTTAAGAAGTGGTAGAGACGACCATCCGCCTCAAAGGCTGTATATGTTCGGTCCTCTGGGCGAATGGGGAGCTGGTGATAGGCTGACTTCAAGTCGATGGTGGAGAACACCCGGTACTGTGCAATCTGATTGACCATGTCAGATATGCGCGGGAGAGGGTACGCGTCCAGCTGCGTGTACCTATTAATGGTCTGACTATAGTCTATGACCATCCGGGGCTTGTCTCCAGTCTTAACCACCACGACTTGTGCTCTCCATGGGCTGGTGCTAGGTTGAATGATCCCTTCCCTGAGGAGCCGCTGAACCTCAGATCGAATAAAGATCCGATCCTCAGCGCTGTAATGCCTGCTCTTAGTTGCGATGGGCTTGCAGCCTGGCACGAGATTCTCAAATAAAGACGGCGGGGTGATTCTGAGTGTCGAGAGACTGCACGTGGATCGCGCTGGGCAATTTGGAGGCTGCTGTTCTCCCACTGAAAGTGGAGGGAGTGGCCCATCGTACTGCAGGGTCACACTCCTCAGGTGGACCATAAAGTCTAGTCCCAGGAGTACCGGAGCGCAAAGGTGCGGTAACACGAGGAGCCTGAACTTCTCATAAACTGTGCCCCGCACCGTTAGGTTTACCACACAGCTCCCAAGAACGGTAACAGATCAGGACCTCGACGCCATAGAAATTGTCTGTCTGACAGTCTGTACTCGGAGACCACACTGTTTCACGGTGTCTGGATGAATGAAACTCTCTGTGCTCCCGCTGTCAAACAGACAATGTATCAGGCGTCCGTTTACCTCTATGTCCATCATGGACTTGTCGAGTCTGTGAGGCTTGGCCTGGTCCAGGATGATTGACGCCACCGTTGAATCTTGAGTGCAACTGCAGGCAGCTGAGATGGTCGATGATGATGACCCCTGCTGGTCGTCTGCGGTCGGTGTCGACCAAAATGGCTGCGCCCATGGATCGCACGTGGTCGATGGCGTTGAAAGTGGCGGCACTCGCAGGTCGCACGTGTCTTGCGTCGTCGTCCTCAGGAATGGCGGCGCTCGTGAATCGCATGTGGTTGAAGACCTCGACGAAGCCGGAGACGAGGAGACAGATCCTGGAGAGTCACACGCAGCACTGCTTGGCTTTGAAGGTGGTTTCGCTCGGCACGCTTTAGCATAGTGCCCTTTCTTCCCATACGCGGAGCAAAATACCGTCTGGCTGGACATCGCTGATGAGAGTGCTTTGCCAATCCACAGAAATAGCACCGCGGGCCTCCCGGAGCTGCTGCCGCCGTCAGGTCCGAGCTTGAAAGCACGATCGCGCAGTTCCTAGGAGCCGCTGGGTAGAGTTGAGTCGGTGGCTGTACTTGCCACGATGTTCCCACGTGGTCGGTGGGGTAAGTTTCAAGACCCATCGCATCAGCCAATTCCACCATCTTAGCTATGTCCAAGTTACCCTGCTCTAGCAGCCGCAGGCGAATATAGGATGAGCTGATTCCTGCCACAAACGCATCTCGGATCAGATCATTAGTGTATTGAGTAGCCGACACTGGCTTGCAATTGCAGGCTCTGGCTCGCTGCTGAAGTTCGCGCAGGTACTGTCCCGTCGTTTTGCCAGGCTGCCGCCGTCGAGTGGCTAGTAGGTGCCGAGCATGAATCTCGTTTGGCGGTTTATTGTACAGCTTCTTAAGTAGTTCGATGGCCCCTTTGTAGTCTTGGGAATCACGGATTGTTGCATACACCATGTCGCTTACCCTTGCGTGGAGGACCCGCAATCTGTTGGCGTCGTTTTGCACTGCTGTCGAGGCGCCGATATAATCCTGGAAACACTTCAACCAATGGTCGAAAGTGTTTGACGCTCCAGCGGCACGCGGATCTAAGGTAAGCCGATCGGGTTTTAACATTTGCTCCATGGTTTTTTTTCTTCAAACAAAATTTATTGCTAATAAAATTGATGTGTGATTAATTCACTTGGGAGGCTGGATCGTACCCGGGAAATAAAGGCTTTTATTAGCAATAAGAATGGAGCATACTGCTTAACAATAAAATCCCAAACTAAAGAGTCACTAGGAAGTGCAATGACCTTTATACTCCTATAGGAAGGCGGAGCCAACCGGAGTGTACCACAGAACAATACCAACAGGTGGAACACCCCAACCCTAACCCCAACACTAACAAGAGTAACGTATGTACAAGTACCCATCGTGGTAACTATCTATGGTTCACCACAGTCAGCAAGGTCGGAATTGAACCCAGGTCCCCGGCGCTGTGAGGCAGTAGTGCTAAGCACTGTGCTGCCATGTCATTGGACTGTCCAGTATTTTAATTACATTATAGGTTTAAATCCATCAGTATTCTGACAGAGCACAATCCTATCCAACCTTTCCTAGATGGATGTATAAAAGATGTATAGTTAGCAAAAATTGCATTGCCTGATGGATTCTGTACAGGGTCAAGATATCTCAGTTAAACCAATTCACACAAAGCCATTCTTAGTGGATAACTTCATTTATCATGGAGCTAACGGCCCATTTGTGGCTAAATTAAAGAGGATGTACAGAGAAACTAATTGGGCCTAAATGGACATAAACTTCGTAAGAAGTCTCACAACACCAGGTTAAAGTCCAACAGGTTTCAAAGTCCAACCTGGTGTTGTGAGATTTCCTATTGTGCCCACCCCATTCCAATGCCGGCATCTCCACATCATCGCACCTAAACTTAGAATTTCCGTAGCTGGATCTTCCATGGTGGAACATGATACCAGAAAAATAGCTTGTGGTATATACGTTGAAGGCCACACAGGCAAACCTGTGATAGAATTAGCCTCCCTCAACAATGAAGGTACAAGCATTTGGACTAGCTTATGTGGTGAGCTATCAAGAGGTTTTTCCACCACCAATTACTATCTATTCAGACAGTATGTATGTGTGCAGCAGCCTAACAGATTTCCTGCCTTTTTGGACAATCTGAAGGTTTGTGTCCATGCAGACAGAAAGACTTTGTCATCTGCCCATTGCTGAAATTGATTTTTGGTATAAGTTGAAGGTCACAAGTACGAAATTGTTAAAGGTAAGCCCATTGCAGGGAATCCCCAAAGGGAAATAGAATTGCAGATGCATTGGCAAAGGAGCCGGGGAAGGAATTCCTTCAATGCCACGAATCATAAATGAGCTAGGAGGAAACCGAGTCCGTCTGTGCAACAACAGTTAGTTAAAGAAGACAATACAAGGCAGTTTTGCCACAGGATACAAAACAGCA
Source organism: Mustelus asterias (assembly GCF_964213995.1). Classification (NCBI taxonomy): domain Eukaryota; kingdom Metazoa; phylum Chordata; class Chondrichthyes; order Carcharhiniformes; family Triakidae; genus Mustelus; species Mustelus asterias. The sequence goes on along the minus strand of NC_135807.1, from coordinate 118,603,703 downwards.
GAAGGTCTGGACTTCAAAAGGTGATTGTTATCAATTTAAAGTGCCAGAGATGTGAGATGAACAAACTGGTTGTAAACTATCACCCATCACCTGGGAAGTCAGAGTTAGTAATTGTGACGGATGGGAAGCCATTAACTGGACATCTGTGGTAATCTGAAGGAACAAAGAAACGCCAGCAGCCACACAGCCCTAAGGAAGATGTAAGTATTGTCATAGCCAAGTCATCAACATCTCATAAGAAAAACCATGGTGGAAGAAGTAAGCCTCAAGCATTCAGCTTGAGGACGGATTTCAATCCCCATTCATACCTGGCCAGTATGATTAGGTAGTGACATTTCCACAGCTTCACTAGAAGTCATTTGATACATATTGTTTGTTTAAACCTATGCTGAGGAATTTACAGTGGTGGTAAGGAAGGTAAAATCATTTGTGTGTTTTAAACAGGGTGTCGTAGTTGTAAGCTTTGGGATTTTATATTTTGTTTAATCAAGAAAAGATTTGATTCAAGAATAATAGTGTTGGGTCTATCAATCAACTGGAGCAAGGATCTCAGTCAACAATTAATAGTAGCAGGAAGCTGGCAGATCCATGGAAAACCATCTCCGAGAAGCTTCAACCCAGTGAGGCCCAGACAAAGACATCAAAAAACAACCATGGCTTCTGTTATAAGTAATGAGACCACCGGAATGTGCAACATGTGCAGAACCAGAAGAAAGAAACCTTCTTTCACTCCTGTAAATGCTGATTCCACTTCATTAACTCACCTGCTAAAGCAACCTCTGGCAATTCAACAGTGGATGCCATCACAGTGCAGTGACAACCCTACAACCCCAAGACCTTCACCTTAAACAACGCAAAACATCTCAACTTCAAAACAGATTAGACTGCAACGAATATAGACACAGGGGCGACCTTACCAAAAAGATTCTAAGGGACAACCGAGCGTGGGTCAGTGAGTTAATGAATTCCTACTTTAGGGCTGGAAGCGAATGATTGATGGCTGCCCACCTGGCAGCAACAGACAGGCATTAAGCATATATTAAATACCTAATGGGGGCTTACTGAGGATTCAGTCAGAACTTCCAGTGACATAGCAGACCATTGCTGAGTGCTGAATCATGGGAAATGGGAGTGGCCTCTTGGCAGCAGGCCAGATGGCCAAAGGTTCAGACTCCATGCCTCAGGTGGGATAAGCTGAACCTTGGCCCATATAGGTTTAAGTTTATGTATTAGTGTTACAGGTCAGCTTATATCAACACTGCAATGAAGTTACTGTGAAAATCTCCTTGTTACCACACTCCAGCACCTGTTCGGGTACACTGAGGGAGACATTGGCATGGCCAATGCACCTAACCAGCACATCTTTCGGACTGTGGGAGGAAATCGGAGCACCCGGAGGAAACCCACGCAGACACAGGGAGAGCATGCAGACCCCACACAGACAGTGACCCAAGCCAGGAATAGAACCCGGGTCCCTGGCGCTGTGAGGAAGCAGTGCTAACCACTGTGCCACCATGCCACCCATAAATCGTCAGGAGGGGTTCCCCCCATACTCTGATTGGCCTCCTTAATTGGACAACAGACCAGAAATGTCCATGATTCCTGAAACCAGAAGTTTCCACTCATTGTTGGCATGTTTGTAGCAATAAATATTTGAAGGACCTTTCTAAACAGTTCTGCTGGAAGCAAGCAGCCTTTCTGGTGCCGAGCTCAATTCTTTACAGAATTCTGCATGTCGATCAAGAGGCAGTGTAACAGATTGGCATGAAAGAGAATTGAAAACCCTGTTCCTTCTTTTACTGTTCACATTCAGTGTGTGTGTTTTGGGAAAGGAAAGGTACATATTTCCCAACCTCTGAGAGCATGAACAATGTGAATAACCAGCAGCAAGTCTTTCATGAGTTTAAATAAAGAGGATTGTTTATTCACCCTGAAAATCTAATGATATGTCACTCAAACACTCTCGTGCACACATACACATACAACATATAGACGATTCACTTAAGGAGAATAGTGCACTTTTACAAGTTGTAAATAAGAATAATTAGTAATTCACATAATTGACTCATCCTGGAAAACACATGGTGCAGGCCTGGTGAAGAAAAGGTTTGAAATTTAGTTAGATGAGTTCTGTAGCCAAAGTCGAATACCAGAATCATTGCAGGATTCGCTCCAAGAGATGAACTTTCTGCATGTTACAAAGTTGGTTATCTGTTGGCTTGGTACCAGGAAATCAGCTTGCTGTATCAGTGGACTTGAAAACAGGCTTGAAGACCTGAATTTCCAGTTTACAGCTCTCAAGACTTCGGTACTACTGCCCTTTAGGTAGCTGCTGTTTCTGCAGTTGTTGTGCTGTTCTGCAGATAGTACTTAAAGATTAAAAAATGAAGACCATCATGGTTGGTTTACCAGTCCCCTTTTTCAAATATAGTGCTGGAATAGAGACTACTTTGGCTACTTTTTGCAGACATTGCTCCTGGGATTTTGAGACAATCACTGGTTTCTGGTTTCAGAATGATGCATTCACATTAGGAATGCCATTTGGATGGTCTCAGGATATGGTTATTGACACTTCCATGGTTTAACGTAACATCTGATAGTGCAGCATTCCCTCAGTGCTAAACGGAATTTGTCAGTCCAGATCTTTTTCTCAAATGTTTGGAGTGGTGTTCTGTGAATCCATGACCTACTGGCTGAGAGCTGACAGTGTATCCACTGAGCCATGAGTGCCAGTTAATCATGCTATCGTCTGCAAGATGGCCTGCAGACAAATTATCTCACTGGGTCAGCTTGTTTTGTCATTTTCCTGGTCTTTGCTTCATTCTACTTTAATATTAGCACTACCACTAATTCACCACGGGCAGCATAGACCAGGTTTGCCTGTTAGCTGTCCAAAAACTTAATTTTACAACAGGAAGAGCATTTAGCACTTTTGGAATGGAGGTATCAGATTGGCAGGGCATGAACTGTTTCCCGGGTGGCATTCTGAAGAGTTCAAATGTATATAACAGAAAATGGCCACCATTTGCTCTTATTCATGTGCACTGTCACCCTCTGTAGTAGATGCCCTCTGGTGCCGTCTTGTACTTGAGTCATGCTGCAGAATTTCCACTTTGCCAGCCATTAAACAGGGGATATGATGTTACGCTGCACCTTCATATGCCCATAAACTCCACTCCATGGTTTCACATTATTCCATGGTATGTCATAGTCACATGCCGGAATTTTACCGGCACGCCTGCCCCGGAATCGGGCAGGCGAGGCTCATAGAATGGCATTCTCTGTTGGCCACGGGCAGGATCTTACGAACCTCGGGTGGGGGAGGTGGTATAATTCCGGCAATAGAGTTTTACAGCATAGAAAGAGTCTCTTCAGCCCATTGTGTCTGCACCAGTCATTAAAAACCTATCTATTTGAGTCCCAGTTTCCAGCGCTTGACCCATGGCCTTATATGCTATGACGTTTCAAGTGGTCATCTAAATGATTCTTAAATGTTGTGAGGATTCCTGCCTTTACCACTCTTTCAGATTCCCACAACCCTGGGTGAAAAATGTTTCCTCAAATCCCCTCTAAATCTCCTGCCCCTTGCCTTAAATCTGGTTATTGACTCCTCTAGCAAGGAGAACAGTCTCTTCCTGTCCACCCTATTCATGTCTCTCACAATTTAATGCACCTCAATCAAGTTCCCACCAGCCTCTCTGCCCTAAGGAAATCAACCCCAGCCGAACCAACTGTTCTTCATAGCAGAAACACTCCAGCCCAGGCAACATTGGCAAATCTCCCTTCCCTTGGTAAAGGCTGGCAAAAAATTTCAAGTGCATTTAGAGTCATTACAAAAGCTGAAATAATGTTTGTTTCTGTACGCAGCCAATTAATTTCAAGGAGACACACATTGAATTTGAACAATGTGCCAATGGAAATACATTCAGTTTCCAAATAAAATGTTATCAGAATCTTGTTATCCTGTGGATGAAGTGAGAAAATTCAGCATCCCCGATCAACCCTTTTCTCTGAGAAAGATTAATGCTGTGGTAAAAATGATATTAATTATTTATCAGAATTGACCCTGCAACAGAACACGTCATTAGGAATATCTGTATAAGTAGGTTTTCTGGGTTTGTCAATGTTATTTTCCAATAGCCTTTTGAAAATGGATAGTCTAGTATCCATTTTTCTCCTGTGCTGAAATTTAATCCGAGCACGATATTTGAGATCACTGACTTTCCCAACAGTTATAACTGTTGAACGATCTTTCACATTTTTCTAATGTGGCCATGTGGCAATGATAAAATTGACTCACTGCATGGGAAAAAAATCCTTTACATTCTGCTGCAGAATGACAACAATGATATTTCTCGCCAGTTGTTCAATACTTTCTTTCATTTGATTTTATACCTGGTTTTTTGCATCAAAAGTTTTTTGTGGGATCCTACACTCTGCAAATTGCTGCCATATTTGCCTGCACAAAACGAAAGGTAGTTAATTGGTTGAATTTTTTTGGAATTTGTGGGGCATAGATGTCACTGGCTGGTCAGCATTTATTGCCCATCCCTGGTTGCCGTTGGAGGGCAGTTGAGAGTCAATCACATTGCTGCGGCTCTGGAGTCACATGTAGGCCAGACCAGGTAAGGACGGCAGATTTCCTTCCCTAAAGGACATTAGTGAACCAGATGGGTTTTTCCAACAATCGACAGTGGTTTCATGATCATCAGTAGATTCTTAATTCCAGATATTTTTCATTGAATTCAAATTCCACCAGCAGCCGTGGAGGGATTTGAATCCAGATCCCCAGAACATTAGCTGAATTTCTGGATTAATTGTCTAGCGATAATACCACTAGGTCATCACTTCCCGTATAATCCTCATGAATTTCATGAAATCCCCTGAATGCTGAAGGTGCTACACCAATGCAAGTGATATCCGTGTTCTTATATTTGCGCCATAGCTCATATGTTACATGGTTTGGTTGTGGATTAAAACTTAGTTGGTGTCACTCCTGCCACTGAGTTGGAGGATTATTGGCTCCAGTCCCACTTTAGTGTATTATCTAGGTTGACACTTCAGTGAGGTACTGAAGGGGTGCGGCCTTGTTAGATCATCTATGAATGAGATGTTACACTGAGGCACTGTCATCCTACTCAGGTAGAAATAATAATTCCCTTGGTCATATTTGGAAAAGTATAGATAGTTCTCCCAGTGCTTTGTCGGGAAGCTTCTTTCAACAAGCATCTTCAAAATGAATCTCAGGTAACATAGCTGAGCTTTCAAAAACTGTCCTTACCTTTTCCAGGGAGGGATAGGAAAGAGAGTTGTTAGTCCAGTCTCATTCCTGCCCAGCATGTTATTGTAACACCTCATGCCTCTGATCCTGGGGTTACTGCAATCAGAATGGGCTGCAGCTGACACACTCAGTCAGCAGAAGCATCTGCAGCCTACAGATGGGGAATAGGCATTGTGGGGATACTTGTAGATGTGTGTTAGGTATATGTTTTTACTGTGTAATTGGCCTCCAAATGGGGAGGAGAGAGGTCCCAATGGGTCATTGGCACATCCACTTCAAGATCTTCAGGGGCTAGCAAATGGATGTGCACCACAAATACAATGGGATCTAGGAATACAGAAATACAGGGGGAGAATCAAGAGGTCTGTGAGGGAGAGAAACCGGAACACTAAACTTCTCCTGGACGATGGGAGTGTTTCCATACTCATGCAGAGAGGGTCCAAGCTGATCTGGCAGTGAGAGTCCTGCTTCCACCATAGAATCATAGAAACCCTACAGTGCAAAAAGAGGCCATTCGGCCCATCGAGTCTGCACCGACCACAATCCCACCCAGGCCCTACCCCCATATCCCTACATATTTTACCCACTAATCCCTCTAACCTACACATCTCAGGGCACTAAGGGGCAATTTTAGCATGGCCAATCAACCTAACCCGCACATCTTTGGACTGTGGGAGGAAACCGGAGCACCCGGAGGAAACCCACGCAGACACGAGGAGAATGTGCAAACTCCACACAGACAGTGACCCAAGCCGGAATCGAACCCAGGTCCCTGGAGCTGTGAAGCAGCAGTGCTAACCACTGTGCTACTGTGCCGCCCCATCTTCCAACATGGAGCAGTGGCGCAGTGCTAAATTAAGATAAGGAGAAGCTCTGCTGCAGAGGGCTCTGTGGGCGGATTGGAGGGCTATTACATGCATTGGGAGGGGTCAATTAATGGGGAACCCAAGCGAATTGTGCATTCCCAAATGAGGAGGGAAGCACAGCTGAGATATGTTAGCAGCCTTTCAATGACATTGCAGGGAATCAGGAAAGTGAATCAATGATGTCCATTCCTGCAAGACTAATCCCACAAAGTGGCACTAGTCAATCTCTTTGTTTCAAACCCTTGTTCACAGCATGGAAATTCTCAGAGTAGTAACAAACTCCAGAGCAATTGGACAACTGGGCAAACTTCATTATCTTGTTACAAATTTGGTGTTGGATGATTCACAGAGAAGAAGCCTCTATTTCCTAGTCATTTTGTACCCTGCACTGGTCATCATTTCAGGGACCAGCACTTTCTGACACAGAAATACAGCCCTTTAACGAACATTCACTGATGAGTCATTGAGAGAAAGAAGACTGCTAGAAACTATCAATGACTCTTGTCTATTTCTCATTGATGCTACAGAGAGGAGACCATCGGGAAGATGTTGACTAGATATATCACTGCCTGCATTATCACTTCCAGACAAGAGAGAAGAAGAAGATTCTAATAAAGGCGCCTGGTTCACCAAAAGGACGACGGAAACCCTCAAGACCAAGGGTCAGCAATGTCTTCTCTGGATACAGAGGGTCAGCAATGTTTCCTCTGGACACAATTGATCAGACTCACAGAGATGTCACTCATAGATGGTTTGCATAGTCCCAGGGTGTACAGTACTTTCCTATGTTATTTGCAGAAGAGTGAGAACCAGTGTTGCTGGCACCTCTGTGTGTCTGGTGATCTGGTGACTCATATTGGCACATTCTTCAGGGATTGGTGCCAAGGAGACTGGGAGCGCATCTATTGCTGGTGGATGTGAAAGCAATGGTTGCACTGAACTTCTATGTCAATGGCTCCTTCCAGGGCTCCACTGGGGATTTCTGTAGGATCTCCCAAACATCCATAAACAAATACACTCATGAGGTGACAGATGCCCTTTCTTTCATGGTCCACAGTCAAAATCAAGCATGTCAGGATGCCAGAGCACTGGGATTTGCTGAGATTTCCAGATTCCCACAGGTGCTAGGGGCTATTGACTGCACTCATGTGGCTATAAAATCTTCCTGGCCACAGGCATTGCAATACATAAACCAGAAAGGCTACCACTTGCACAACGTGCAACTGGTCTGTGACTATAAGAAACTTATGTAGGTTTATGCCAAATAGCCAGGTGTCCTTAGTCTTGATAGATTAGAGATCTTGACATCTTCGAGAGGCCACACAGGGCATAGAGCTGGTTCCTTGGTACGAACGGATACTCGCAAAGGAAGTGTCTGATGATGCATATGAAGGTGCCTCAGACTCCTGCAGGGAGAAAGTGCAATGAGGCTCATGTTGCCATCCGAGCATTGGTGGAGCAGACTAAGGTACCACGAAGATGCAATTCTGATGCCTGGACAGATCTGGGAATCAGTATATCCCCGAAGGCTCTCACGAATCATTGTGGCTACTGCACAACCTGATACTTCAAACGTTGGAGGACTCGCCAGATGATGAGATGGAAAAACTGCATGTCTCCTTTGATGAGGAGGACCTCAAAGGCGATGAGGGTAATGAGTTAAAGGAAGCTGAGGTTGCAAATGAAGAAGCCACAGCATGGGCCAGGTGAGGAAGGCATGTCCGTGAGGCCCTGATAGCCATTGGATTCCATGAACAAAGAACAAAAGAACAAGAAAATTACAGCACAGGAACAGGACCTTCGGCCCTCCAAGCCTTCACCAACTATGCTGCCCGACTGAACTAAAACCCCCTACCCTTCCGGGGACCATATCCCTCTATTCCCATCCTATTCATGTATTTGTCAAGATGCCCCTTAAAATTCACTGTCGTATCTGCTTCCACTACCGCCTCCGGCGGCGTGTTCCAGGCACCCACCATCCTCTGTGTAAAAAAACTTGCCTTGTACATCTCCTTTAAACCTTGCTCCTCGCACCTTAAACCTATGCCCCCTAGTAATTGACTCTTCCACCCTGGGAAAAAGCTTCTGACTATCCACTCTGTCCATGCCCTCATAATCATGTAGACTTCTATCAGGTTGCCCCTCAACCTACGTCATTCCAGTGAGACCAAACCAAGTTTCTCCAACCTCTCCTCATAGCTAATGCCCTCCATGCCAGGCAACATCCTGGTAAATCTTTTCTATATCCTTTCGGTACAGAGGAGAGTGATGAGTTGCAGTGAGTACCCTCTTGGACAAAGGTCCTTCATTCTGTGCCAGCATCAGCATTGCTATTCCTCTCATGTCACCAAATAGTTCAGTGTGAGAGTGAATAGTTACACAGCAGCCTCACATGGTCCTGATTCTTTGAAAGACGATGACCCCTTGGCAGCATGTGTCCTTGCTGAGATGAGGTGCTAACTGGAGGAGGGCATCCTGGCACCAGGTGTCAGAGGGTGTTGCCTCTTCCAGCGTCTCTACAGCATCCCAGTCGCTATGGCATGTTGCAAGATGCAGCAGCTGTTGCACCCTCCTCTTTTGGCTTGGAGCTGTATGCCTTCAATGTGACACGGCTGCTAGGAGATCCATCTCAAGCAAGGGAATAACACACTCAGTGTTACATCAATGGTGAATCAATTAATTCACACTTGAGACAAGGCAGCCAATAATGTTCTACCACTATGAATCCATTTACAGATGACTCAGTCATCTGCGGTACACTCTTCCAAATCACACTGACACCGGCACTCTCAGTTCAGGATCCAGGGCTGTATTTGTCCTCAATTTAATATCGATTTGGATCACCTGAGCATGGCAACATCATACACTTGCCCATCAGACATTGAGATGTCTCCTCTTTAACACAGACATTGTGCCCTCACGGCTAGCACTGGCCCTTGCCAAGTCCAAAATACACTCACCATGAAGCCCTCAAGCACATGGGTCATTGTTGATAAAGATCACACTTCAACTTCAGTGCATTCTCACTCCTATCCCATTGCTCCCCTCCACACTGTGTAAAGCAACCACATGTGCTTCCAGAGCACGCTCACAGCCTCCACTGCCCACTGGAAATCACCATTTGGAATTAGCATTGGTGACCACCACGAGTTGCAAGGTGAGGGGACACACAGTGCTGCATCCCAAGCAGTTTGATCCCGCAGCACACACAACTACAAGGTGAGAGATGTTGAAGGTTGGATGAGCCAGGACAATATGTGGTGTGTTTTGTCACCTTGAGGTGGCAGGGTTCCCCGGCTTATTGCTCAGTTTAGCAGATATACACTCTGAAAGTAAAAAAACCTGGCTGGCCAACAGCAACACACACGAGATCTGAATATGGGCTCATAGCATGAAGACCCTACTGAGAGAGGAGTTACATGATATATGAACAAAGAACAAAGGAAATTACAGCACAGGAATAGGTCCTTCGGCCCTCCAAGCCTGCACCGACCACACTCTCTGTGTAAATAACTTGGCCTCGTACATCTCCTTCAAACCTTGCCTCTCACACCTTAAACCTATGCCCCCTAGTAATTGACTCTTCCACCCTGGGAAAAAGCTTCTGACTATCCACCCTGTTCATACCCCTCATGGTATCATATGTGATTGACAGCAACACATCTCACCATAAAAAGCAAGCAAAACCAAAGAGATATGAAATGAATGTCGTGCTATTTACATCTGTGTACATTATATCAATGTTTTCAACTTCCCATGCCACCATTGTGCTCCAAAGTCTTTGAAATGTTCCTAACCCTACCACAACATCTTTGTGCTCCAGTGACATCCACAGGGGAGGTAGAAGCAGTTTTCCAACTGTCACGCTCCATTGCCTGTGATGACCTTGATGAGTGTCCTCTGAAGGGCCGAGACCTGGAAGGCCGCGGCCTGTTTTGGGTCTTCTGCTGTGGGGCAGGTGCACCATCCTCGGCCTGTGGAGCGAGAGGTGATGGGGTCACAGGAAGTGGGAATTTGGATTGGCTGGAGAGTCCCACAGTCACCTGGGCGGATGCCCTGGGTGTCCAGCTGCTGGTCCTCCTCCTTCCTCCTAGGGGGACGTTGGCTGACTCCTTGAGTAGAGGGGACAGCTGGAGTGAGTCCCAGGAACCTCCTCTCAGATACTGGGTTATACTTATCACGTTTTGACCCAAGAATGTAGCACGGCTCTTTCCAAATTTTCTTCACGGCCATGTGGTGAGCCCCTATGGAGTGGTTTGTCTACATTTCAGTTTGCTATTTCATATATTTATGAATATTTATGAAGGTAAGTCTAGCTGGAGACTGGAGCAGCATGAGTGCCAGTTAGGAAACTGTTCCATGATGCTAGCAGAGAACATTCAGACCTAATAAAGTCAGTTTTGTGTGGATGCTCAGCGGGTATGGATCAAAAAAATTTTCAGGCAAGTTTCCACCCACAGTATGAGCTTCATTCATGCTAATTGGAGACCTGGCGATCTCAGGGCTGGGCCTATGAAAGTAGGCCTCCTCATAATTATGAGAATTATGGGCGGCACGGTAGTGCTGCTGCTTCAGAGCTCCAGGGACCTGGGTTCGATTCCCGGCTCGGGTCACTGTCTGTGTGGAGTTTGCACATTCTCCTCGTGTCTGCGTGGGTTTCCTCCGGGTGCTCCGGTTTACTCCCACAGTCCAAAGATGTGCGGGTTAGGTTGATTGGCCATGATAAAATTGCCCCTTAGTTTCCTGAGATGTGTAGGTTAGTGGGATTAGTGGATAAAATATGTAGGGATATGGGTGTAGGGCCTGGGTGGGATTGTGGTCGGTGCAGACTTGATGGGCCGAATGGCCTCTTTCTGCACTGTAGGGTTCTATGATTCCACGATAAGCAAGGGTACAACTTCAGGGGATTGAATTGCAATGTACCAAATCTTACATCTTGTTCAAGACATGAAGAGAGTTCTTTTTTTCTCTGTTTATCAGTACTTTGACGAATTAAAATTTCCCTGTATTTGGCAGAGTATGGCAGCAGGTGAGAAAAGCGATGTTGAAGCCGTTGACCCCAATGGCAGCTTTCTCTGCCACATCACTGGGAACATTAAAAAAGAGTGGCAAATGGCAGGTCCCCTGACATCATGCTAGTGGGTGACCTCTCATTGAGCCTGCCCTGCCAGCAACATAGTTTTTGTTAAAGATCAGGCGTTGTTTTTAAAGTCTGCTTCAAGATGACACTGCCAGGGTGGTGCTGCCAAGAGGCAGTGTCAGGGGGCAAGTGTCAAGGTGTCATGGAGCAGTGCTAGGGGTTGGCCCTCTGGGGCGAACAATTGGAGGGGGGCTTCCCCTTTTATGTGGTTGGGGGGTTCATTTTCTTAAAATCGAAGATGGGGGTGCTCTTTTTAAAGAGTGCCCTGTTCTCAGGATTTCCGGCTGCCGGTTTTCCCTGACCCTGCCCTGTCAGTGTGATGGGCTGCACCTCCAGTTTTTTTTCAAAGTGTTTAAAAATATGGCGGGGAAAGTCAGCAGTGTGGCAGGTGAGTTACACACCACTTTTCTCGCCTGAACCAACACTTCGAAAAGAAAACACAGAAAATACTGCCCATATTGTAATAAGGTCAGCCTTAGGATACACTCGCACTGACCTTACTTGGATCCCTTGCATAGGTGGCGGGAAAAAGTCATGTGACATGCCAACCCTTTGTTTATTTAAGAACCTATTCTCTCTACAGCACTGAGGACCAGCCACTGAGACGTGAAGTGAAGATCTGAGTGGGGTCCATCCTGCCTCCCTCTCTCTCCAACCTGCCCTGCAAGTTTGGAACACTGTTTGATGACTGCCTTGGTTGTAGACAGAGACATCTTAAAGGAATTCAACCCAGCTCTCCCACCTATGGACAACCAAATCAGCCATCTGTATCTTTAGACAGGGTGCGCAGAGACCACTGCAAGAAGGTCACAAGGTAACCAAATTCAGTCTGAATCCAAATAAGTCAGCAAGCTACAGACTGTATATTTCTTTCATTTTATGCACTCTTGCTTCACTAACCTGTACCACTCTGCAGTCTGTTTTTGTGTGTATGTGTAAACTTTGCAAGTGTGTATGTCGGAAAGTCAGAGCATATTTTATTATTTTAAGATATGTTTAAGTCTTTCTGATAGAGGTGACCTCTTTCTTTGTTAAACTCAAGAAATCTTGTCCAATTCGTTATATTATGATCAGCGCATAGTCAATGATTCACTAAATTGAAAAATATATCCTTTACAAAAGAGAAAGGGTTGTTGTGGTCAAATGAGCAGAGGAAGGGAAGAAAAGGAAGACATTCGACCCATCTTCACCCTATTGTAACAGCATGTTTGTATGTTCATAGGGGTCCTATGCAGTGCTACTTCAATAGCTACAGCATGGCTGGCAGGAGGTTGGTGACTGTCACTGGGAGAAGCTGCTGATGATTTATAGGGTGCTCAAGAGTTGCTCTGGTGCTGGAGGTCCAAGGCTCAGACTGCATTACCGTGGTGTGAGTGTCTTGTTGTCAGCACAGGCAAGGCCATTGTAAGATGCAGCAAATCCATCATAGGATACACAGACATTATATTAAACCTAATACAACATGACCAATTTCAAGTGGAACAACAGGCATTTTAAAGACAATATTATTTTAAAAGGTTACATTCAAGCAAAATGGCTGCAAACCAGACATCGGGATATACAACACCACCAGACCATCCAAGGAGTGAACAAAGGGGGCCATGAGACGTGGTGAAGCGATCTGACAAGATTATGCAGAAGGATGTCGATAGCCCTGACCAACTACAGGAGAGACAATGGAAATGGTAACGGGTTTTACCCCAGCTATATAGAATAATGCCTCCACTAATGGGAAAACATTTAGCAGTTTCAGGAAACCACCTTGGGACACTTAGCAGCCCTTCAGATACCCTCCGAAAACAGTTTGGGCTCTTTCTCATTGAAACTGATCAATATCAGTTTCATCCTGTAAGCACTTTGCACCCTATTGTTTTGAAACTGACCGATGGGAGCAGTCAGCCAATTTGATTAAGGAAACTGCCTTTTAAAAATATCGAACTCTGGCCAGGAGGACACACAAGGAGGAGAGGTGATTGACCTTTCAGCAGTTAACTCGGAAAGGAGTTCTGTGAAGTTCGGGGCAGGAGAGTTGTGAAGTCGGGAAGGAGTGAATTCAGGTGTCCAGCCAGACAACTACTTCGTGGCAGAGGAGAGAACAAGGAAGATCCAGCAGCAAGGCAGGACATCAACTATTTTCTCAGCAGCAGGAAGGACCTTTTGTTTTTAAAACAATCCGAGGAGTGGTGAGTATATTCTCTCAGCCTACAGAAATTCCCCAATTAGGTAGATGTTGAGGAGGGGTCTAGGATTCTTCTTGTTTTTGTGTAAATCGTGTAATGCTAAGAATTTACGTTGTGCCGTTCGAGTTTTCTTTCCATAGCATAGTATTGTCGTGTCTGTGTTTATTGATTGAGTTTGGTTGGAGTTATTCTTGAATAAATTATTTTTAAATTAACTTTGACTAGTCTCTCTCTCTCTCTCTCATCATCCATCTTGGTGAGTCACTAAAAAGCCAAAACATAATTCCAGGGTACAGCACCGTAAAGGGGCCGAGCACGTCGAAACCGCTCACTCAAGGGTGTCTACTGGTCAGGAATAAAGAGTGGCCCTTCTCTCTCTCTCTTGTGGAGCTGTCCCAGTGTGGCACTTCTGGGTTGTATTTTACTACCTACAAGAAAGAGAGAAACACGGTCGTAGGTGGTAGCCAGGGTAACTCGTGTGGCATAAGGGTGAGCTCACTGGTCAAGAATGAACAGTGAGTCTTTCTCCCTCTCTCTTGTGAAGCTGTGCCAGCATGACACTTCCAGGTTGTGAGTTGAACATTGGCAGGAGAAAGACACCCACAGTTATCAGTGGCATCCGAGACCAGTCTGTGTGGAGAGTAAAAGGATCTTTACACCATAGTGGTGGTGGGAGCATGAATGCATGTTATCCTGAGGTAGGACGGCAGGTTGATGCATGACAGAGGCACTGCAACAGGCCTGGAATCTGCTGGATAGTAGACAGCTGGACTAACATGAGAGTCTAGTGCTCCTTTCAATACTGGGGTATGGGACCATGATGGAAATTCAGCGCTGTATGGCACAAGCATGGACTCTTGGATTAGGGGGGCTACAGGAAAGTGAGGTTGAGGCCAAAATCATATCAGCCATGACTCTTCATTGGCTGGTGAAGCAGGCTCAAGGGGCGCTCCTGCTCCAAATTCTTATGATCTTGCATTAGCTCACGACCTCTGCCTGGACTTGAGAATTTGCAGGGCTTCCTCCTGTGGAAGATGGGGCACTGTCACTTGTAGACAGCTGCCTCTCCAAGTGCTGTCATAAAATTGGCCACTATATCCATGCTGAAAAAGATGGACTGCAAACTGGGTGCAATGTCCTTTGTCACACTGGAGCTGGACTCCTCCATTCTCCTTGACAGTGACAGGAGGCTGGCTGACAGGCCAGCAAAGTCACCAGGGTATTTTGGTGTGTATTTTCATCTTCTTTACGGCACCCCATTTAAATCGTCACCTGAGTCCCCTGTGGCATTACCCATTGTGTGACCTTGTCCTTCAGAGAGCTGGCATGCAAACTGCCCTTTCCCACCTGCCTGACACCCACTTGTGGCCAATGATTCACCACACAATGATCCCAACTCGATTACACTCGTCAGTCCACGCCATGCCAGTGTCTGAGCTGGGGGCAGTGAGTGTCGGCTGCACCGATGATGCTGCTTTATCTGTTTTGTGGCTTTGCTCACCCTTCCACCTGAGACAGCCATGACTGGCTGATCTTTAGGTGTCTGAAATCAGGTGGGAGTGTTGGTCACACCATCTGCATCTTGCACTATATATCAAACAGCCAATGAGTTTGAAGTGAAATTGGAGAAGGGGCAGCGGCAGGGGAGCACCTTCACTGTAATGTTCTCACTGATGCTAAATGCTGCAGGCTCTGTCACAGTTGGACCAATGAAAAGGAACACTACCGCCTTCACAGTACTCAGGAGTTGTCAGTGTGCCTTTCTTTATGTGGTCCTGTTCTGGTTCCTGGGACTATGGGGCCACCTTACCCTGCAAGAGCTTGTGAAGCCATGTTCCCACATGGTTGGAGGTATGTGGAGGCTGTGGGAGGAGCGTATGAGGGTGGCAGCATTGGAAGGTATGTGAGGTTAAAGTGGAGAGTCTGAATGTAAAGCGTGTCTCAATTCTGACTGTCAAAGACTGCTGCTGGATGAGAGGTAAGGGAGAGGGATGGCGGGAAGGGGTAGAGGAGGGGCCGGGGATAAAGTTAGATAGAACATAGAACATAGAAAAGCACAAACAGGCCCTTCAGCCCACAAGTTGCGCCGAACATGTCCCTACCTACTAGGCTTACCTATAACCCTCTATCTTACTAACTTCCATGAACTTATCCAAAAGTCTCTTAAAAGACCCTATTGAATCCGCCTCCAACACCACTACCGGCAGCCGATTCCACGCACCCACCACCCTCTGAGTGAAAAACTTACCCCTAACATCTCCTCTGTACCTACTCCCCAGCACCCTAAACCTGTGACCTCTTGTGGCAACCGTTTCAGCCCTGGGTAAAAGCCTCTGAGAATCCACTCTATCAATACCTCTCAACATCTTATACACCTCTATCAGGTCACCTCTCATCCTTCGCTTCTCCAAGGAGAAAAGACCTAGCTCTCTCAACCTATCCTCATAAGGCATGCCACCTAATCCAGGCAACATCCATGTAAATCTCCTCTGCACCCTTTCTAAGGCTTCCACATCCTTTCTGCAATGGGGCGACCAGAACTGGGCACAGTTCTTAAGTTCTTAAAGTTTATTTATTTGTCACAAGTAGGTTTACATTAACACTGGAATGAAGTTACTGTGAAAATCCCCTAGTTGCCACACTCCAGCGCCTGTTCGGGTTCACTGAGGGAGAATTTAATATGGCCAATGCACTTGACCAGCACGTCTTTTAGACTGTGGGAGGAAACCAGAGCACCCAGAGGAAACCCACGCAGACACGGGGAGAACATGCAGACTCCTCACAGACAGTGACCCAAGCCGGGAATTGAACCCAGGTCCCTGGAGCTGTGAGTCTGCAGTGCTAACCACTGTGCCACCATGCCACCCAAGAGGCAGGAGGGTTTGTGGTTCCATGGGCATAACATTCCCTGATCTTGACCAGCCATGTGAGGGCATTGAACTTCCTGGAGCAGGTCCTTCAGGCCAGGACCTGAGAATTGACCTCTCTAGCTGGGCCGGGTAGCTTTATGGGCGGCAGTTGGGGGAGCCCATTGGAGCTCCATGACCCAAAGCCATCTGCTGGTGTTTGTCCTCCTGGCCTCCTGGTTCCCCACAGAAACATGGCCTCTCTCTCATCCTGTTAACCTTCAACACTAAAGCTGCCAGTGCCACGTTTATGAAGCTGGGAGCCCTCTTTCTTCTCAACGTTTTTGGCTTCCACTTGATGACAATTAGACTTCCAGCAGCCAGCTGCAGCTTCCGTGCACTGGTGCAGCTCCACTTTGGAGAGTTTGAGGTGAGCTGCAAAATGTGCTCGCCCCACCATTCAGTCAGCTTGCCTCACAGATTGGACTTGGCTCAATCAGCCATGTGAAGTGATGCTTGCATGCTGCCTGCCTCAACAGGACTGGCAGTGGGCAGTTTGTGAACCCCATGTCCAAACACTGGAACAGATTCTTTTCTCTTAGCCCATTCTGTGCAGCGATGTGCCCAAACTATCCAATATCTAACTATCTGACAACAGAATGTAACAGTGGAACCTCATTGTGATTTGAATCAAATATCTCTGCCTGTACACACTTGCACTTTCCTCTCCAATCACTTCAAGGGCAGAGCGACAAATCAGATATAGGAATTGTTATTTCACAGACAGCAAGTAAATCCTTTCTGATTGAATTCACTTAACGGAACCAGCGCAACTTGTTTTCACATAATAATTTTAAATTAAGAAACATCAATTGGTCATCTTGCTTGACTTGAACAAAATAACTCCAATTTACCCCTTGTAGTCTCCTTCTGAGGCCAGCCAGAGCTTTCCTTACAGCTTCTCTTAAAAGCTTCAGACATCTTCACTTCTATTTTCACAACCAGTAGGGAAGACTTTCCTGCAACCAAATGTTTCCCAACAAAATGGATATCAGGAGAGAGTGAATCTCTTAGTTCTCTGCGCTGGGAGACATAAGCTGAGGCCATGTAGCAGGCTCCCCACTGGGCGCCATGGCCTCCACGTGTCTCCAGCCGCCGGATTTCCGGCGTCGTCAGTTCCGGGCCAGAAATCGGTGTGGAGCAGATTTAAATATTTTAATTTAAATATTAATCTCATTAGCGGACTGAAGTCTCTGGGCCCGCTAACATATACCACCCCCCCCCCCCCCAACTAGAAGTGCTTCACTCCAGCAGGTTTTAAAACGGCTCCCCACTAATGGGGAGCTGGTGGCCCAACCCTGCTTGTCCTTACTGTGTTTACCCCAGTCCAACGCTGGCATCTCCACAGTGTGAAGGGAGGCCATGGAGGTCAGGGGTAAGGGGGGTTTCCCCCGAGGCATTGCCAGTCTTTCCCCTGGCACTGCCCAAGGGACACCTTGGCACTGCCCACTGGGCGCCAGGCAGTGCCAAGGGGGCTGTTGGCCTGCCGTTGGGTTCAGGGCCACAAGATGGGGTCGAGGCCGCAGGAGGGTCGGGATGATGGAGGGGGGTTCAGGGCTGCCTGTGGTGGGGGAGGGGGGGGTGGTGTTCGGGAGATTGGGACTGCTGGGAGGCAAGATTGAGGTGGGCCAAGGTGGAGCAGGTCAAGGCTGTCCTGGAGACGTCCAGAAGGCCAACAATCAATGGGTGGGGGGTTTGGAAGGCCAGCATCGCAGAGCCGCAGGGCTGGCCAGCGATCGGAAGGCTGGCAATGTGCAGAGCTACTGCACATGTGCAGATCTCCGCTATGACAGATCGGCACATGTGCAGTGGCCCGCTCAGCGCTCTGCTGCCGGCCTCTCCAACGGCAATAGGCCCCGCCCACAGATTTTTATTGGATTCACGTTAGGGCACTCTGTGATGCACAGAGTGTGGGAGATTCATTTTGAAAATCCTGCTTTAAAAAAACCCAGCGGGATTTACTCCAGTTTTTACGCAAATTCAGCACTTCGAATTTTTGGGGGAGAATCCCGGCCAAGATGTCTGCGGCCAAGATGACCTGGTGCATTGTTTATTGTTTACAGTTTTAGGAAAAATTAGTATTTCTCTCACCTTTGGTCTCAGTGCTTTCTGAATAAAATGTTGTGTAATTTTACCAATAGCTTTGAGACACTAATACCAGTACCAAATGCAAGTCCAGGACCTGCAGTTGCCGGCAGCAGAGGTGTTCAGCTGTTATATATTTAAATAACTGGATGATTCCTTAACGGGCAGATCACATGACTTGATGGTGATGTCATTGGAGTGTTTCAGAGGTTCCTGCTTTTAGTTTCAGTTTGTTCTCCGTGTATTAAAGTATACATATATTCATGACAAATAGGCTTACATTAACAGTGCAATGAAGTTACTGTGAAAATCCCCTAGTCGCCACACCCCGGCGCCTGTACATTGAGGGAGAATTTAGCTTGGCCAATGTGCCTAACCAGCACGTCTTTCAGACTGTGGGAGGAAACCGGAGCACCCGGAGGAAACCCATGCTGACACGGGGAGAGCGTGCAGACTCCGCACAGACAGTGACCCAAGCCGAGAATCGAACCTAGGGTGCTGGTGCTGGTCCCTGGTGCTGTGAGGTAGCAGTACTAACCATTGTGCCACCATGTTGAACCTGTTGTGTGTTACTTTGAATCTATGTGTGCAACCCACATTTTCTATTTTGTTTAAAGCCCACAACTCCGAAGGTAGTTAGGACATTACAAAAAGAAAATTGTTGATGAGTCAAAAATTTGCTTCATCAAGAACATTGAGAAAATATCCTAAGTAGGAGAAGAAAAACTGTGGGCCCTCACACTTTGAATATTGGAAGGCTGGGGATAAGCAACAACAGGAATAAAGATTGAAGTGTTAGTGGAGGAAGACCTCTTTGGGCCTGATTTTACCATTGTGCTGCACGCGTTTTCGGGCATGAAAACTTGGTAAAGTCGGGTGTGAAGCGAGTAGCGTGATCCGCGCCTGCGTCTGCGCAGATGCCCACTTCACCAAGGCCCAATCATTTTCTGGTGGGGAAGGGGAGGGAAGCCAGATCATTCTCTGGTGGGGTGGGGGGGGGGGGAGGGAGGGGGAGGGGAGGAGGAGGGCCTGATCGTTCTGGTGGGTGGGAAAGGGAGGACCAGATGATTCTCTGGTGGGAGGGGTCGGAGGGAGGCCAGATGTTCTTTGGTGGGGAGGTGGAAGGGAGGCCAGATCGTACGCTGGTGGGGGGGGAGGGGAGGAAGAGACCAGGTGGATCTCTGGGGGTTGGGATGGGCAGGGTCGGGGGGTCCGCTGCCACTCTGCGGGCGATCGGTCGGGGGGAAGGGGTCATGATATGTTTGGGTAATGGAGGTTGGGTGGATAAGGGGGACAGTTATTTTGTGGGCATGGGGCAAAGTTGGTGGGGGCCATCGCTCCCGCATTTCGCTCCCGGGCCGCTTTATCCGCTTTTTGCAGCCCGGGAGCGATGTGACAGGGGCGCGTTTTTCGATTTCTTTTCACTGCACATGCGCAGTTCAAAGCTCTGATTGGAGCAGCAGTGTTTCGAGCGCGATAAGCCCCACCCACAGCACGATTCAGACTTGCGATTTTTTTTTCGGGCTAAGTGCGTATGGGGGCACCTGAGAGCAGGTTTCCAAGTTGGATCTGAATTGCACCCAGATTCATCACTTAGAATCAAAATGGTAAAATCGCCCCCATTGTGTGGTTTTAAAAGAAGGCTTTTTTCTGATCAGAGAAGGGCGAGATCCCAGGCAGTATCTGGAATATTTAGAAAGGGATGCTGTGTGCTGTACAGCTCAGGCCATTTGAAAAAAAAATAAAAAATGCATCAAGTCAGTGGGAAAAAGGGAAGTACTGGGAAGACAGTAAAAAAATGTCTACTGAGCAGACTTGAGCCCCTCGAGCCTGCATGAGAAATGATGGGTCAATTTGGATTTATGGGGCCTTTCAATGAAGAAAATGTATCCTGGAGTTACTATGCAAAGCATTTTCAGTACTTTGTACAAACTCATAAAATTGCAGATGAGTTGCTCGAACCCGCTTTTCTCAGTACAATAGGAAGTCAGATCTTCAATTTGGTCTGGAACTTGGTTCCTCCAGCAAAGCCAGTAACCAAAACTTACAATATCTTGACAAAGATCATTGAAGGGCATTACTCTCCAAAGTCATTGATCACTGCGGAATGGTTCATGTTCGACTGAAGGATTCAATTGGAAGGCAAACAAATTGCTCAGTTTGTGGCAACCTTAAAAAGGCTGACACAACGTTGTGAGTTTGGTGAGTCACCAAAAGATATTCTTCGAGGCTGTCTAGTTTGTAGTCTCCAAAATGAGGCTATCCAAAGATGATTGCTGACTGAACATGTTTTGACTTTGAAGAAATCGCAGTTTCAATTGAATAGGCTGTCAAAGAGGCTTCACAATTTGGTGTAGGAATGAAAATCCACAAGTTGGAAACTGCCCATAAGAAGTCAAATCAGCAAGAAACACGTCAAAGATGTGCAAAAATGGGCCATTCAGCGAGTGAATGCTGGAGCAAGGATAGTCAATGCAAGGAGTGTGGCAAAATGGGTCACATTGTTGGGCTAGACTAGCTTCCCCAGAAAAGGTTATTCAGAAGAAGAACCTGGATACCTTCAAGTTGCATTCTACAAAACTAATTTACAACATGGAACAAAAGAATTACGATTGTGAAGAGAATGTCCAGAAATATGATGAAGAAATCAACTGGATGACTTATCCATACAGGGTAGATCACCTAGATTCTGGGTGATTCTGAAGTTAAGTGAACAAACTATTAGGATGCAGCTTGGTACTGGTGCCACTGTATCTTTAATTCCTGAGATTACACACTCACAAAAGCTAAAGCATCTTCCTTCAAAACCACCTGATGTTATTTTAAGGACAACAACAGAAGAGATTGTGCCATTAAATGTTTACATGATGGTCAATGTCAGGTTCAGTGGACAAACAGCGGAGTTGCATCTCCATGTGGCCCGTGGTAATTTTCCAGCTCTATTTGGGAAATCATGGTTAGAGAAGATAAAGCTTAAAAGGTGTGCTGTTAACAGATTGGTTGATACCAAAAACAGGCCTAAAGTGCCTTCTGGATAAATGCAAGAGCGTATTCAAAGAGGCACTTGACCTAAAGCCTAATAGTCAAACAAAAAATTTCAAAGCAAGCTCTGTGCCATATTTTGTCCCAAGGTCAAAGAAAAATTATGACTTGTTAACACTGGTGTGTTAGAACTGGTTATAATGAGTGACTGGGTTACCCTCATCGTACCTGTTATAAAACCCAATGGTTCAGTTTGTATTTGTGGTGATTTAAAACAACCATAAATCCAGTGTTGTGTGCTGCTCAGTATCTGCTTCCTTTCATTGAAGATTTGTTTGCTGGGCTATCCGGTGGGCAGAAATTCAGCAAGATTGATTGTCTCACAAGCATATTTACAGATGAATATAGCCGCTAAATCTTAACCATTGCTTACCATTGTTATTCATAAGCGTCTTTTTCATTGTAAAAAATGCCTTTTGTAATAACATCCGCACCAGATCTATTCCAAATTTTGATGGATCAGGTTTTAAGCGGCCTCTCTGCTGTGCAATGTTACCTGGATGATATTCTAATTGCAGGGCCCAGTGAACAAGAGTACTGAGATTAATTTAGAAGCAACATTGGAATATCTTCAAGCACCTGGTCTGCATATCAAAAAAGAAAAGTGTGACTGTTTCCAGACGTCAGTCCAGTATTTGGGTCATGTTAGTAATAGTAAAGGCCTACATAAAGCATCTAAAAAGATGGAATCTATTTTAGTAGCACCAGGTCTGACAAATTGACGTCCTTTCCAGGATTAATAAATTATCATGGCAAATGTGTTCCTAACATTCCGAACATGATTGAAGCCATTGCATAATTTACTATGTGTGAAACAGGATTGGAACTGGGCAACAGAATTTAAGAAAGCCTACAAGGATGTTAAAGATGCTTTGCAGAAGTCTGAAGTATTGGTTTATTATAACCTGAAGCTACCATCGCTGCTTGCTTACGACATTTCACCTTATGAAGTAGGGGCAGTAGTTTCATATATTATGCCTTTGGGTGAAGAATGATCAATAGTTTTTGCTTCGCATACTCTGAATCATGTAGAATCTAACTAAGCTCAGCCAGGAAAAGAAACATTGAGTACAGTCTTTGGGGTATGAGGGTTTCATCATTATTGATATGGTTGTCGTTTCAGATTATTGACTGATTATCAACACTTAACTATTATTTTTGGGCTGTATAAAGGCATACCATCGTTAGTTGCTAGTCAATTGCAAAGATGGTCACTGATCTTATTTACAGACTCATATGATATAGATTATCATCAATCAGAGTGTCATGCTCATTCTGGTGCATTTTCACGCTTACCTTTACCTTTTGAGCAGATACCACCAACTAGTTTTGCGAATACTCTTTTTTTCTTTTTGCTCATTGTCAATTAGCCTGTGACAGCTTCTCAAGTTCAGAGACATAATGAAATGATCCCATGGTGGGGAAGATGATGGATATGGTACTGAAAGGAACAACAGCTGGGATGCATCATACGCATCCAGATTTGAAACTATTCGTGGGACTTTCTGGCCATGCTTACCCCAAGACCAGAAAATCTTGCCCGAGGCCAACAGACCTTTGCATGATCCTGTCCTATCCGCTATGATTCCCATGGTAGGCTGGACAGGAAAATTCTGCTTTATATGTGTCAAGGAAATTTGAGTTGGCCGTTTGAGGTGAGTGTCTATTGTGGGGTTGCTGAGTGACTATTCCTCCTAGTCTGCATGGAGGTATTCTTGAATGATTATACGGAGGACATGCTGGTATAGTTCGGATGAAGAAATTAACATATATTATTTTTGATGTCTGGGTCTGGATCGAAGATAAAGTAGGACAGTGTCAATCCTGTGCAGAAAGAAGAAGTGTAACACTGTTGTCTCCTTTACACCCTTCGGAGTAGCCTAAAGTGCCATGGAGGCAATTAAATATAGATTTTGCTGGACCGTTTGAGGGTTACATGTCCTTAGTCATAACTAATGCACACTCAAAGTGGCCAGAAATTGTTATGAGATCTACTAAAACTGAACAAACTATTGAAAAACTTGCAAGATATGGTAAACCGAATGGATTTTTAGTGATAATGATTCATGTTTTATTTCGCAGGAGTTTGAGAATTATTTCAAAGTCAATGATATTCAGCATATAAGATCTGTACCTTATCATCCATCAACCAATGGATTTGTTGAAAGGTTCATACAATCCCTTGAAACATTTTTTAAAACCTTCAAATGAACAAGGTCCATTATCACATTGTGCGAATAGCTTTTTGGCATCTTATAGAAACACTACTCATGTGACGACCCAAAGTTCACCTGCATTATTACTCTTAAAGAGAAACTTGAGAACTATGTTTGAAACTTGAGAACTATGTTTGATCTCCCATCCCTTCAGAACCTTCAGGGATGGGAGATCATCAACAACAATCTCAAGTTGCTAGATAAGAGGTGAGGGCAAAACAACACTCATTTCCACTAGGAAAGCCAGTGTTAGTGCGTAATTCTGCGACGAGTGAGAAATGGGCAGCCATACCTTTAGCAAAAACAGAGCCAATTTGTTACATGCTTCAAACTGAAGATTAAGTAATTTGACAGTGATGCGCATCAATTGGACACGAGGCTCAAAGCTTCGGTAAAAGAAGGCTTTTATTAACTAACAATGGAACTATCAGAACTTTAACACACTATCCCAGACTGAAGGGGTCCCGTCCGAGCAGGGGGTCTTATACCTCTCCCAGGAGGCGGAGCCCGACTGGGATGTGCCCCAACAGTAACAGCCACAGGTGTATCAATCCCACCCTAGCCCAACAACAACATTAGTACAATCCCACAGTAACCTATATACATTCCTATAGTGCTGGCCAGCCCTGGCCCAGTACTATCCAGTGGGAACCAACGATGGTTCACCACATTCACCCCTCCTTTGAGAACAAAGGCCGGCGGGGTACGAAAACAGACTAAAAGGTCAACAGATTATAAGTTCAGACGGTCTGGAGGACCGCACCGTCGTTGTGACCTCCTCAATACCGGCGGTGACACCGGAGTAGGCACTTGCGGTGGCATTCTCCCCAAAACGGCGTCCAGCTGTTCTCCTACGGACTCACAGGCCGGTTGACCCTGATGAGACGGTAGTGCAGGGGATCCTGACACATTCTGCGGTGGCGACGATCTTCGGGGCTCAGGCAAGCTGTGCATTGGAGTAAAACTGTTAAGCACTGGTCCCGATGCTGTCCGCGCCACGTCCGGGGGAGAAATAAGGGATAACGGATTCGTCACTGGGGGTATGGGAGCGACAGGAGTTGCTACGTCCCCTGCGGGCGCCAGGTCTCGGATCGAGACTGTGTCCTCTCGCCCGTCAGGATATGCCACATAGGCATACTGAGGGTTGGCGTGGAGGAGGTGGACCTGTTCGACCAACGGGTCGGACTTGCGGGCCCTTACATGTCGCCGCAGGAGGACGGGTCCTGGGTACGTCAACCAGGCTGGTAAAGATATCCCCGAGGAAGACTTCCGAGGGAATGAGAACATCCTCTCGTGGGGAGTAGCATTGGTTGCCGTACACAGGAGGGAGCGAATAGAGTGAAGCGCATCAGGGAGGACCTCCTGCCAACGGGAGACTGGAAGGCCTTTGGACTTCAACGCCAATAGGATAGCCTTCCAGACTGTAGCATTCTCTCGCTCCACCTGTCCATTACCCCTAGGGTTGTAACTCGTGGTCCTACTAGAGGCAATCCCGTATGAGAGCAGGAATTGCCTCAAGTCATTGCTCATGAACGACGAGCCCCTGTCGCTATGGATATAGCTGGGGTACCCGAACAGGGTAAAAAGATCACGGAATGCCTTGATCACCGTGGCAGCCGATGAGTCCGCGCAGGGGACAACAAACGGGAACCGGGAGTACTCATCTATTATGTTCAGAAAGTACACGTTCCGATCTGTTGAGGGAAGGGGGCCCTTAAAATCAACACTCAGCCTCTCGAAGGGGCGAGTGGCCTTGACCAAATGTGCCCGGTCAGGTCGGTAAAAGTGCGGCTTGCATTCCGCGCAAATCCGACAGCTCCTTGTCACCGACCTGACATCCTCCACCGAGTAAGGCAGGTTGCGAGCTTTGACAAAGTGGTAGAGCCGAGTGACCCCAGGCTGGCACAGGTCATTATGGAGGGCGTTCAAGCGATCCTCCGGAGTGCTAGCGCATGTTCCGCGTGAGAGGGCATCCGAGGGCTCATTGAGTTTCCCTGGACGATACATTATATCGTAGTTATAGGTGGAGAGTTCAATTCTCCACCGCAAGATCTTGTCATTCTTGATCTTGCCCCTCTGCGAGTTGTTGAACATGAACGCCACGGACCGCTGGTCCGTGATCAGGGTGAACCGCTTTCCCGCCAGGTAATGGCGCCAGTGTCTGACGGCCTCCACAATGGCCTGGGCCTCCTTTTCCACCGCTGAATGCCGAATTTCGGGGCCTTGGAGGGTGCGGGAAAAAAACGCGACGGGCCTGCCCGCCTGGTTAAGTGTGGCAGCCAGGGCGAAATCAGATGCATCACTTTCCACCTGAAAAGGGATTGATTCGTCTACCGCGTGCATCGTGGCTTTCGCGATGTCGTGTTTCAATTCCTTGAAGGCCAATTGGGCCTCTGGCGTGAGGGGAAAAGTCGTGGACTTAATAAGCAGACGGGCTTTGTCCGCGTAGTTGGGGACCCACTGCGCATAATAGGAGAAGAAGCCTAGGCATCTTCTCAGTGCTTTTGCGCTAGCGGGCAAGGGAAGTTCAGCAAGGGGGCGCATACGGTCGGGATCAGGGCCAATGACCCCGTTTTCCACCACGTATCCCAGGATGGCTAACCGGCGCGTACGGAATACACACTTCTCCCTGTTATAGGTCAAATTCAGGCGAGATGCAGTGCGTAAGAAGTTCTGGAGATTTGTGTCATGGTCCTGCTGATCACGGCCGCAGATGGTGACATTATCCAGGTACGGGAAGGTAGCCCGCAGCCTGTTCTGGTCCACCATTCGGTCCATAGCACGCTGGAAGACCGAGACCCCATTGGTGACACCAAATGGAACCCTAAGGAAATGATACAGACGACCATCCGCCTCAAAGGCCGTGTATTGTCGGTCCTCTGGGCGAATGGGGAGTTGGTGGTAGGCGGACTTAAGGTCTATGGTGGAGAACACCCGGTACTGTGCAATCTGATTGACCATATCAGATATGTGCGGGAGAGGATACGCATCCAGCTGCGTATATCGATTAATGGTCTGACTGTAATCAATGACCATCCGGGGTTTGTTCCCGCTCTTGACCACCACAACCTGTGCTCTCCACGGACTAACACTGGGCTGTATGATCCCTTCTTTGAGGAGTCGCTGAACCTCAGATCTGATGAAGATCCAATCCTCAGTGCTGTAACGCCTACTTTTAGTAGCGATGGGCTTGCAGCCTGGTACCAGATTCTGAAATAAAGAGGGTGTGGTGATCTTTAACGTAGAAAGATTGCAGGCGGGGTGCTTTGGACAATTTGGAGACTGCAGCTGTTCTCCCACTGTCAGCGAAGGGAGTGGCCCACCGTACTGTAGGATCACACTCTTCATGTGGACCATAAGGTTTAGTCCGAGGAGAATTGGTGCGCAAAAATACGGCAACACAAGGAGCCTGAAACGCTCGTAAATTGTGCCTTGCACTTTCAGAGTTACCACACAACGTCCTAGCACAGCGACAGACCGGGACCTTGATGCCATAGAGATTGTCTGTTTGGCAGGTTGAATCTGGAGTCCACACCTCTTTACAGTGTCAGGGTGAATAAAGCTCTCAGTGCTCCCGCTGTCAAACAGACAATAAATCGCATGATTGTTTACCTGGATATCCATCATCGAACAATCAAGCCTGTGAGGCTTAGCCTGGTCCAGGGTGATCGACGCCACCGTTGGTCCGTGAACGTCACTGCAGGCAGCTGAGGTCGATGCTGAGGACCCCTGCTGGTTGCTCATGGTCATCGTTGACCAAAATGGCCACCCCCATGAATCGCACATGGGTGAGGGTGCCAAACTTAGCGACCCCTGGTGGTCATCCTCCTCCGACTCCGTCGACCGCAATGGCGTCGTCCTGGACTCGCACGTGGACGAACCCCGTGAGGACTTCGACGACGATGGTGATGATCCCCGTTCCGAAGGGTCACAGGCCGCACTGCCGTTCCTGGGCTTCGATCTGCACACCTTCGCATAATGCCCCTTTTTACCGCATGCGGTACAGATTACCGCTTTAGCGGGACACTTTTGTCGGGTATGTTTGGCTGCTCCGCAGAAGTAGCACCGCGGGCCGCATGGGACTGCAGCCGTCGTCTGGCCCACATGGGAGCACGCCATAACACTGCACTTCAAGCCCGAGGGACGAGGAGGGATTTGCGACTGCTCCTGCCACGTTGTCTCCACGTGGTCCTCCGGATACAGGACTAAGCTCTTCGAAGCCGACTCGAGCATTTCAGCTAATTCCATGGCTTGGGTAAGGTTGAGATTACCCTTTTCTAGCAGCTTGAGACGGATGTATGAAGACCCGACCCCGGCCACAAACGCATCTCGGGCGAGGTCGTACATGCTCTGCTCAGCCGACACAGCTTTGCAGTCACAGCCCCTGGCTAGCTGTAAGAGCTCATTGGCGTAGTCCTCCATGGTTTCGCCCGACTGCCGACGTCGTGTAGCGAGGAGGTAACGAGCGTGGATCTCGTTAGGAGGTTTCGTATAGCGCTTTTTTAGAAGCTCAAGGGCCCTCGGGTAAGTGGTGGCCGCACGGATCGCGAGGTAGACTGTGTTGCTTACCCTCGCATGGAGGACCCGGAGTCTGTCATCATCAGTGGTGACCGCTGCAGAGGCTGCTAGGTAATCTTCAAAACACTTCAGCCAGTGGTTGAAGGTGTTAGAAGTGCCCACCGCACGTGGATCTAGCGTCAGACGTTCTGGCTTGAGGATTTGCTCCATACTCTCCTTACTTTTTTTTCTTCCGTCGAGAGTTTAATTTTAGTTAATAAAATTGATGCGCATCAATTGGACACGAGACTCAAAGCTTCGGTAAAAGAAGGCTTTTATTAACTAACAATGGAACTATCAGAACTTTAACACACTATCCCAGACTGAAGGGGTCCCGTCCGAGCAGGGGGTCTTATACCTCTCCCAGGAGGCGGAGCCCGACTGGGATGTGCCACAACAGTAACAGCCACAGGTGTATCAATCCCACCCTAGCCCAACAACAACATTAGTACAATCCCACAGTAACCTATATACATTCCTATAGTGCTGGCCAGCCCTGGCCCAGTACTATCCAGTGGGAACCAACGATGGTTCACCACAGACAGCCCCATGCTGACCAATTGTTGTCATCTCAAAATTATTTCTCAGAATCATCTCCACAAGTACTAGCTTCTTTAGTTCCTCGTTTTGTGAATGCTACAGCAGACTTAGTTGAATCTGAGCCGTCTGATGATTGTGAATTTGCCACTATACCGAGTGAGATTGATACAGAATAAATTCCAAGAGAAGAAATGTTTCCTGAATTTCTAAATCATACTTGTAATGTCAAGGACAGCCAAATTCCAGAATGTCATATACAACGAAGAGGAATAGACGTTCTCCTGACTTTCTTATTGACTGCGTACAATGATTAATGGTGCACAGTGCTATGCCTGGAGTATTATTGATCCTATGTATAACATCATAGTAATTTGTTGTCATGACCACAGAAGTAAAGGAGGAGGGATGTTATATATTTAAGTAATTGCATGATTGCTTTAAGAGCAGGTCACATAATTTGATGGTAATGTTATTCGGGTGTTTCAGCGCCTCCTGTTTTTAATTTCAGTTTCTGTTCTGTGCAGTGCAGAGAACATCTTTTTCAATCAGCCTGCTGTGTTAATTTGAACCTAAGTGGGCAAACCACATATTTTCTGTTTTAAAACCCACAACCCCAAACATACTTTGGTACATTAGCTTTTTTCCTGGAAGTGGTTTCACTTTTCACATAAGGGCAGCGGACATGGTCCTGATACTGCCAGCCCACCCAGAGAGCCACCAGATCTGAAGTCTCAGAAGCTCCACTGGGAGAGGTAGGGTAGGAAACCTTGAGAATGTTTCAAAATTGAAGTGTCCTCAGAGAGGTAAGTTGGAACAATAAATTCAGAATGACCAAGGGCAAAATGCCTAGTGAATTGGAAGGTAAACATGTCTGCGGAGTATTGTTGGAGCTGTGAGGACTACCTTTCCGACCCAGCCACCACCTCACCATCCCCCCCATCATCCCTCTTTGGGTCTTGTGGTTCCAATAGTGCTCCCCCCGACTGCCACAGGGAGGCTGTCTCCATGGAGCTAACCAACGCGGCTTCCTGTTGCTCTACTGTCCCAGCCTTCCTTCCCCTTCCCCACCTCCATTCTTGCCACTGGGAGCCCTTTGTTATAGGACGACAGCACTTGAAGGTAATTCTTTTCACTCAAGTAAATTCTTTGTAAAATAGTGAACTGGTGCGGCAACAATAATCTCTCCCTCAATGTCAACAAAACGAAGGCGATTGCCAGCGGCTTTAGGAAGCATAAAGGAGAACATGCCCCTGTCTACATCAATGCGGATGAAGTAAAAAGGGTCGAGAGCTTCAGGTTTTTTGGTGTCCAGATCACCAACAACCTGTCCTGGTCCCCCCCATGCCGACACTATAGTTAAGAAAGCCCATCAACGCCTCTGCTTTCTCAGAAGACGAAGGAAATTTGGCATGTCAGCTACGACTCTCACTAACTTTTACAGATGCACCATAGAAAGCATTCTTTCTGGTTGTATGACAGCTTGGTATGGCTCCTGCTCTGCCCAAGACCGCAAGGAATACAAAAGGTCGTGAATATAGCCCAATCCATCTCGCAAACTAGCCTCCCATCCATTGACTCTGTCTGCACTTCCCGCTGCCTTGGCAAAGCAGCCAGCATAATTAAGGACCCCATGCAATCCGGATATTCTCTCTTCCACCTTCTTCCGTCAAGAAAAAGATACAAAAGTCCGAGATCACATACCAACCGACTCAAGAACAGCTTCTTCCCTGCTGCCGTCAGACATTTGAATGGACCTCTACACCTTAGCTATGGCTGTAACACTACATTCTGCACTCTCTCATTTCCTTCGCTATGAACGGTATGCTTTGTCTGTATAGCATGCAAGAAACAATACTTTTCACTGTATACTAATACATGTGACAATAATAAATCAAATCAAATCAAATATTTGCAAGGTGTAATTAACCTTGTTGCTTCTTCCTTTGAAGGTGAGAAATCAGCTGGACAGTTTATATTGAATGACCAAATTCCCTCATGCACAGGGAGCTGTCCATGGGACTTACGTGGGTATTAAACCATTTCATATCAACTTTATAATTTGAAAACAAATCTTGAGGAGAAAAATTTTAATTAATCTTCAGTTAGTTAACCACAGAAATATAATCCTGGGCATTTTCCCAAAAATAACTGGAATGGCTTTATTTTATATCATTCCATGATTCCTGTAATATTTGACGCAGAAAAACTCAGTGAATGACTTTCAGGAAGGCAGGGATAATTACTGCATCCATTGTTATTGATCTTAATGTCAAGGGGAAGGAGTGGCACAGTGGTATTGTTGCTGGACCAGTTATCTAGAGACCCAGGGTTATGCTCTGGGAACTCAGGTTTGAATAAAACTCAATTAAAAAATCTGGAATTGATAATCTAATGATGATCATGAAACCATTGTCAATTGTAAAAAAAACCCATCTGGTTCAGTAATGTCTTCAGAGAAG
Organism: Mustelus asterias; assembly: GCF_964213995.1. NCBI lineage: Eukaryota > Metazoa > Chordata > Chondrichthyes > Carcharhiniformes > Triakidae > Mustelus > Mustelus asterias. The sequence goes on along the minus strand of NC_135807.1, from coordinate 118,572,431 downwards.
GAAATCTGGCTGAGTGGCTTTTATGAAGTCAGAGATAATTACTGTGTCCATTGATATTAATCTTACTTACCCATCCTTACAATCTAGCCTACATGTGACTCCAGACCCACAGCAATATGGCTGACTCTTAACTGCCCTCTGAAACGGCCTAGTAAGCCACTCAAGGGCAATTAGGGATGGGCAACAAATGCTAGCCCAGTCAGCGGTGCCCACATCCCATGGATGGGGCAGCATGGTGGCATGGTGGTTAGTACTTTTGCTTCACAACACCAGGGACCTGGGTTCAATTCCCGACTTGGGTCACTGTCTGTGTGGAGTTTGTACATTCTCCCCGTGTCTGCTGAGTTTCCTTCAGATGCTCCAGTTTCCTCCCATAGTCCAAAGATGTGCGGGTTAGGTGGATTGGACACGCTAAAAACATTGCCCCTTAGTGTCAGGGGGACTAGCTAGGGTAAGTACATGGGGTTATAGCGATAGGGCCTGGGTGGGATTGTGGTCGGTGCATGACTCAATGGGCTGAATGGCCTTCTTCTGCACTGTAGGAATTTTATGATTCTATGAATAGAGAGAAAAATATTCTGTAACAGCGAGGGAGCACCTCCAGTTGAACACTTGCACATCAATTTGCAGTTACTTGTCTGCTACCACCATCTTCAATAAATAAATGGTTATTATGAAGCTCAAGCACTATTGACAAGCCTCCCCTTAAATGTCGCATGGGAGGATTTAAACTAGTTTGGCAGGGGAGTGGGAACCAAAGCAAAGGTGAATTATTGAAGGGGAATGAGAGAGTAGGGCCACTAAGACTCAGAGAAAGAGCAGGCAGGGTGGGGTTGTTAATCAAAGAGGGTCTGGTGGACTGAAGTGCATTTGTTTCAATGTGGGAAGCGTAACAGGTAAGGCAGGTGAACTTAGAACTTGGATCAGTACTTGGAGCTATGAGATTGTTACAATTACAGAGACCTGGTTAAGGGAAGGACAGGATTGGCAGCTTAACATTCCAGGATACAGATGTTTCAGGCAGGATAGAGGTGGATGTAAAAGGGGTGGGGGAATTGCACTTGTGGTTAAGGAGGATATCACAACCGTACTACGGGAGGACACCTGGAGATCTCATACAGCGAGGCAATATGGGTAGAGCTCAGGAATAAGAAGGGTGCAGTCACAATGTTGGGGGTTTGCTATAGGCTGCCCAACAGCCAGTGGGAGATAGAGGAACAGATATGTAGGCAGATTTTGGCAAGGTGTAAAAGTAACAGGGCTGTTGTGGTGGGAGATTTCAACTTCCCCTATATTGACTGGGACTCACTTAGTGCTAGGGGCGTGGATGGAGCAGAGTTTGTAAGGAGCATCCAGGAGGGCTTCTTGAAACAGTATGTAGACAGTCCAACCAGGGAAGGGACCATACCTGGTATTGGGGAATGAGCCCGGCCAGGTGGTCGATGTTTCAGTAGGGGAGCAGTTCAGGAACAGTGACCACAATTCAGTAAGCTTTAAGGTACTGATGGATAAAGAAAAGTGTAGTCCTCAAGATAAGGTGCTAAACTGGGGGAAGGCTAATTAGAACAATATTAGGCAGGAACTGAAGAATGTAGATTGGGGGGCAGATGTTTGAGGGCAAATCAACATCTGGCATGTGGGAGGCTTTCAAGTGTAAGTTGATAGGGATTCAGGACCGGCACATTCCTGTAAGGATGAAGGATAAGTATGGCAAGTTTTGAGAACCTTGGATAACGAGAGATATTGTGAGCCTAGTCAAAGAGGAAAAGGATGCATTTGTCAAAGCTAGGAGGCTGCGAACACACGAAGCAAGTGTGGAATACAAATAAAGTAGAAAGAAACTTAAGCAAGGAGTAAGGACGGCGAAAAGAAGTCATGAAAAATCATTGGCCAGCAGGATTAAGTAAAATCCCAAGGCTTTTTATACATATATGAAGAACAAGAGGGTAGCCAGGGAGAGGGTTGGCCCACTCAAGGACAACGGAGGGAATCTATGCGTGGAGCCAGAGGAAATGGGCGAGGTATTAAATGAGTACTTTGCATCAGTACTCACCAAAGAGAAAGACTTGATGGATGATGAATCTGGGAAAGGATGTGTAGATAGTTTGAGTCACATTGAGATCAAAAAGGAGGAGGTATTGGGGTTCTTGAGAAACATTAAGGTAGACAAGTCCCCAGAGCCTGATGGGATATACCCCAAAATACTGAGAGAGGCAGGGAAGGAAATTGCTGGGGCCTTGAGAGAAATCTTTGTATCCCCACTGACTACTGGGGAGGTCCCAGTGGATTGGAGAATAGCCAATGTTGTTCCTTTGTTCAAGAAGGGTAGCAAGAATAATCCAGGTAATTACAGGCTGGTGAGCCTTACGTCAGTAGTAGGGAAATTATTGGAGAGGATTCTTCAAGACAGGATTTACTCCCATTTGGAAATAAGTGGACGTATTGGCGAGAGGCAACATGGTTTTGCGAAGGGGAGGTCATGTCACTAACCTGATCGAGTTTTTCGAGGAAGTGGCAAAGATGATGGATGTTGTCTACATGGACTTCAGTAAGGTCTTTGACAAGGTCCCTCATGGCAGACTGGTGCAGAAGGTGAAGTCACATGGGATCAGAGGTGAGCTGGCAAGGTGGATACAGAACTGGCTCAGTCACAGAAGACAGAGGGTAGCTGTGGAAGAGTGTTTCTGAATGGAGGCCTGTGACAAGTGGCGTTCCCCAGGGATCAGTGCTGGGACCTTTGCTATTTATAATATATATAAATGATTTGGAGGAAAATGTAATTGGTTTGATTAGTAAGTTTGCGGTCGACACAAAGGTTGGTGGATTTGCGGATAACGATGAGGACTATCAGAGGATACAGCAGGATATAGATCAGTTGGAGACTTGGGTGGAGAGATGGCATATGGAGTTTAATCCGGACAAATGGGAGGTAATGCATTTTGGAAGGTCTAATACAGATAGGAAATATACAGTAAATGGCAGAACCCTTAAGAGTATTGATAGGCAGAAGGATTTGGATGTACAGATACACAGGTCACTGAAAGTGGTAATGCAGGTGGAGAAGGTAGTCAAGAAGGCATACAGCATGCTTGCCTTCATCAGCCGGGGCATTGAGTTTAAAAATTGGCAAGTCATGTTGCAGCTTTATAGAACCTTAGTTAGGTCGTACTTGGAATATAGTGTTCAATTCTGATCGCCACACTACCAGAACGATGTGGAGGCTTTGGAGAGGGTACAGAAAAGATTTACCAGGATGTTGCCTGGTATGGAGGGCATTAGCTATGAGGAGAGGTTGGAGAAACTTGGTTTGTTCTCACTGGAACGACGGAAGTTGAGGGGCGACCTGATAGAAGTCTACAAGATTATGAGGGGCATGGACAAAGTGGATAGTCAGAAGCTTTTTCCCAGGGTAGGAGAATCAATTACTTGGGGACATAGGTTTAAGGTATGAGGGACAAGGTTTAAAGGAGATGTACGAGGCAAGTTTTTTATACTGAAGGTGGTGGCTGCCTGGAACCCGCTGCCGGGAGAGGTAGTGGAAGCAGATATAATAGTGAGTTTTGAGGTGCATCTGGACAAATACATGAATAGGATGGGAATAAAGGGATATAGTCCCCGGAAAGATAAGGGGTTTTGGTTCCGTCGGGCAGCATAGTCGGTGCAGGCTTGGAGGGCCAAAAGGCCTCTTCCTGTGCTGTCATTTTTTTTGTTCTTTGTTCTTTGTTCATGTTCAAAAATGCAATAGTTATGCCGGAGATTTCAAATAGTACCTCCCAGGGGGTGTGGCAATTCTTGGCCTGATTTTGTGCAGTGCCCAATGCCATATGCATTCCTTTCTGGCAATTGTGGCTCACTGGGTTGTCCTCTCACAGCTGAGTGAGCCGGCTGTGTCTCTGACTCCCACTCAGCACCAAATCTAGGCCAACACTCCACTGGAGTATTGAGGGAGTGCTGTGCTGGTTGTGGATTCTGTGGTGAGATGTTGAAGCGAAGTCCCTGCTTGGCCTCTCAGGTGAATACAGACAATTCCATGGCACTATTTCCATGAAAGGCATGGGCATGCTCCCCACTGTCCTGGCAAATCATCTCTATCACTCAAACGGATTACCTGGTTGTTACTACATTGATGTTTGTGGGACATTTCTATAGACATATTGACTGCCATGTTTTTTACAGCAATGACTATAATTCCAAAGTACTTAAGTAGGGTGCAATGCACTTTGAGGCATTCTGAGATCATAAAAGGCACTATATAAATGCTAATTCTTTTTTGTCGATTCAGTTTTTGGCAGCCTGCTGCAAGGAACCAAGTATTAATTCAGAGGGTGATCTCTCTTCATGCAACTGCTACCGATGCTTTTGTGAGAGAGTGGCCACCAGATCTAATGGGACCACAGTTCCATGATACACATCCTAGAGCAGAAATCCCAAATATTCAACTTCAAAGGGAGCAATCTTGCGCAGCGTCTCTGCTGTGAACAGTTAGTTCCCTTCTCTGTCACCAGCAGTAATTGTGCTTTTAGGGTGGATTGCAGCTGCTTTGCAGCAGCAAGGTGCTATTGCCTCTATGAATATTTGACAAGCTCTTAAGACAAGAGGGTTTAGTGCTGGAAACCTTTTTCAATGGCCGCATATTCTAAATTCAGTGTCACTTAGACCCACCTTGCCAGCATGCTACAGAATGGTGCAGTCATAACTCTGGCAGGACAATAAAACTGGGGCCAACATCTCCTACCAAGATAATTTCAAGAAAATAAAATTTTTTTGAGATGTAGTAAATGAAATGATTGGTGATCACCAGTTAATTCACAAACAAGCAGAGGTTTATTACTATTTAAACTATATACAGAGTGCTACAATTGATGTGTTCATTCTCAGCACTAGGATCACTCTGGCTGCAAAAGCCCGCGCTTGGCCCCGAAATCCCCTTGCTCATTCCTCATTGGATGATTGGGGCAACTGACCCTTCTGACGCACGCCCCTTAAAGGGACAGGAGATCAGATAGTAATTTTATGATCCATGTCCCTGAATGATTTAATGGAAATTATCATGTATTGTCGAAGATCATGTTAGACAGAACTTGGCACTGAATCTACGGCCCAGCAGGTTCAAACATTTTCATCAACATTGTACTGATCAGATTAATTATTAGCAGAAAACTCTGGACTTCCAAAATGCTGTTACTTTACTTGTGGAAGATTTAAGAGGGAAGGATCTGCGACCATTCATCCCCTCCTTTTCGTTCTGCTCCTTTTTTTATAACATTTTCCAGTTCGGTCCACACTTGAAATATTAACTCATTTATTCTGTTCACAGCCATTGGCTTTTGTACTGAATCCTTACAGTACTCAGGTTTATTATCAGCATGGATAAATATTGAAGGAAGAGTGACAGAGTACTAGACTTCTACTGGTACATAGGAACATGGGGAGGTGATGGCCTAGTGGTATTATCACTCGACAATTAATCAAGAAACACAATTAAAGTTCTGGAGACCTAGGTTCGAATCCCACCATGGCCGCTGGTGGAATTTGAATTCAATAAAATATATCTGGAATTAAGAATCTACTGATGACCATGAAACAATTGTTGGAAAAACCCATCTGATTCACTGATGTCCTTTAGGGACAAAAATCTGCTGTCCTTACCTGGTCAGGCTTATATGTAACTCCAGAGCCATAGTAACTGTTATTGAACAACTAGGGATGAGCAATAAATGCTGGCCAGACAGCGATGCCCATGTCCCACAACTGAATAAAGAAAATCCTCACCAAATACTTCAGTATTGGTTATGCCATTGCGTATTGCTGTTTGTGCATGTGTCGCTGCATTGATGCTTCTAATGCTGATAACCACGTTCTGTTCGTAGAGTTCTTTCGCTAAAGGCAAGAAATGTTCACCTACAATATATGGGCATAAATATTGATGTAACTATATAATTACATGCTGTATCAATAAGCAATGGCAATGGCTCATTTACCATTCATTTGCACCAAGTGTGATGACGGAAACATAAAATGGATTTTACACTCCCAGTTGGTATGCTGGATGTGTGTATCAGGTAACCAGGTAAGCTGATCATCCACGTGTCTCGATTTTCGATCCGTCAAAATTAATTTGCCAGCAATTCAAATCTGCAAATATCGACTCTACAGAGCATGAAGGCTCAGGAAAAATAAAGGGATGATTTGATGACGGTCCATCAGAAATAAGATGAGTATCTTGGTGCTATCTAATTTGTAAATCATTCAGAGGGTATGAGGTTACTACTCAAAGCAAAGATAGTTGGGGGATAAAGGCACGGAGAGTTATAACCTTGTAAATTCTCTTTCTCTTCAAACTCAGTGACATATGGGGATAACAGCATATGGAAGGAAATCTATGACTCGGCCATACCAGCTGTACCAGCTCTGCAAATATGACTATCAGCCATCTGGTTCAGAGTTGTTTTCAAATAAGTCTTCACATGGCATCTCACCAAAGTTATTTATTTCATGACTGCCTAGTTCTCTATCAAATTATTCCGCAAACTAGAGCTAGTTTAAAGTTTAAAAGTTTATTTATTAGTGTCACACGTATGTTTACTTTAACATTGCAATGAAATTACTGTGAAAATCCCCTAGTAGCCACACTCCAGCACCTGTTCGGGTACACTGAGGGAGAACTTAGCATGGCCAATGCACCTAACCAGCACGTCTTTCAGACTGTGGGAAGAAATCAGAGTACCCGGAAGAAACCCACGCAGACACGGGGAGAATGTGCAGACGCCACACAGACAGTGACCCAAGGCAGGAATCAAACTGGCATCCCTGGCATTGTGAGGCAGCAGTGCTGACTACTGTGCCACCATGCCGCTAAGTGACTCATCCACTGTCATTTTTTCTGTTACGTCAGGGGTTTTCCGAGTATGCGTCTTCATCATCTACTAAGGGAATGAAATTCTTCATTCTTCCAACTATTCAGAGTTACAGTGGGATGAAATATCTGCCAATAGTTCACTAGGATGCAAATGCTCAGGATTTTTCAATGCTGACCCTTTGGGGATATACACTGGAAGGTCTGTAGATTTTCACTTCTTGATGGTGTTCATGCTTCGAAGCAATCACAATGGAGTGTGAAATTTGTCGATGTCTTTAGTGGGAAATCAGCAGCTTCTTCTACATCTTTTCTATTTGAATCATCATTGTCCTCTTGCGAAGCCAAGATTGGACATGAATAAAGAACAAAGAACAGTACAGCACAGGAAACAGGCCTTCGGCCCTCCAAGCCTGTGCCGCTCCTTGGTCCAACTAGACCAATCGTTTGTATCCCTCCATTCCCAGGCTGCTCATGTGACTATCCAGGTAAGTCTTAAACGATGTCAGCGTGTCTGCCTCCACCACCCTACTTGGCAGCGCATTCCAGGCCCCCACCACCCTCTGTGTAAAAAACATCCCTCTAATATCTGAGTTATACTTCGCCCCTCTCACCTTGAGCCCGTGACCCCTCGTGATCGTCACTTCTGATCTGGGAAAAAGCTTCCCACCGTTCACCCTATCTATCCCCTTCATAATCTTGTACACCTCTATTAGATCTCCCCTCATTCTCCGTCTTTCCAGGGAGAACAACCCCAGTTTACCCAATCTCTCCTCATAGCTAAGACCCTCCATACCAGGCAACATCCTGGTAAACCTTCTCTGCACTCTCTCGAACGCCTCTACGTCCTTCTGGCAGTGCGGCAACCAGAACTGGACGCAGTACTCCAAATGTGGCCTAACCAGCGTCCTATTCAGCTGCATCATCAGACTTCCACTTTTATACTCTATACCCCGTCCCATAAAGGCAAGCATACCATATGCCTTCTTCACCACCTTCTCCACCTGTGTTGCCACCTTCAAGGATTTGCAGACTTGCACACCTAGGTCCCTCTGTGTTTCTATACTCCTGATGACTCTGCCATTTATTGTATAACTCCTCCCTACGTTATTTCTTCCAAAATGCATCACTTCGCATTTATCCGGATTACATTCCATCTGCCACCTCTCCGCCCAATTTTCCAGCCTATCTATATCCTGCTGTATTGCCCGACAATGCTCATCGCTATCCGCAAGTCCAGCCATCTTCGTGTCATCCGCAAACTTGCTGATAACACCAGTTACACCTTCTTCCAAATCATTTATATATATCACAAATAGCAGAGGTCCCAGTACAGAGCCCTGTGGGACACCACTGGTCACAGACCTCCAGCCGGAAAAAGATGCTTCGACCGCTACCCTCTGTCTCCTATGGCCAAGCCAGTTCTCCACCCATCCAGCCACTTCTCCTTGTATCCCATGTGCCTTAACCTTTTTAACCAACCTGCCATGTGGGACTTTGTCAAATGCCTACTGAAATCCATATAGACGATATCCACGGCCCTTCCTTCATCAACCGTTTTTGTCACTTCCTCAAAAAACTCCACCAAATTTGTAAGGCACGACCTCCCTCTTACAAAACCATGCTGTCTGTCACTAATGAGATTGTTCCGTTCTAAATGCACATACATCCTGTCTCTAAGTATCCTCTCCAACAGCTTCCCTACCACGGATGTCAAGCTCACCGGCCTATAATTTCCCGGGTTATCCCTGCTACCCTTCTTAAACAACAGGACCACATTCGCTATCCTCCAATCCTCAGGGACCTCACCTGTGTCCAAAGAAGTGACAAAGATTTCCGTCAGAGGCCCAGCGATTTCAACTCTCGTCTCCCTGAGCAGTCTAGGATAGATGCCATCAGGCCCTGGGACTTTGTCAGTTTTAACGTTCCCTAAAAAACCTAACACTTCCTCCCTTGTAATGGAGATTTTCTCTAAAGGGTCAACACCTCCCTCCGAGACACTCCCAGTTAACACGTCCTTCTCCTTCGTGAATACCGATGCAATGTATTCATTTAGGATCTCCCCTATTCCCTTGGGTTCTAAGCATAATTCCCCTCCTTTTTCCCTGAGAGGTCCGATTTTCTCCCTGACAACTCTTTTGTTCCTAACGTATGAATAGAATGCCTTAGGATTCTCCTTAATCCTGCCTGCCAAGAACATCTCGTGACCTCTTTTTGCCCTTCTAACTCCCCATTTGAGTTCTTTCCTACTCTCTCTATATTCCTCCAGAGCTCCATCTGTTTTCTGTTGCTTGGACTTAACGTACGCCTCCCTTTTCATTTTAATCAGATCCTCAATTTCCCTGGTTATCCATGGCTCTCGAATCCTACCTTTCCTATCTTTTCTTTTTACAGGCACATGCCTATCCTGCAGCCTTATCAATTGTTCCTTAAAAGACTCCCACATGCCAGACGCGGACTTACCCTCGAACATCCTCTCCCAATCAACGTCCACCAATTCCTGCCTAATCCGGCTATAGTTAGCCGTCCCCCAATTTAGCACCCTGCCCGTAGGACAGCACTCATCCTTGTCCATTACTATCCTAAAGTTAACAGAGTTGTGGTCACTATTTGCCACATGTTCCCCTACCGAAACTTTGACGACCTGACCGGGCTCATTTCCCAGAATTAGGTCCAGTATAGCCCCCTCTCGAGTCGGGCTATCTACATACTGTTCCAAAGAACCTTCCAGTATGCATTTTACAAATTCCTCCCCGTCCAGACCACCAGCCCTAAGCACTTTCCAGTCTATACCAGGGAAATTAAAGTCCCCCACTACAACAACCCTATTTTTTTTGCACCTATCCAGAATCTCCTGACATATCCTTTCCTCCACTTCCCGTGGGCTGTTGGGTGGTCTGTAGTACACCCCCAGCATAGTGACTGCACCCTTCCTGTTTCTGAGTTCCACCCACAGTGACTCAGTACATGACCCCTCTAAGTTGTCTACCCTCTGCACCGCGGAAATATGCTCCCTAACTAATATCGCTATTCCCCCACCTTTTTTAGCCCCTTCTCTGTCTCGCCTAAAACACTTATACCCCAGAATATTCAGCTGCCAGTCCTGTCCTTCTTTTAACCAAGTCTCCGTCACTGCAACCACATCCAAATTCCGCGTAAGCATTAAGGCCCTAAGTTCGTTTGTCTTACCCGCTACGCTCCTCGCATTGAAGCAGATGCACTCCAGACCTCCAGGCCCACTCAGGTCATCCTCCTCCAGAGTGCTCCTCTTTTAGCTAGCCTTGCCCTGGCCCAGCTCAACCCCAGCCTCAGTACTTACTGACCTACTGTTTTGTTCCCCACCCCCCTGCCACACTAGTTTAAATCCTGCCGAAACACTCTAGCAAAACTCCCAGCCAGGATATTTGCTCCCTTCCAGTTAAGGTGTAACCCATCCTTTCTGTACAGTTGCCATCCTGACTTGAAGACTTCCCAGTTATTTATGAATTTAAAACCCTCCCTCTTGCACCAGTCCTTTAGCCATGCGTTCAACTATAGAATCTCCCTGTTCCTAGCCTCACCTGCACTAGACACCGGGAGCAGTCCAGAGATTGCTACCTTGGAGGCCTTACTTTTTAGCCTAGCACCCATCTCCCTGAATTTCTCTCGTATGACCCCCCCTGCTCTTCCTACCGACATCATTTTCACCAATGTGTATAATTACGTCCGTTTGACTACCTTCCTTTTCTAATATGCTTCCTACCCCCTCGGAGACATCCTGCACCAGGGAGGCAGACTACCATCCTGGATTCTCGTTCGCTCCCACAGAACCGCCTGTCCGTGCCTCTAACCATCGCGTCCCCCACCACTATTGCTCTCCTAAACCCCTTCTTTCCCTTCCGGACCCCTGAGCCTGTCTCTGTGCAGGCAATCTGGTCCTCATGGCTTACCCCTGGAGGGTCATTCCCCCTCCACAGAATCCAAAACAATATACCTATTTTGGAGGGGGACAACCACAGGGGATCCCTCCACAGACTGCTCACTCCCTTCCCTTATTCCATCTGTTGCCCATCCCTTTCTTTTATGGGAGACTGCCACTGGGGTACTTTCTGACACATCACCCTTCTGACTATTAGCCCTCCTAACTGTGACCCACGTTTCTTCCTTCAGAGACCCTGGTGTGACTACCTGACTATAACTTCAATCTATTAATCTCTCATGTTCCCTAACTAAACTGAGGTCATCGAACCGCAGCTCCAGCTCCCTTACACGGTCCTTCAGGAGTTGCAGTTCGACGCATCTGGCACAGATATGGACTTCCAGGAGGCAAGTCGTCTCCAGGAACTCGCACATCTCACACCGACTGCAGTATACTGGCCTCCCACTCATACCTGCCATGTCCTTTTTAGTTTTTGGAAGATCAAACAAAAAGGGGGGGAAACAGAAGAAAAACAAACAACCTTCCTCGCCTCCGCCGAAGCCCTGTGAGCCAAAGCACTTACACCTCACACTCTGCTCCCTGCTCACTGCACTGCCCGCTCCTGACGCTGCCCACTCAAAAGTGCGGCCTGCTTTTAAACCCTCCAAAAACCTTCCCACGCTTCTCCTGGGCCTACTTCCGTTAAAAAGTTAAAGTTAAACTTAAAAAGAAAGTTAAAGAGTGTACCAAGCAAATTGGGAAGCTGTGAATAGGGTACACCAAGCTAGGATTTTAATAGATTGAAATTTAGAGGAGAGTGTAAAGATTGCAGAATAACATTCCAGCATTTTAAGCTTCCCCATGGATGAACTACAGTTGGAGATTATTTGGGACATTGTGATTTCAATATATTAAAGATGAAGGGAAGAGGAAATGGAGACAAAGTCAAAGAAAGCGCTTGCATTCAAATAGCACCTTTCATGACATCAGTGTGCCTCATCGTGCTTCACAGCCAATGAAGAACTTTTTAACGTGTGGTCAGTGGTGTAACACAGAAATCATGTCAGCAATATCCCACAAACAGCAATGTGGTATTGAGTCTGTACTGACTCTCTGAAGGAGCACCTTACCCTGCAGCCCCCCTCCCCCCCCCCCCTCTCCCGCCGCCTAACACGCACACACACCTGGCCTACCCTGATAACCCTATGCATTTACCATGGTTAATCCAGCTAACCTACAAATCTTTGAACACTAAGGGCCAATTTATCATGGGCCAATCCAGCTTGCTTTTGGAGTGGGGAGGAAGCCGGAGCACTCGAAGGAAACCCATGCAGATATTGGGCGAATGTGCAAACTTCACACAGGCATTCATCCAAGGCCAGGATCGAACCCGGTTCCCTGGCACTGTGAGTTAGCAGTGTTAATCACTGCGCCTTTTCAGATAGTGATCCAATTCCCTTTTGAAAGTCTCAATTCACCCTGCCTCCTCCATACTGTCAGGCAGTGTATTTCAGATCCTCGCTGCGTCAAAAAGATTTTTCTCATATCACCATCGCTCTTTTTTGCCAATTACTTTCAATCTGTGCTCTCTGGTTATCGGTTTGCGCACCAAAGGGGGAATTTTCTCCTTATCTACTCTGTTCAGAATCTTCACGACTTTGAATACCTCTGTCAAATCTCCTCTTAACCTTCCCTTCTCCAAGGAGAACAGTCCCGACTGTTCCCTCTATCTGCGTAACTGAAGTTCTTCATCCCGAACCATTCTCATGAATCTCTGCTGTATTCTCTCTGAAGGCTCCACATCTTTCCCAAAGTGTTTGGTGCGTGGAGCTGGACATGATACTCCATGGGTTTAACATAACCTCCTTGCTCTACTCTTTGTCCCTGTTAATTAAGCTGTCTACTTTATGAACAATGCTCTCAAACTCTCCTACCAACTTCATGATTTATGCACAGATACACCCAGATTCCTAATGCTCCTGCTTTAGAATTGTACCTTTATTATCCTTTTGCATTCTTCCTACCAAAATGAATCACTTCACACTTCACAGCATTAAATCTCATCTGTCACTTTCCAGCAACCTGTCCATGTCTTTTTTAAAGTTCCACACTATCCTCCAAATTTTTCACAATACTTCTAAGTTTTAAATAGTTCGCAAATTGTGAAGTTGTGCATGCGCCCTAATATTGACCCCAGGAGAACGTCACAATAAACCTTCTTCCAATCTGAAATACAACCACCTACCACGACACTCTGCTTCTGTCACTCAGATAATTTTGCATCCATGTTGTAACTTTAACTTTGTTCACAAGTCTGTTGTACTGCACATTCAGAGGCCTTTTGGAAGTCCATGTACACTATATCAATACAGAAATACGCCATCAACTCTCTCTGATAGCTCATCTGAAAATTCCAGCAAAACACGACTTGTCCAACTTAATATAACTATGATAGCTTTCTTTAAGTGACCCACATTTACACAAGTGACTACTAATTTTGTCCCGAATTACCCTTTCTAAAAGTTTCCCCACTGACTGGCCTGTAGTACCTGGGCTTAGCGATTCCACATCAGATGCTGCATTATGGATGGATCTGCAAGAGCTCTAATGGAGTTGGCCATCATTTCCACACTGAAAAGGATGGATGGAGTTCAGTCCCTGTGTGAGGTTCTGCATCACATTTGAGTTGGACTCCTGTCTGCACCTTGAGTGACTGCAGGCTCTCTGACAGGCCTTCGAATGCAGCAAGCGTTTCTCAACTGGTGTCCCACCACAGGCAGTCTTCTCTCCTATGCTACTCTCTAAAATCAACTGTGTTGAAGATTGAGTTTCTGTTTTATTGCTTTTTTATTTTAGAATTTTAGCCACCCTCACTGCTGTCTGGATAGGTAGCAGTTCTGAGATGTCTGAATAAATGCACAACGTCAGAGCTGGGCTGAGGGAAGTGATCAGATGATAAGCAAGAGGTGTAAATTGAGAGTGATGTGGGGTGAGTAAAGATATATTTGGCAGGAACATGCCAACAGTCATCGCACAAATCAATTCCAACCTCCCAGACTGCCAAGATCCACTACAGTTTGGCTATCGTCGCAACAGGCCCACAACAGACGCCATCTCTCTGGCCCTACACTCAACCCTGGAACACCTAGATAACAAAGGCACCGATGTCAGACTCCAGACTGTAGCTTAGCCTTTAACACCATTATTCCTACAAGATTCGTTTCCAAACTTCATGGACTGGGGTTTGGCTCCTCCCTCTGCAACTGGATCCTAGACTTCCTAACCCACAGACCACAATCAGTAAGGATAGACAACATCTCCTCCACAATCATCCTCAACACCGGTGCCCCACAGGCTGTGTCCTCAGCCCCCTACGATACTCCTTATACACCGATGGCCAAATTCCCCTCCAACTCGATTTTCAAGTTTGCTGATGACACCAAAGTTGTGGGTCGGATCTCAAACAATGATGAGACACAGTATAGGAAAGAGATAGAGAATCTGGTGAACTGATGCGACAACAATAATCTCTCCCTCAATGTCAACAGAATGAAGGAGATAGTCATTGACTTCAGGAAGCGTAGTGGAGGGCATGCCCCTGTCTACATCAATGGGGATGAAATAGAAATGGTTGAGAGCTTCAAGTTTTTAGGTGTCCAGATCACCAATAATCTGTCCTGGTTCCTCCATGCGGGCGCTATAGTTAAGAAAACCAACCAATGCCTCTACTTTCTCAGAAGACTAAGGAAATTTGGCATGTCTGCGACAACTCTCACCAACCTCCACAGATGCACCATAGAAAACATTCTTTCCGGTTCTATCACAGCTTGGTATGGTTCCTGCTCTGTCCAAGACTGCAGGAAATTACAAAGGGTCATGAATGAAGCCCAGTCCATCATTCAAACCAGCCTCCCATCTATTGACACTGTCTACACTTCCCACTGCCTCGGAAAAGCAGCCAATATAATCAAGAACCCCACGCACCCTGGACACACACTCTTCCACCTTCTTCCATCGGGAAAAAGATACAAAAGTCTGAGATCACATACCAACTGCCTCAAAAATAGCTTCTTCCCTGCTGCCATCAGTCTTTTGCATGGACCTACCTTGCATTAAGTTGATCTTTCTCTACACCCTAACTATGACTGTAACATTACATTCTGCACTCTCTCCTTTCCTTCCCTATGCACGGTATGCTTTGTATAGCATTCAAGAAACAACACTTTTCACTGTATACTCATACATGTGACAATAATAAATCAAATCAAATCAAACGTACTCACCGCTGCCCTTGGTGTTGTTAATGATTTTCAGCACCGTCATCCCCACAGGTGGAGGGCATGCAACTGTGTCTGTCCCCCCGCCACCATTTAGGTGTGGCTGCATTTGATTATGGTGTCAGGAAGTGTGGTGTAATATGTTTGGGTTCCTGCCACTGTTGGCAATGTGTACAAGCTGTGTGATGTAAGGATGAGACTTGCAGCAGTGTGTAAGGGTGAGGAAAAGCTATCAATGTGAGTGAAGGATGTGTGGTGAATGGAGCAGTGTAAGGTCAGTGGTTTATTTGCAAGGAGATGGCTTGTGAAGATGCATTTGCTGACCTTGACTACCCGGGCGAGGTCAGTAATCTTCCTCCTCTAGTGTATCTGGGCTAGACAATGGACATTGACTGCAATGGCTACCTGCTCCACTGTGTCCGTGTGGAAGGCATCCCAATTCCCTCAGGGACGAAGACCTCTCTCCATCTGTGCAACTCCTGCCACTTACTCCAATACTCAATCAGTTGACCTTGGGCACACTCTCTGCCTGTTGCTCCATTTATTTTGGCTTTTAACTCCTCTTTTCTCACTTCCAACCCTTTCTGCATCCAGAATACATCCCACCTTTAATTGTTTCAGACTGGCCTTAATTAGTGCAGGCTACATTTAAATGGTGCTGGTATGTCCTTGCTGTGCTGTGCAGACACTGGATCCACATCACTATCATCATAATTACAGGTAGCATAAATTTTGCATGCTACCTGTATTACTTTGAACAGTGCAGTTTAATTACACGTCACAATCCTGTGAACAGGGAACAAAATTAAATTCCCCCAATCTTCTCTTAGTGATATTGATTGAGGCATACATATTAACTTGAAAACCAGAAAGAAATCCTCTGTTCTGCTCAAATAGTGCCATGGAATAATATATGTTCACCTGAGAGGGTATACACAGCTTTAATACCTAATTCAAAAAAGGCACCTCTGACAGTACAGTGCTTCCTCAGCACTGCACTGGAGTGTAGAACATAGAACATAGAACAGTACAGCACAGAACAGGCCCTTCGGCCCACGTTGTTGTGCCGAGCTTTGTCTGAAACCCAGATCAAGTTATTTCCTCCCTATCATCCCACAGTACTCCATGTGCCTATCCAATAGCTTCTTAAATGTACCTAAAGTTTCTGACTCCACTATCACTGCAGGCAGTCCATTCCACACCCCAACCACTCTCTGAGAAAAAAACCTACCTCGGACATCCTTCCTATATCTCCCACCATGAACCCTATAGTTATGCCCCCTAGTTACCGCTCCATTCACCCGAGGAAATAGTCTTTGAACATTCACTCTATCTATCCCCCTCATCATCTTATAAACCTCTATCAAGTCTCCTCTCAACCTCCTCCGCTCCAAAGAGAAAAGCCCAAGTTCACTCAACCTTTCCTCATAAGACCTACCCTCCAAACCAGGCACTAGATAAGTAAATTGTGTAAGCCTAGATTTTGTGCTCAAGTCTCTGGAGTGGGATTTGAACATACAACCTCCTGACTTTGAGGTAAATGCTTGATGTACATCCCTTCTGGAATGAACAAAACAGAAAATGTTGAACCATGTGGGCGGCACCGTGGTTAGCACTGCTGCCTCACAGCTCCAGGGACCCGGGTTTGATTCCCATTTTGGATGACTGTCTGTGTGGAGATTGCATGTTATCCCTGTGTCTGCGTGGGTTTCCTCCAGGTGTTCCAGTTTCTTCCCATAGTCCAAAGATATGCAGGTTAGGTGGATCGGCCATTCTAAATTGCCCCTTAGTGTCCTGAGATGTAAAAGTTAGGGGGATGAGCCATGGTAAATATATGGGGTTATGAGGATAGGGCCTGGATGAGATGCTCTGTCAGAGAGTTGGTACAGACTCGATGGGCCAAATGGTCTCCTTCAATGCTGTAGGGGTTCTATGATGATGATGTTAGTGATCTGTGTCACTCTTGCTGATAACTGCCACTCATAACATTGTATTAACATTATCTATAAATCACAACCTCGCAATAATACAACACAATCAAGTTGTTAATTTTATGCACACGGCTCTTCTTCACTCTGAATACTGAGCTTTGCACAGTGACAAGCGGAACAAAACACAAAAGAGCCCTCCTACAGGTATTCCTGACAGTAAAAGACAAACACACCTACATTTTTAAATCCGACACACTTGTACTAGTCCCCTTATATTAATATAATCTGCCTCAGGAACCATCCACCTTCAATTCATACCAAATTCTATATTTCATCCTTTCCTGCAAAATGTATTTAGGTCAAATGGGGCCAATTTAATTTGGTTTCTTTAAGTATTAGGTGAAAGAGGTTTTTTCCTTTCAGTACAGTATATGCATGAATACACTTCTCTAGCTAAAGTCATTCCAATAGTACATTGTATCCAGAAAATGCTTCTGGCTATGAAAATTTTGGATTAGTTTAGTAGCCTTTTCAAGAATAGTTTAATCAAATTATGGACTCTTTTGGGATTGCTTTAATTGCTGTTTCCTATCAAAGGCAAATGGTCACCGAGGACCAAGATATTTGCATTGTCTAATTAATGTTCAAGGATGCAAAGCCCACGTATGTGGTGGAGTTGATATACTTACAGACAATTGAACAGTTAATTACAAGCAATTCAGAGTAAAATGACCAAAGCCTTGACTATAATCGGAGTCCCATCGGGCGGCCTGACTAAAATGTCTCCCATACACTTGCTTTGTCCCAGAGGTGTGTAAAATCCTTGTGGTAAATCTTAGTTTTGCCTTACAGTGCAAAATAGTTGACACTGAGTCAGCAGTTTGTATTTGAACAAATGCATTTATTCGCCTTGATTAACCATGAATATTCTTTTCAGTTACCTGCTGTGTGTGTGCAATTGTTTCTGATCAATTTGACAACGAGGAAAAAGGATTTCTGAGGTGCCATGCCATGGGTTACTTAAACCAATGCAGCCTTATTTACAAGGCTTGTGTCCAACCCATCTCCCAGCCACTGCTCACACCAACTCCCCTCCCTCCCAGAACCAGGATAGGATCCTCCTTGTCCTCATTTTTCACCGCACCAGCCTCCGCAATCAATGGATCATCCTCCACCATTGCCGCCAACTCCAGCATGATGGTACAACTCAACACATCTTCCCCTCACTTCCGCTGTCAGCATTCCACAGGGACCATTCCCTCCACGTCACCCTGCTCCTCTCCTCCATCACACCAACGCCTCACTCACCGCCAGCGACACCTTCCCAGGCAATCGCAGAAGGTGCAACATCTGCCCCCTTACCTCCTCCCTGCTCGCCATCCCAGGGCCCAAACACTCTTTTCAGATGAAGCAGTGCTTCACGTGCACCTCCTTCAATCTGGTCTATTGCATTCATTGCTCCCAATATGGTCTATTCGACATTGGAGAGCCCAAACGCAGACTGGGCGACCACTTTGCTGAACACCTTTGGTCTGGTCAGTTCACACCAAAACCAGAAAATCCTGCCTGAGGTCAATGGACCTTGGCATGGCCCACGTCCGTGCCTGCTACAATTCCCGTGGTGGGCGGGATATGAAAATTCCCCCCCGCGATGTTAAAAACCTGACTAAGACCAGTTTATTTATTAGCCACAAGTAGGTTTACATTAACACTGCAATGTAGTTACTGTGAAAATCCCCTCGTCGCTACACTCCGGCGCCTGTTCAGGTGCACTGAGAGAGGATTTAGGATGGCTAATGCACCTAATCAGCACATCTTTCAGATTGTGGGAGGAAACCAGAGCACCCGGAGGAAACCCACGCAGACACGGGGAGAATGTGCAGACGCCACACAGACAGTGACCCAAGGCAGGAATCAAACTGGCATCCCTGGCATTGTGAGGCAGCAGTGCTGACTACTGTACCACCATGCCGCTAAGTGACTCATCCACTGTCATTTTTTCTGTTACGTCAGGGGTTTTCCGAGTATGCGTCTTCATCATCTACTAAGGGAATGAAATTCTTCATTCTTCCAACTATTCAGAGTTACAGTGGGATGAAATATCTGCCAATAGTTCACTAGGATGCAAATGCTCAGGATTTTTCAATGCTGACCCTTTGGGGATATGCACTGGAAGGTCTGTAGATTTTCACTTCTTGATGGTGTTCATGCTTCGAAGCAATCACAATGGAGTGTGAAATTTGTCGATGTCTTTAGTGGGAAATCAGCAGCTTCTTCTACATCTTTTCTATTTGAATCATCATTGTCCTCTTGCGAAGCCAAGATTGGACATGAAGCTGGGAATCGAACCCGGGTCCCTGGCGCTGTGAGGCAGCAGTGCTAACCATTGTGCCACTGTGCCGACCAGACCCCAACGCTACATTTTTTGCCCAATTATAAAGGGTAGTGAGAGCTTTAAGTTTGAAACTAAAAAATAGTTCTTGCAAGCAAAATGAACTGTAAAAGTGTGGGTGTGGATGGAGTGTGTGGATGGAGAATGTGTGCATGCAGAATGTGTGTTCATAATTTTGGTGCTTTACTCGGAAAGCAAAATGAAAAAGATGTAATAAAGATTCAATTTATTTTCTGTGTGGTGGAGGCGTATCGCATCCTGTTAAGGCATGTCATATTCATAACTTTAAAAATGGACTATAGTCAGAATATAACTTTTTGCAACGGCATTTTAAAAAATAATTGACAGTAAAAGACTCCTCAAGTGGATCCTGTGGGTCAGGTAACTTTTTGTAATTTTTGGCATAGATTCAGAAAATTCCGAATTAAATGATTAAGCGTGAAGTGTCTCCCTTTATTAGATATACCAAGACAGAAACAATTGCAGAGTTCACACCTCCTATTTTCTGTGGACTTCCTAAAGCTCAAAATCACTGGACCTCAAACACACGGGGCGGGAATTTCCAGACACCTCCCCCCGCCCCCGACCAGTATGTTTTCTGGCAGTGGAGGCAGATTGCCAATGGCCACCGGTGGAAACTTTTGGTTCTGCCGATGCATTTGGCTTTTTGCGTGGGTTGCCTGCCTCACCGTTGGGGAAGCTGCTGGGGAAGTTTGCCTTCGGTGGGACTGGGAGATCCTGCCAGCTAGGAAAAGACTGTTCACTCACTCTGAGCTTGATACATTACATAGAAAGCTGCAGAAACCACTTAAATCATAAGTAGGTGCAAATAGTCTCTATCCATCCCCCATTGGCATGGCATATAATTCTGGGTAGACAATAGGAGTATTGATCATATAGCATTCTGATTGAAACTAACTTCAAATCTACAATCTGACTTATATTAGGCACCAAAGAGATACTCGTCAGTTTGCAAACAATAACACAAAAAGTATCAGAAAAGTAATCTCCTTGTAATAAGAAAACAAGCAACTAACTTGTGACCTACTGAAAATTCACCTCTTTGAGAGAATCTTACAATTACTTTGATATACGACTTTTGTTCTTGAAATCATCCAGCTGTACTTCAAGAGTAGAAAATAACCTCTTCTTTGCTTGGCCTGCACCGAGGTGAGCCAATCATGTGAGTTACATGTTATTCTTTTATTTGTAACTTGTAAAAGTGCACTAACTTCTTTAACTGATTTTTCCTCAAATGTGCATTTGTGAGAGTGATGAGTTAATGACACACTAGATTTTCAGGGTGAGCTTGTGAATAAATAACCCTCTTTGTTTAAACCCACAGAACCTTGCTGCTGGTTTTTGAAATTGACTTAGGGATCAATGCGAGCCACCCGATTCTCTTTTTTTGTTGTTCACTTTTCTCAAGTCTAGAAATCCTCAAGGAGAAGTAAAAGAAGAGTTAATTTGCCTTCACAACCATCTAATTGGGGATCTCGAAAGGAATTTTTGTAAGCGGGTAATTAAATGATGTATGATTGACATATTTAAGTTGTAAGTGAGTTATTTTCTAAGTCATGCCCAATAAATCCTGAAGTTGATGCGGCAGCTTATTAGTTATCTTGTTTGAGACTGCCCTGAACATTTCCTCTGGATATGACATTTAGTATAAAAGAAGCCCCTAGAGTATAATTTTGGCAATATGCCTGCTCCCATCAGGAGGCACTCTTGAGTTCAATTAATGACATGCAAACATAAAACGCACCACACCACTTGATTATAAAAAGGGTCAAATTTAAATATACTGCATTATTAACAATAGGATACTCTTATCCCAAGGTACTTATTGCTTTTGAAGAAAGAGATGAACTTCTCACTAATTAGTCCTTTGAATTAAACAAAGTTTCCAACTTGTTTAATTTAATCTGATGAGCTGAAAATATGACAAACTTTTCCATTAGATGTAGGAAGATGACTTTTTCCTGAAAGTTCAAGCGCTGTTATATATTTTCCACAGTACTTTGCTATGTTTGCATAAAGGAAAGGATGCAGTGACATGAGCAGTTGAATTGATAAGACAGCACAGATCCTGCTGAGGCATGCTTTACAAGTTACATTTTGAACTGGAATTAGTCAGTGTAAACAGGACAGTAACGGCCTGAGCATGGTTTACTGCCTCAGTGAAGCTGGAAGTCCGGCTTTAATTCTCTGACCTTTCAGACTCCACTCCTGCTGCCAGCGAGACTGGATAATTGGTCACTCAGCCAAGCCTCAGTTCACAGCAGCAGGACTGGAGAATCACAGCTGCCGGCGAGGTTGGAGAATCTGGCCCACCATTTGTAAACTAACCTGACATTGGCAGATTCGAGCACCCACCTATTTCAGGTAATAGATCTTTTACTGTGCATATCAGCATCCTATGACATAGAATTCTGATAGAAAATCAAATGAGTATAGGAGGCAAGGCATGAGAAAATAACATTTTAATTTAGTTTTTAGTGGGAGGAGGAGGCGTTCTTCTGAGCAGAAAGAATTCATGATGTTAAGAAAATTAGAATGAAGATTTCAAAGTACCTGTAAGTCACAAAAATAGGAGTGGCAGCAGAAACGTTATGGTTAATGCTATTTTCTTGTGGAGTCAGGAGCTGTTCCTTCAGTCGCACAAGAATAAAATGGACTACTTCCAGCCTGGGTCACCCCCCCCCCCCCCCCCCCCCCCCCACACCCTCCCACCATCACAAACCCCCACTGGGCTTAGCTTCTTGGCTATTGTTTTGGCCTCTGGCAGCCTGACGATGCACCAACACAGAGATGCCAAGCTGCGAGGCTATATTTTAAATAATGGGGTGGTCACCCAATGGAGCTCAATCCATATTGGGCTGAAGGATAGATCTTGAGGTCTTCTGTTTGACAAAAATAGCATGGCAACACTCCAAAAATGGAGGGTTGTGACTTACTACCCTGTTGTCGCTGCTGATGTGGACATTGCAACCTCTTGCTGGGTAGACTGCTGTGTCAGGTGTGAGGGCAATCCGAAATTCAAATTAAGGGTCATATGGCACATGCTGTTTGCTATCTTCACTGCCTGTGATGTATTATGGGTATTCCCTAGCCGGACAAAATCAGAAAAAAATGGCAGTCCTCTCAAATGGAGAGCACCCAAGTGTGATGCCCCTAATCAAACAGAGGCAGCTTTGTTGGATTGAACATGTCAAGATGGTTGCGCATGATGACACAGTGCATGGGTCCCTGCTGACTCACACCACCAGGGACCCATGGTTACATTACAGCCTTGGGTGACTGTGCGGAGTTTGCACATTCTCCCCATGTCTGCATGGGTTTCCTCCGGGAGCTCTGATTTCATCTCACAGTCCAAAGATATGTAGGTTAAGTGGAATGGCCATGGTAAATGCGCAGGGTTACAGGAATGAAGCAAGGTGGTGGAGTACATTCCAGCATGCACTGACTGTCATGATGACCAGTGGCTACATCTGCTTGGCAAAGGACATCAACACTGAAAACAACAACCCACAATGTCACTTGGCAGCTTTATGTGCCACACTTATTACAGAACCTGCCTCTCACGGAGTAACCTCACAACCATCAGCTAGTGTGCACCAAGTGAAGACACACCATCTAAATTGATTATTTTCTCTGCGTCCACCAACTCCCTTTGATGGAAGGGTGCCAACACAAAGTTTTCTACTTTATGAGTCAAGCAGGGAGGGTGCACTGTGCCTCCTTTGCACACTAATATCTAACAATCCAGTCAACTTGGAACTGGCCAGTAAGTTTGTGTTGATTTTTGAGAGAAACAGGACCAGTCTGGAACATTGCCATGACAGCATAGTGGTTAGCACTGCTGCCTCACAGCACCAGAGACTGGGTTTGATTCCGGCCTGTGCATGTTAGGTCGATTGACCATGCTAAATTGACACTTAAAGTCCAAAGATGCGTAGGTTAGGTGGTTTAGCCATAGTAAATGTGCAGAGTTACAAGAATAAGTGTGGGGAGTGGGCCTGCATAAAGAGAGTCAGTGCAGACTCAAAAGGCTGAATGGCCTCCTCCGGCGCTGTAGGGATTCTATGATTCACTGTGGCCTCCCCAGTCCCGATATACAACCAATCAAGCCCCATTACTCAGTGAACTATTTTCTTCTGGACAAGAAACTGGGTTGTATAATATTGCAGTGACTCTGAGTTGGTTGCTTTTTGAAGGGTAGTTGATTGTCACCACTGTTTGTGTTTAACATATGTGTAGCAGCTAGTTATGGATATAATCATAGAATGGGAAAAGCACAGAAGCAAACCATGTGGCCCATCGTGTCTGTGCCGGCTCTTTGAAGTAGTTAGCCAAGTGAACTGATTTCCCAACTCCTTCTCTACAGCCTTGCAATCAGTCCTGAATATACTTTATAATTGAAAAGAATGCTTATCTTTTCCACACTTAGGGGTAGAGTTTCCGCTCCGGGAAAAATTTCACCCATTTTGAAAAGTGCATTCCCCATCCCAACCTTTCATTCCACTCAAACCTATTGGCATATCACCACATGCAAAATCGATCACAAACCAACTGGGGCAATTGGGCAGGGTTTTGAAATGTAGCATAAAAAAAAGAAATTTACCTTGGAAGATATTCCTTGATAAGTATGGTTAAATTTGGTTTGTACAGCTCAAAATATAGGTCCATCACAGAAAAAAGAGCACTTTTAGTGAAAATATCAGCGAGTGACCTGATTGAAAATGGCAGAAAATAACTTGGAAAAGAATAATAATAATCTAGTTAGATTGGGGAGTAAATAAATTTGACAAACAAAAATATTGTACACCGTTGAAAATGTCCTTGTAAGTATCCTTGTACCCAAATGTTCCAGTTTATTTTTGGAGCTTCCCCAAAGGCCTTTGAATGAGTGCAGTTAATGGAAACTCTCAATGGTGATAAAGTCCCTCTGGGCGGACGAAGAGGGAAATTGTTTACCAGCTAATAAGACAGAATACAGAAGGCACTGAAAGCACTATCAGCAAAGAGTTAAATGATTCTTGAAACAAAGATAATAAGCCAATGAAACAAATAGTTTGCACATATGTGGATGCAATAGGAGAATTAAATAAGTAATTATGATTTTAAAACATATTCACTGATATTTTAAACGTGTTTTAAGTATTGAATGAATTGTTCATTTCAGCCAAAGGAAGGTTACTGCAAGGTATGATGGTAAAGGCAAAGAGTTCAGAGCCAAAGACCTGGGAACCTTGGTAGTTAGCAGAATTCATATCAGAAAGTTTCTGGAGGGGGAACACATTTTGCAACTTTAAGAATAAGGACATTCATTGTCTAGACATAGAATGGATACGTACCTGGACAGAGGATCATGTGTCCATCCAGTTTTGGCAATAAGCTGGTGGGAATGTTCACTTTGACCTCTGTGATGAGCGTCCATAGTTACATAGCAACAGGGAAGTGAGTTCAGTCAAGGTGGGAGTCAGCGTCCGGATTAAATGGACGAATAATATATCATTATGCCCGATGGTAAATGTGATTGGCTGAGTTACCTAGAGCCTAGGAAAATGCTGTGGGAGGCGGGACCTTCACTCCATTAGTCTCCAATGAGCAGACCTGCATCCCTGATGTTGGAGACCTCTCCCCCCCAACCCCCAACCCCTCTGACCTGGAGAGCTGTGACCTCCTGCAGGCTCCAAGCACTCCCTCCACTCCCCCCTTCTACAGTCGCCCCACACTCCGAAAAATTAACTCCTACAGCATAAAATCTGCTCTTTTAAATTTACTTGCAGGTCTAGAGATCCTCCGACCTCTGAAGGAAGACCCCAACCTGGCAGTGACCCAGGGGACCCCAACACACGGACCCGACCACCGGCGGGTCCTCTACTCACACACTGACCAGACCGAAGAACCTCATTGGACACAACCATACCCTTAACACCACAAACCACTCTCACTATCTTCCAGGCTCAAAAAGAAGCAGACACTCCAGGAAGCGTGGAAAACGTGCAGGCCTGCAGGTGAGAGTGTAACAACACAGTCCTAAGGCTCCTCTCCCCAGCTTCCTGTTTGCAAATGTCCAATCTCTGGAAAACAAGCTAGACAAACTTAGAGCCAGACTTACTTTCCAAAGAGAACTGAGGGACTGCTGTGTACTCTGTTTCACGGAGACGTGGCTCACTCCTGCTTCGCTGGACAGTGCCCTACAACCAGAGGGCTTCTCAATCCATTGAATGGACCGCACAACGGCCTCAGGCAAGGCTAGAGGAGGTGGAGTCTGCTTCCTAATCAATACCTCGTGATGCCTAGATATAGCAACACTGGCATGTTGCTGCTCCACAGACCTGGAATGCCTGATGCTAAAATGCCGCCCCTACTACCTTCCGTGGGAGTTCACCCCAATTATCCTGACGACAGTTTACATCTCACCTCAGGCGGACGTGAAGATCCTGCTGGATGAAATATGCACAACTACGAATAGCCTTGAGAGAAACATCCGAGGCCTTGTTCATCGTGCCCGGGGATTTCAATCAGCCAAGCTCAAGAACATACTACCAAGTTACCACCAACACATCTCCTGTTCCACCAGAGGCCCAAACATCCTAGACCACTGCTACACAAATATCAAACATGTCTACTGCTCCATCGCCCGCCCACACTTTGGCAAATCAGAACACAAGGCTGTGCTCCTGCTCCCGGCTTACAATCAAAAACTGAAGCGGGAGAACCCATCGAAGAAAGTCGTGCAATGTTGGTCTGAGGAATTGGATAATCTCCTACAGGACTGGTCAGTATTTAAAAACTCTGCGACCAGCCTTAACGAGTACGCCACTATAGTAACTGACTTCATTAGTAAGTGTGTAGAATACTTTGTACCAAAGAAGCAAATCCGTGTGTTCCCCACCGGAAACCATGGATGAACAGGGATACCCACTGCTTGCTGAAGTCCAGGTCTGAGGCGTTCAAGTCAGGTGACACTGACCTATACAAGAAAGCCAGATACGATCGAAGAAGATCCATCAAAGATGCCAAAAGACAGTACCGGACCAAGCTAGGGTCCCACACAGACCCTCGCCGATGATGGCAAGGTCTGCAAGACATAACAGGCTACAAGATGAAGGCATGTAAAATCGCTGGCTCCAACGTACCCCTCCCTGATGAGCTCAATGCATTCTACGCCTGTTTTGAGCAAGAGGTCAGTGAGAGCATGCTCTCCACCCTGGAAGCCCTGGATGAACCTGTATCTGGGGGTCACCATTGCAGATGTCAGAGCAGCTTTCTCGAAGGTCAATCCACGGAAAGCGACTGGCCCGATTGGGTACCCGGATGAGCACTCAGATTTTGTCAGGATCAGCTGACAGGGTTATTCGCAAACATCTTCAACCTCTCTTCACAATAATCTGAGGTCCCTATTTGCTTCAAGAAGATGACCATCATCCCAAGACCTAAGAAAAACCAAGCAGCGTGCCTCAATGACTATCGTCCAATGGCTCTGACATCCATCATTATGAAGTTCTTCGAAAGGCTAGTCATGGCACGAATCAATTCCAGCCTCCCAGACTACCTGGATCCACTACAGCTTGCCGACTGCCGCAACAGGTCCACAGCAGACGCCAACGCCCTGGCCCTGCACTCAACCCTGGAACACTTAGATAACAAAGATATCTATGTCAGACTCCTACTTATTGACTACAGCTCAGCCTTCAACATCATTATTCCCATGAAACTCATCTCCAAACTTTGTGGCCTGGGCCTCGTCACCTCCCTCCGCGACTGGATCCTGAACTTCCGAACTCACAGACCACAATCAGTAAGGATAGGCAACAACACTTCCTCCACGATCCTCAACATCGGTGCCCCACAAGGCTGTGTTTTCAGCCCCCTACAATACACCTTATACACCTATGACTGAGTAGCCAAATTCCCCTCCAATTCGATTTTCAAGTTTGTTGACGACACCACCGTAGTCGGACAGATCTCAAGCAATGATGAGACAGAGTATAGGAATGAGATAATCTCTCCATCAATGTCAACAAAACGAAGGAGATTGTCATCGACTTCAGGAAGCATAGAGGAGAACATGTCCCTGTCTACATCAACAGGAACAAAGTGGAAAGGGTCGAGAGCTTCAAGTTTTTCGGAGTTCAGATCACCAACAACCTGTCCTGGTCCCCCCATGCCGACACTATAGTTAAGAAAACCCACCAACGCCTCTACTTTCTCAGAAGACTAAGGAAATTTGACATGTCAGCTACGACTCTCACCAACTTTTACAGATGCACCATAGAAATCATTCTTTCTGGTTGTATCAGGGCTTGGTATGGCTCCTGCTCTGCCCAAGACTGCAAGGAACTACAAAAGGTCGTGAATGTAGCCCAATCCATCTCACAAACCCATCCATTGATTTTGTCAACACTTCCTGCTGCCTCGGCAAAGCAGACAGCATAATTAAGGACCCCATGCACCCCGGACATTCACTCTTCCATCTTCTTCCAACGGGAAAAAGATACAAAAGTCTGAGGTCACGTACCAACCAACTCAAGAACAGCTTCTTCCCTGCTGCTGTCAGACTTTTGAATGGACCTACCTTGCATTAACTTGATCTTTCTCTACACCCTAACTATGACTGTAACACTACATTCTGCACTCTCTCATTTCCTTCTCTCTGAACGGTATGCTTTGTCTGTATAGTGCGCAAGAAACAATACTTTTCACTGTATACTGATACATGTGACAATAATAAATCAAATCAAATCAACTTATCAGGAATTGTTGATGTATGTTTACTAAATGTAATTGATTTTAAACTAATATGAGATGGGAATGATTGACAAGAGAATCTATACTTGATCTGTTTTTGATTGTACACGTTGGATTCATCAGAGAGGTTCTGCCGCTCTGTTCCAGAGCTGCTTAACCCTTTTGGTGATCTCCGAACAGCTGCTTGTTGTGTTTTGTTTTAAATAAATGTTACGTCTTTATACAGAGATATCTGCTTGTGAGTTTTGTGTTGTCTGCAGTTAAAGTCAGTACCGGCCATCTCAATTTCACCCCACAGCAGCGGGCAAGGCTAATTTTGTGAGCAGAGCCTGCTTCTAGTGTGAAGTATTTGGGGCACATGGTCACAGAAGCTCAATTTAAAAGTGAAACTAATTTTCACTTTTTTCTGCACCAGTTCTGTGAGGGAAAAAGGACAATTGAGTAGAAACTCGAGGCATTGGCTGGAATTTTACTGCCCCGCCCACCACGGGAATCGGAGCGGGTGAGGGCCAGACAATGGAAAGATCCGTTGACCTCGGGTGGGATTTTATGGTTTCGGGACGAACCATAAAATCCCCCCAATTGTATCTATCCAAAAGTAATTATTAATCTGCTTCCACTGCTCTTCGCGCAGGTCTACATTGGACATATGACTCAGAAACATGCCTTTTGGCTCTTCTGACTCATGTCAGTGTTTACGCTCCACTTGAGACACTCTCGTAGTTCTTCATTTAAATCAATCATTGTCATCCATCATTCCGTTTTCCTCATCTGTTTGTTTATCTTTCCCTCTTGCATCTATACTTTTTTTAAGCATTCATTGTGGTAACTGATTTCATATTTAGAATCTTAGAAACCCTACAGCACAGAAAGAGGCCATTCAGCCCATCGAGTCTGCACCGATCACAATCCCACCCAGGCCCTACCCCCATATCCCCCCCACTAATCCCTCTAACCTACGCATCCCAGGACACTAAGGGCAATTTTAGCATGGCCAATCAACCTAACCCGCACATCTTTGGACAGTGGGAGGAAACCGGAGCACCCAGAGGAAACCCACGCTGACACGAGGAGAATGTGCAAACTCCACACAGACAGTGACCCAAGCCGGGAATCGAACTCAGGTCCCTGGAGCTGTGAAGCAGCAGTGCTAACCACTGTGCTACCGTGCCGCCCACTCTTTCTACCAGTCTTTGGGTGAAGAAGCTCCTTCTGAATTCCCTATTGGATTTCTTGGTGACCATTATGTATTTCTGGCCCCTAGTTGCTCTTCCCTGTAATTTGTGTTGAGTTATTACTTGTGTTGAGCTTCATTTGCCAATTATAGTTCCATTCTGGTTTATTAATGCCATTCAATGTCTTGCTCAGAATTAACTATCCCCCCTACCCTGCCCCCAATTTGGTGTCATCCACGAATAGAGAAATTGTGCTTTTGATTCCAAAGTCCAAATCGTTAACATAAATCATGAACAGCAGTGATCCCGGCATTCACCCTGGTGGAACATCAGTTCCCACCTTCTGCCAGAATTACATTTTCATTCACTTTTTGTTTTCTGCCTTAAAGCCATCCAACAATCCATCTACCTCTGGCTCTCCATTCTCTGATCTTATTCATTCGTATATTAAAGGACACCTTGTCAAAGGTCTTTTGAAAATCCAGTCAGATTACATTTATTGCATTGCAATTGTCTAATCTCTGTTGCCTTCTCAAAAAATTCTATAGGGTTTGTCAAGTCAGATGTTCCCTTTTGAAATGCGTGCTGACTATTCATTACTATATTTTGAATTTCTAGATGTTCTCATATTCTCTACTTTCAGATGGTTTGTCTGTAAGCCACACCTCTTAGAGTGGTTGATCCGTTAGTATCTTTATCTCTGTTCTTAATTATTTTTTGCTGATAGCTGTGTCC
This sequence comes from Mustelus asterias, assembly GCF_964213995.1. Taxonomy (NCBI): domain Eukaryota; kingdom Metazoa; phylum Chordata; class Chondrichthyes; order Carcharhiniformes; family Triakidae; genus Mustelus; species Mustelus asterias. The sequence goes on along the minus strand of NC_135807.1, from coordinate 118,542,407 downwards.
CTTTTCTCTATTGCCATTATATCATGCCTATTAAGTACAACTATTCCACTCCCCCTTTTTCCCTCTCTGTTTCCTGCTAAACATGTTATACACTGCAATGCTTAATTCCCCATCCTATTCATTCTATAGCCATTTCCCAGTAATCCCTCTCATTCCTTCCAACACACAATTGCCTCAAGCTCCTTATTTTACTACAGGTACTGTGCGCATTGCTGTAAAGATATTTTAACTCATTTTTAATAGGATTTTCCTCTCACTTTATGTTTAACCATCTTTTTCCATTCTGGTTCTATAACTTGATTGAATCTATTGTGGTCAATGCCCTGTCCTGTTTTGCTCATAATTCAGTTCCTTCTTCTTGCAGATCCCTTTCAGGCAATGCATTCGTCATAGCAGCTCACAGCATAAACCAATGTTACCAGCTGTCTATTTTTGTGTGGACTTCAGCCCATGTTCGCAATATCCATGTCGGGCTCCCCAAATCATCTTCTGACCCTAGCAAGCAAACAATGTGAATAATCTTACAAAAATTGTATTCAAAACTCCATTTCTCTCATTTTGAGACTGATGGATCAAACTGATTGAATCCTAACACATTTGCTCTTGAATCACACTGAGTCAGAAGTAGCTGAGTCAGAACACAATTGGCTCCGAGGATGAAGATGGTGGGTTCAAGCCGAATTCTAGGGAATGTGGCATAAAATCTAGATTGACAGTTCAGGGCAGTGTGGCACTGAGGAGTGCCGCATTGTTGGAACGGGCAACTTTCAGATTAAATCTTAAAATGAGTCACCCTCTCCCCTCTCAGGTGAATGTGGCATATTCCATGAAACTGTTTCAAAGAACAGTAGAGAAGTTTTCACTTTGGGAAGAATGTGAAGGCATTAGAGAGGGTGCGGAAAATAATTATGAGAATAGTTCCAGGGATGAGAAACTTCAGTTATGGTGGTAGATTGGATAAGTTAGGACTACTTGTCCTAACAATAAGTTCGGCACAACATCATGGGCCGAAGGGCCTGTTCTGTGCTGTACTGTTCTATGTACTTGCTTTAAAGAAAATAAGTTTGTGAGGAGACTTGATGGAGGCATTCAAAGTCATGAGGGGTCTGGACAGAGTAAACAGGGATAAATTGTTTCCACTTGTGAAGGGAATGAGCACAAGAGAGCATAGACTTAAAATAATTAGTAAAAGAAGCAAAAGTGACATGAGGAGAAACTTTTTGACACAGTGAGTGGTTATAGTCTGGAATGCACTGCCTGAGATTCCCGTGAAGGCAGGTTCAATCAAAGCATTCAAGAGGGAATTAAACTGTTATGGGGAAAGGAAGAATGCTAAGTGTTACAGGGGGAAGGCAGAAGAATGGTGCTGGGCAAATTGCTCATTCGGAGAGCCACTGCAAGCACGATGGGCCAAATGGCCTCATTCTATGCCATAACAATTCTGTGATTCTGTGGTAACAGTGGTGCTTAGACTTTCAGTAGTTGAGGCTTCTGAAGCTTATTTTATGTTCCTTTCTTTTACAATGGGCCTTATCTCGCACCCAATCTCTTGGTTCATGGAAAATACTGAATCTTTTGAGATTGTGTTTCATATTCCATTGTATCTGTCTAGTTTGGCTTGTTTCAAAAGATTTTACCAATGGAAAAGAAAACTAACTGGGCGATTTCACAATACTGCAGAATGATTCATGACAACATATGAATGGTTACCAGATAATTTAAAAGATTAAGAAAACATTTCTATAGAGTATCTGATTGAACTTATTTCGAATACAGGATGTAACAATGCTTTAATTATCAAGCTAAAAGAGGTCCCAGAATTAATTACTTGAAATTCTCTGAGGATTGTCTGTTGAAGAATCCGTGAAGAAAGTGCATGCATTTAAGGCGATCCATTGCCTCTGTTGCAATTCTTTGCCAAGTTCCAACAATAGCTTCCATTAACTACCCCAAAATTATCTTCCATTGACAACAAACTATTTTTTTCCCTTTCAGTAATGGAACATGGACCTCTGCTAAGTCCAGCATTTATTGTACATCCCTAATTGTCCTTGCTGAGGTGGTCATAAACCATCTTCATAGAATCATAGAAGCCCTACAGCGCAGAAGGAGGCCATTGGGCCCACCAAACCTGCACCAGCAACAATCCCATCCAGGCCTACTCTCTGTAACCCCCTGACACTGAGGGGCAATTTAAAGAACAAAAGAACAAAGAACAATATAGCACAGGAACAGGCCCTTTGGCCCTCCAAGCCCGTGCCGCTCCCTGGTCCAAACTAGACCATTCTTTTGTATCCCTCCATTCCCACTCCATTCATGTGGCTATCTAGATAAGTCTTAAACATTTCCAGTGTGTCCACCTCCGCCACCTTGCCTGGCAGCGCATTCCAGGCCCCCACCACCCTCTGTGTAAAATATGTCCTTCTGATATCTGTGTTAAACCTCCCCCCCTTCACCTTGAACCTATGACCCCTCGTGAACGTCACCACCGACCTGGGGAAAAGCTTCCCACCGTTCACCCTATCTATGCCTTTCATAATTTTATACACCTCTATTAAGTCTCCCCTCATCCTCCGTCTTTCCAGGGAGAACAACCCCAGTTTACCCAATCTCTCCTCATAACTAAGCCCCTCCATACCAGGCAACACCCTGGTAAACCTCCTCTGTACTCTCTCCAAAGCCTCCACGTCCTTCTGGTAGTGTGGCGACCAGAACTGGACGCAGTATTCCAAATGCGGCCGAACCAACGTTCTATACATCTGCAATATCAGACCCCAACTTTTATACTCTATGCCCCGTCCTATAAAGGCAAGCATGCCATATGCCTTCTTCACCACCTTCTCCACCTGTGACGTCACCTTCAAGGATCTGTGGACTTGCACACCCAGGTCCCTCTGCGTATCTACACCCTTTATGGTTCTGCCATTTATCGTATAGCTCCTCCCTACATTATTTCTACCAAAATGCATCACTTCGCATTTATCAGGATTGAACTCCATCCGCCATTTCTTTGCCCAAATTTCCAGCCTACCTATATCCTTCTGTAGCCTCTGACAATGCTCCTCACTATCTGCAAGTCCTGCCAATTTTGTGTCGTCCGCAAACTTACTGATCACCCCAGTTACACCTTCTTCCAGATCGTTTATATAAATCACAAACAGCAGAGGTCCCAATACAGAGCCCTGCGGAACACCACTAGTCATAGGCCTCCAACCGGAAAAAGATCCTTCCACTACCACCCTCTGTCTTCTGTGACCAAGCCAGTTCTCCACCCATCTAGCCACCTCCCCCTTTATCCCATGAGATCCAACCTTTTGCACCTGCCTACCATGAGGGACTTTGTCAAATGCTTTACTAATGTAAAGACATCCACGGCCCTTCCCTCGTCAACCATTCTAGTCACTTCTTCAAAAAATTCCACCAGGTTAGTGAGGCATGACCTCCCTCTCACAAAACCATGCTGACTATCGTTAATGAGTTTATTCCTTTCTAAATGCGCATACATCCTATCCCTAAGAATCTTCTCCAACAACTTCCCCACCACGGACGTCAAGCTCACCGGCCTATAATTACCCGGGTTATCTTTCCTTTAGCATGGCCAATCCACCTAACCTACACATCTTGGGACTGTGGGAGGAAACCAGAACACCCAGAGGAAGCTCAAGTAGACAGGTGGAGAATGTGCAAATTCCACACAGACAGTGGCCCAAGCCAGGAATTGAACCCAAGTCCCTAGCACTGTGAGGCAGCAGTACTAACCACTGTGCCACCTTCTTGAATGGTTGCAGTCTGTGTGGGTCATAGAGTCTCGTGGTGGTTTTGATGGAACTTGTAAGGCCATCTTAGACGGCAATTAAGAGTTAGCTACATTAGTGTGGGCCTGAAGTCACATGCACACCAAACTATGTAACGGTGGCAGGATTTCTTCCCTAAAAGTTATTATTAGATTTTTACACATAATCTGGTCATGAATACAAACTGGCATTTAATTCTAGATTTATTTTTATTAATTGAATTCAAATTCACCAATTGTCATCGTGGGATTTAAATTCACATATTTCAGATTGGTCATCAATATTATTAAACCGTATGATTACTATGTTCCTGCAACTGTTAGTCTTAAAGACTTAAATATTATCTTAATTGGTTTAAGTTTGAACTAACGGGTGATCCAAATATTTACTAACTTTGATGTCACATTATAAAATGTTGCTCACCATTGGCCACATTTGACCAAAGCCCCAATTTTAACCTTACCCAACCAATATGAACGAAAGGCAGGCAAATGGTAACCCCACCAGAATCAGGTAGGAGTGCACCTGGAATACAAAGATGAGGCCCATGCGTTAAAATTTCCCATTCCTCCCATTGACTTCATGGGAGTTTCCCTCTTGCCTCAGTCTCTGCTCACCTTCCACCCACCCCAAGTTAAATTCAGCACTTAAGATTGAGTTTCTAGAACATTTGGTTCTATTGCGGCCTATGGTGTTTGGCCCGTTCTTCTTTCCCGAACATCTGCTATGTACTTGAAGTCAAATGAACTTTGTCAACTAGATTTATAACAGGTTTCCTCAATATACAGTGCGGCCCCGTTATAACGCGATGGTTAGGGTCCATAAAAGCGGGGTCACGGAACAAGCGGGGCCGCGCTAAATCGGGGTCGAGCTAAATTTACCAATTATTAGCGGAAAAAAAAGGGTCCAATGACACCATCGCGTTATATCCGAATTCGCGCTAAATTGGGGCGTGTTAAATCGGGTTCCACTGTATTGACACCAACTCAGAAGGTGTTGGCAAGTTTTTAGCAACATATTTATTGACATTTATTCCAAAATTATTGTATTACCACAAGTTCCTCATCCTTGTCAGTAGAATCATACTGAAAGCATCAAAGGTTTTATTGACTGAATTTAGCAATTATAATTATTTTCTTTAGCCTTATTTATGACCCAGTTTGTTTGTAAGTGGACAATTCTGCAAAATGTGCTTTTTTTTCTTCTTGAATGATACAAGTCATTCTTTTAAGACAGAGATGAGGAGAATTATTTTTTCTCTCAGAGGGTCATGAGTCTCTGGAACGCTCTTCCTCAAAAGACAATGGAAGCAGAGGATAGGATTTTCCGGCTGTGCTTGATCAAAATCAGAAATTCCCGCCCAAGGTCTATGACCTTTGCCTGGTCTGCCCCCGCTTGTTCCACGATTCCCATAGCGAGCGGGATGGGAAAATTCTACCCAGAGTATTTGAATATTTTAAAGGTTGAGCAAGATAGATTCTTGACTGAGAAATGTGGGGTTGAGGTTACAAGCAGATCAGCCACCATCTTATTGAAAGACGGAGCAGGCTCGAAAGGCTGAGTGGCCTTCTCCTGCTACTAATTCGTACGTAAAACATCTTTAAAATTTTTTTGTGCAGCTAACCAAGCATTGAACATTTATTATTCTACACCTTTTAGACACCTTTGGGGCATTTATTTGTGAGTAGACCAGTCGCGTCTCTGAAACCTCAAGTCCAAATCTTGTTGGATTCCTACATACCTGTGCTTTAACCATGGTACTCGGTGGAATGCATACATATATTTCAGGATAATTCAAGCCCTGCTGCATCTTTAAATTGAAAGGTTGGGCATCACGTCCAACACTCAATCTGCTAGGAACAAACCTAGCAAGACTGCTTTCAGAGGACTATGATTGATGGTATCTCAGAGGGCTACGTAAACCCCCTAGAGCAAGTCATCATTACGAGGGAGGAAATGTTCGGTGTATTAAAAAGAATTAAGGTAGACAAATCCTCAGGGCCAGATGGCATCTATCCCAGATTACTGACGGAGACAAGAGAGGAAATTGCTGGGCCTCTAACAGAAATCTTTGTTTCCTTGTTGGCCACAGGTGAGGTCCCAGAGTATTGGAGGGTAGCCAATGTTGTCCCATTATTTAATAAGGGTAGCAAGGATAACCCGGGTAATTATACGCCAGTGAGCTTGATGTCAGTGACAGTGAAATTGTTGGAGAAGACTCTTAGGGATAGGATCTATGCATATTTGGAACTGAATGGTCTTATTAGTGACAGACAGTGTGGTTTTGTATCAGGTAGGTCATGTCTCACTAATCTGATTGTGTTTTTTGAGGAGGTGACAAAAATGATTGACAAGGGAGGGGCCGTGGATGCTGTCTACATGGACTTTAGTAAAGCATTTGGCAAGGTCCCTCATGGCAGGCTGGCGCAATTGGTTAAATCACACAGGATCAAGGGTGAATTAGCTGGATGAGAACTAGCTTGGTCATAAAAGACAGACGGTAGTGGTGGAAGGGTGTTTTTCTGAATGGAGGTCTGTAACTGATGGTGTTCTGCAGGGATCAGTGCTGGGACCTCTGTTGTTTGTAATATATATAAATGACTTGGAAGAAAACGTAGCTGGTCTGATTAGCAAGTTTGCAGATTATATTAAGATTTCTGGAGCTGCGGATAGTGATGAAAATTGTCAGAGAATACAGCAGGATATAGATAGACTAGAAACTTGGGCGGAGAAATGGCAGATGGAATTTAATCCGGACAAAAGCAAAGTAATACATTTTGGTAGATCCAATTCAGGTGGGAGCTATAAAATAAATGGCAGAACCATCAGGAGCATAGACACACAGAAAGATCTGGGAATACAGGTTCACAGATCCTTAAAAGTGGCAGCACAGGTAGAAAAGGTGGTGAAGAAAGCATATGGCATGTTTGCCTTCATTGGCTGGGCCATCAAGTATAAAAGTTGGCAAATTATGTCACAGTTATATAAAAAGTTGGTTCGGCCACATTTGGAATACTGTGTCCAATTCTGGTCACCACACTACCAGAAGGACGTGTATGCTTTGGAGGGAGTACAGAAAAGATTTACCAGGATGTTACCTGGTATGAAGGATATTAGCTATGAGGAGAGATTGAATAAACTGGGATTGTTCTCCCTGGAAAGACCGAGGCTTGGGGGGGGGGGGGGGGTGGGGGGGGCTGGTGGCGACCTGATAGAAGTTTTTTAAATTATGAGGGGCATAGATCAGATGAACAATTGGAAGTTTTTTCCCAGAGCAGAAATTACAAGGGGGCACAAGTTCAAGGTAAGGGGGTGAAGATTCAGTAAAGACGTGCGGGGGAAGTTTTTTACACAGAGAGTGCTGGGGGCCTCGAATGCACTGCCAAGCGAAGTGGTTGAGGCAGACACCTTAGCAACATTTGAGACTTATCAGGATAGACACATGAACAGGTGGGGAATAGAGGAATACAGGCAGTTGGTCTAGATAGGACAACATAATCCACGCAGCCTTAGTAGGCCGAAGGGCCAGTTCCTGTGCTGTACTATTCTTTGTTCTTTGACTACAGGAAGGACTATTGAGAGAGGCAAGCACACCGAATAATGCATCATTGCAATCCTTCAATGATATTGTGTGTTTTGTATTTTCAATGCATTTTTTGAGCTTGAAAACTCCTTGTTGGTAATTTTGATTTTGAGTGATTGTTGGACGATATGGATTCAGAGACCAATTTATACATCTCACTTGGTTTTGCTTTCCATGAAGTCAGCCATGGTTGAATCCATTGTGATTGAATCAATAACTTAAGAGCATGAATTCTCTTCTCCACCTTCACCCCATTTCCATTTATTTTATTTTTTCTTTTCATCTTATTCATCCATTTTTATTACTTTGTATTCTTATTTTTATTTTTACATGTCTAACATCTCACATCCCATCTTGTTTTCCAAACACCACCACCCCCGCTCACCCCCCCTTACTCCACTCGGTCCAACTGCCACGTTCTTCAGGTTGTCCTTTGACACTCTGCACCATTTACACATTCCAATCTCTCAATGGATGCTCTTAGCACCATTCTGAGCCTTCATCATCATCATTTACATTCCCTTTTAGTCCAGTCCTATCAATTACAGCCATCCTAACCACAGCCTTTCACCCACCCCCATCCCTCATCATCATAGTATAAAATCTTGTCCAATTTTCCTTCCCTTCAGTTCTGACAAAGCGTCACCCAGACTCAAAGGCCCTGGTTTTACCGGCACAGGGCGGGCGAGGCTCGCAGAACGGCATTCCCCGTTGGCCTCAGGCACGATCTAACGAGCCTCGGGCAGCCGTGCTGGTAAAATCAGGGCCAAAATGTTGGCTCTATTTTTTCTCCACAGATGCTGTCAGACCTGCTGAGATTTTGCAGTACTTTCTGTTTTTGTTTCAGATTCCAGCATCTACAGTGTTTTGCCTTTATTTTAGTGGTTGAATCAATTTTGCCTGTTTTATGCAGTTATTTATAACCACAATTATCCCCATTGTTTCCGATTTTTTTTTCTTTGCTTTAGTCACAATTTATTATGGATGCAGCTCTCCCTTCACTGTTCCGGGTAAAGGAGATAAATGAGGAGCAACAGCAGCAGTGACAGCATCCTCAACGAGTAGAACGGTGTCAGGTAGACTTGTGAGAAGAAAGGGAGTGAGAGGAGATTGCTGAAGAAGACCTTGTCCAGTGCATAGAATCTACAGGCCAAGAGGTACTTTTCTGGCTTCTTCTACTTGCGAAGGCTGTTTTTCATCAGGTGGGCTTGACGCTAATCCCTTTAGCCTCCTGTAACTAGACTTGCTGCCTTCTGGGTCAAGGTGGTAATGCTTTGCCATTGGCTGTCAAAGTCACCATTGCCCTTACCGGTTACCTCAGGCTTTTTCTGGAGTGCTTCAGGGTACTTGGCTTACATCTCCCTATCTGCAGTGCATAACAATTAGGTACCAATGCCATAACTGTCAGAACCAATCATCACTTCCCTTACCAATGCTGAGAGTTACAATGAGAGCGCTCTTGTGATTTGCAGAAGTAATTACTTCCCCGTTGCCAGCAAGCACTGGCTGCACAGTCTGCGCTATATGACTCTGGCTGGAATCTTACCACCGTTCATGCTTGTGGGATTTTCCCATCGGAGATGGGCTAGCTGCCAAATTCTCTGAGTTTGCTGCAGTGGGAGCGTGGTGTGAATAGTAGGTAAGATCACGCCCAATGACGCTATGACGGCAATCTTCGATTCATGAAATCACCAGAGGACAAGTCAGCAACTTGCACTGTCAGAGATCAAAAGATTTCTAGATAATAAAGATATCAATTAAGGGATAGAGGGTATGGAGAAAATGGCATTGAGATAGATGATCAGTCATGATCTGATTGAATGGCGGAGGAACCTCAAGGAGCTGAACCGCCTACTCCTGCTCCTATGTTCCTATGTTCCAATCAACAGGAAGGGTCTTCACTCTAATAATTTCCAACTGGCTTGTGATAAGATGAATGCAATTGGCACAGTGATGTCATTTTGCATCATGCAGCAGTCAGCCAGCCATCCAGTGATATTAGAGGATGTCTGCCAGTGAACCGGGGGATGCCATCCCCATACTTAACAGATGACATCCCTCCAGAGCCCCTCTACATCAGAGCAGCTCAGGTACAACCACCAGGGACACCCCTGAACACAAGATTCAGATCAAAGCTCAAAGATTCAGGTTCTTGGATACTTCTGATGTTGCCCCACAATAAGTCCAAGCGAAGATCTTCCTCATCACTGTGGCATACTGTATGTTGCAGCATTGCAATAATGGGGGGATACAGAAACTGCAACTGTCGTCATCTGACTGAGAAGGTACAGGCAAAGGTAAGGTAGAAGCAGAGGAATGAAGGCCATTACAACACTTTGCAGCCAGGGATGTCAGTGATCAGTGTTTTCAGTGACCTGTTCGTTTCCCTTTTCTGAAAATTATATGGACCCCTCTGTGTTAACAGTTATCTCCTTCAACACTCCCTCAATCCCACATGAGCAGATGTGGAAGCTCACTTTATATCTATGATGTTCTAACAATGCAGCTTCAAAAGCAGCTTTGAATTCACACTGTGATTCATTTAACACCAACACAATGATTGCCTTCAATTCATTTTTTCACCAAAGTGTCTTTTTGTGTAAAAGAAGGGTTATTAACTCGACTGCTCCTACAAGGTGCTCTTTCCAGTGGCCTTGTAGATTGCTGCAGTTACTTATGTTCAGCATTGTTGTTGCAGAACCATTGATTTCGGAAGGCCCCTGTTTCAACTGAGTGTGAGTCAAGAACTTGGATGCCCCTCCCCCAGTTTTAACTCTTTCCTTTTTCATTGTGTATTATTTTGGCCTGCAGGGGAAGTGGGGCGCGGGGGGAGGGGGGGGGGGGGGCGTTGGCAAGAAGAGAGTGCCATGTGTGAAACAAAAGTGAGAAGAAGCCAAACATATTAAGATAAGGAAAAGGAAGAAAAAACTTAAAAGCGTGAAAGAGGAGATCCTGAGTCCATAATAAAAACAGAAAATGCTGGAAAAACTCAACAGGTTGGGCAGTGTCTGTAATGAGAGAACAGAGTTACGGGAGTGATCTTGAGCCCACCCTTGTAGTCTGCGTGATGACAGCAGGGGCTCAAAGTTCGGCGAAACGCCAGAAGTCATGGATCTCGCCAGCAACTTTCAATTTTCACCGCCTCTCGCTGGTGACGTGGTGAGGCTCACACCCACAACGGGCATGAACCTGATTTAAATACATTTCAATGCATTTAAGTGGCATGGTGGCACAGTGTTTAGCACTGCTGCCACACAGCACCAGGGACCCGGGTTCAATTCCCGACTTGGGCCACTCTCTGTATAGAGTTTGCACATTCTCCCCGTGTCTGCATAGGCTTCCTCCGGGTGCTCCGGTTTCCTCCCACAGTCCAAAGATGTGTGGGTTAGATTTATTGGCCATGCTAAATTGCCCCTTCATGTCATGACATTCTTTCTTATCTCTTGCTTGCAGTATTCTGATCTCAGTCGCAACTGTGGAATCAGAGTGAGGTCACTTTCCAAAACAATGCTTCTGACATGTCTACCTCTTTTTCTGTGTCGCCACGTTGGTGCAGTTTGAATATACAGCGGGGGGGGGGGGGGGGGGTGTTTAATGACATGCAAATCATAGAATCCTACAGAGCAGAAGGAGGCCATTCAGCCCATCAAGTCTGCACCGATCACAACCCCACCCAGGCCCTACCCCCATAACCCCATGCATTTACCCTAGCTAGTCCCCCTAACACTAAGGGGCAATTGAGCATGGCCAACCCACCTAACCCACATATCTTTGGACTGTGGAAGGAAGTAGTAAGAGTTTTAACAACACCAGGTTAAAGTCCAACAGGTTTATTTGGTAGCAAAAGCCACACAAGCTTTCGGTGGCACAGTGGTTAGCACTGCTGCTTCAGAGACCTGGGTTTGATTCCCAGCTTGGGTTACTGTCTGTGTGGAGTTTGCACATTCTCCCCGTGTTTGCGTGGGTTTCCTTCAGGTGCTCCAGTTTCCTCCCACAGTCCAAAGATGTGTGGTTAGGTGCTTTGGCCAGGCTAAATTGTCCCTTAATGTCCCGGCATGAGTAGGTTAGAGAGACTAGCAGGCTAAATATGTGGGGTTATATGGATAGCGCCTGGCTGGGATTGTGGTCGGTGCAGACTCAATGGGTCAAATGGCCTCCTTCTGCACTGTAGGGATTCTATTATTCTATGAATCATAGATGATTCTTCCACATTCACGTCCTTGGGAACTCTGAGGCAGGTTAGTCAGGTCACCATGAAGTTATTGTGGTCGAAAAATGTGTACAAGCAAAAGAAGTGTTTTTTGTGTCTGATAATGTTGATAATGTTTCAGAAGTTGTGCAATCTGGGTTCAAGTAAATGCATTGGGAATTGAACAGAATCCAAGGGTGGAATTTTCCCATCCTGCCCGCCACAGGAATCATAGCGGGCGGGACACGGACCACGCAAAGGTCTGTTGACCTCGGGCGGGATTTTCCACTTTGGGATAAGGTTACAACAGAGTAATTTTGAAATATCTAAAATGTAATAATAGTAGAGGCCCAAAAATGCCGGGGGAGGGGTGTGTATGTGTATGTGTGTGTGTGTGTGTGTTTTGGCGACTTGCAGAAGTTGCTATTATCAGAATAACTAGTGAATGCTTGTCTTTATACCTAGAGGAATTGAATCAGGAGGGGAAAAATCATGCTTGGGTGAGACAAGGCACACTGCTTCCAGCATGCCTGAAGTACCATGAGCCATTCTGGGCATCACACCTGAGGAAGGCCTCGGGAGGAGTGCAGCCCAGATGTACCAGAATGATTCCTGGACGCCAGTGGTTAGCTTACGAGGGGTGGTTACACAAACTACGATTGTATTCCCTGAAATGTAGATGTTTAAGGAGTGATTTGATTAAAGTTCTCAAGATATCAAGGGGAGCAAATAGGTATATTGAGAGAAATGATTGACAACTCTAGGACTGGGGCATTATCTAAACGTTAGAGCCAAATATCTACAATTAAATGGTAATCAGAGTTTGGAGTTCTCAAAGAACAAATGGTGTCAGATCAATTGTTTTAAAACTGAGATTGATAAATTTTTGTTAAGCAAATTAATTTTGGGATATGAGGCAAGGGTGGCTGGATAGAATTAGGATGCATAAGCCATGATATCATTGAACAGCAGGTACAGACTCAAGGGATTAAGTAGCCTCTCCCATTCTTATGTTGCTATGTTTGCTACAGTTTGAAGTTTATTAGTGTCACAAGCAGGCTTACATTCACACTGCAATGAAGTTACTGTGAAAATCCCCTAGTCGCCACACTCCGGTGCCTGTTCGGGTACACTAAGGGAGAATTTAGCATGGCCAGCGCAGCTAACCAGCACGTCTTTCAGCCTGAGGGACGAAACTGGAGCACCCGGAGGAAACCCATGCAGACACAGGGAGAACGTGCAAACTCCGCACAGACAATCACCCAAACCAAGAATCAATCCCGGGTCCCTGGCGCTGTGAGGCAGAAATGCTAACCACTGTGCCACCATGCTGCCCTACATAAGATCTGCTATCTTAGATCCTCGCTGTCATCCTGTGCTGCATTAATGATTTTTCTTATGTTCGATGTGCTTCCTAAAATTTGTACCATTGATTTCACTCCCCACTTAGCCCTACTCCCACTGGACCATACCATAACATGGAGTGCTTCTCGATCTGCCTCCAGGCCAACAAACAATTATTAAACAAACAATTATAATCTATACTGTATTCAGATTGTGTCCATGTGTACTGACAACATTTCTCTAATCTGTAAGTATGTCAATACTTTAGCAACATCAAACAGATATGGTAATTATGGAAGTATCTACCTTTAGCTGTGAACACACTGTGTTGTTATACAGTGCAATAATCATGTAATAATTCATCCTTACTAAATCTCAATAGCTCCAAATTGATTTTTTTGTTTCAATCTCCCCAGCTATTGTTTCCCACAGATTTCTCTTCTCTTTGCCCTCCAAAATCTCTACTGGCTCTCTTGGGGTTCTTCATAATTATGTTACTAAAAACTATTTCTCTCAATCATTGTCTATGGCTAGAATAGTTGTTTGTGGACTCTTTACCCATGGAAGTGACCATGTATTACATCATGATGAATTAAATTTAATTCTTCCCAGAAGAGCCTCATTTTTTTTTCTGATGATTTATAATTCTTGGCCTGTTCACTATTTACATTAATGACCTGGAGGAAAGAACAGAATAACAAAGAACAAAGAACAGTACAGCACAGGAAAACAGGCCCTTCGGCCCTCTAAGCCTGTGCCGCTCCTTAGTCCAACTAGACCAATCGTTTGTATCCCTCCATTCCCAGGCTGCTCATGTGACTATCCAGGTAAGTCTCAAACGATGTCAGCATGCCTGCCTCCCTAGTTGGCAGCGCATTCCAGGCCCCCACCACCCTCTGTGTAAAAAACATCCCTCTAATATCTGAGTTATACTTCGCCCCTCTCACCTTGAGCCCGTGACCCCTCGTGATCGTCACTTCTGATCTGGGAAAAAGCTTCCCACCGTTCACCCTATCTATCCCCTTCATAATCTTGTACACCTCTATTAGATCTCCCCTCATTCTCCATCTTTCCAGGGAGAACAACCCCAGTTTACCCAATCTCTCCTCATAGCTAAGACCCTCCACACCAGGCAACATCCTGGTAAACCTTCTCTGCACTATCTCTAACGCCTCCACGTCCTTCTGGTAGTGCGGCGACCAGAACTGGATGCAGTACTCAGTGTAAGGTTTTCCAAATTTGCCAATGATACAAAAATAGGTGGAAGGGCATGTTGGGATGAGGATATCGTGATTCTGCAATGGGATATAGATAGATTGGGTGATTGGGCAAAAACCTGGCAAGTGGAGTTTAATGTGGGGAAGTGTGAGGTCGTACATTTTGGTAGGAGGAATCAAAAGGCAGATTATTATCTCAATGGAGAGAGTACAGGTGAATGAAGTACAGAGGGATCTAGGTGCTCTAGTTGATGGATCACAAAAAGCTAGCAAGTAGGATCAGCAAATAATTCGGAGGGCAAACAGCATTTTGGTCTTTATTAAAAATGGGGAGGTTTTGTTGCAATTGTAGAGGGTGTTGGTGAGGCCTCACCTGGAATGTTGCGTACAGTTTTGGTCCCCTTACCTTAAAATGTACATAGTAACATTGGAGGCAGTCCAAAGGAGATTCACCAGGCTAATTCCTAGGATGAGGGGGTTGTCCTATCAAGAGAGACTAAATAGTCTGGGTCTGTATTCCTTGGACTTTAGAAAAGTGATGAACTTATTCAAGCAAATAAGATCCTTAGGGGGCTTGACAGTGTAGATGGTGAGAGGCTTTCACTAGTGGGAGAGTCTCAAACAAGGGGACATAGCTACAAGATAAAGGGCTGGACATTTAAAACTGAGGTGTGTCGAAATTTCTTCTTGCAGAGGGTGGTAAATCTCTGGAATTCTCTGCCCCAAAGGGTAGTGGAGGCTGGATCATTAGAAGTATTTCATAGAATCATAGAAATAATCATAGAATAATCATAGAAACCCTACAGTACAGAAAGAGGCCATTCGGCCCATCGAGTCTGCACCGACCACAATCCCACCCAGGCCCTACCCCCATATCCCTACATATTTACCCACTAATCCCTCTAACCTATGCATCTCAGGACACTAAGGGCAATTTTAGCATGGCCAATCAACCTAACCCGCACATCTTTGGACTGTGGGAGGAAACCGGAGCACCCGGGGGAAACCCACGCAGACACGAGGAGAATGTGCAAACTCCACACAGACAGTGACCAAAGCCGGGAATCGAACCCAGGTCCCTGGAGCTGTGAAGCAGCAGTGCTAACCACTGTGCTACCGTACCGTGGAGGTGGATAAATATTTGATAGATTGAGGAATAGAGGATTATGGGGAAATGGCACAGAAAAGGAATTGAGGCTGGCATAGGTCAGCCACGATCATATTGCCTGGTGGGACAGGCTTGAAGGACCTGGTGGCCTTCACCTGCTTCTATTTCTTGTGTTCTCATTTGTAAATGTGAGTTTACTCCCGAAGGTAGATCCTACAACCAGGTCAGGAATTACAAGACTGAGATGGTAGAACAACTTTCTAGGATCTTGTTCCAGATTTGCCATAGAGTTATCTTAAACAACACCCAAAGTGGAAAGTGTGCATCTGGCTTTGGGGGAAAGGGGTAGGGTGCACACTAACTGCACAGCCAAAAACTATTTAGACTAAGAAAGCTAAGTTCTGGTTTCAATTCCCAAGAGGAGTTGTACATGCAAAAGTCTGAGCAGATGAGAAGCCATCCAGTTGACCCACCTTCCACAAGCATGAAATACAGTATTTAGGGCTCCATCTTCCTCTGCTGTCGATCACCTTCTGATGGTGGGAAATGTTAAGTGGTTGACAGGAATCAATGGAGTTTCGGGCCTCATGAGGCTGCCATCAGGCACCTGAAAGAACCATCCCTGGAATTCAGTTAAGAGAAAGGGTGCTCAGGCAAAAGAAACCATGGGCTGAGAAGGCCCAAAGTTTTTTTTCATTCAGGACCAAAGAATGTTGGTTAGTACGAGGAAAACAAGAAATTGAAGATTCAGCAGGAATTGTGAAAATAATTGTTGGAATTTAGGACAGAGATGAGGAGAAATGTCTTCACTCAGAGACTGGCAAGCGTGTGGAATTCATTACCATAGGGAGCAGTTGAGGCCAAAACATTGGGTGGGATTTTCCATTCCAAGGCCAGAAAATCCAACCCGAAGTCAATGGACCTTTGCATGGTCCGCCCCCACCCCCCTTGCTATGATTCCCACGGTGGGTGGGGTGGGAAAATTCTGTCCATTGTATATTTTCAGGAGTTAGATACAGCTCTTGGGGTGAAGGGGATCAAAGGAAATGGGTGAAAGGCCAGATCTGGCTATTGTGTTGGATGATCAGTCATGATCATAATGAATGGCAGAGTAGGCTCAAGCACTGAATGGCCAACTCCTTCTCCTAATTTCGATGTAATAAAAGGAAAAGTTGAGGAGTCACTTTGTCACATTTGCTCCTTAGTATCAAGGTGGATGACCAGCCTCCCACCCCCCTGGGTTCCCTAGCAATGGGACGGGTGAACCACACAACACGTCGTAGACATCAGCAAGACAGAAAATCCTGCCAACTGCCAATGTCAAGCTGTTTCCAGTGTCAGGAAACATGCTGTGAGGGACCAGAAAATCCAATCCATACATTCCATCATGTGCAGTATATTACACACTGTGGTGATTGTACCTTCAGGGGCAACACAGCAGAGTAAGAGTCATATGACCTGTGTGACCAATTGGGACTCAGAGAGTGGAATTTTCCGGCCGTGCTCTCCCCAGACTGAAAAGTCCCGTCCGAGTCAATTGACCATTGCATGATCCCACCCATTATGATTCTGTGGTGGGCGGGATGGGAAAATTCTGTCCGGAGTGTGGAATCACCCCATGATGAGATCTTAGGCACAGAGATTTTGGGAGCTAACTACAGCCATGCAGCTGCTGTACAATTCTTATCAATTAATAACAATCTTACAATGTTCACTCATGAAGTCTGTGAAAGAGCATCTTCACAACATGTATTTCTTCTGATACATATCCTGTGAAAAGTGTGGAACAATGACAATGTTCAATCAGTGTCATAAATATTCTCCTTTTTCATATGAAACAAATCTGTAATTGTAAAGCAGAACTTTTCTTCATATGAATGCACAATATTAATTTTCAAAAGTTAATGTGGGTGAGGGGTACACAAGGTGAAGGTTCATTTAGGGTGCCTAAGATTCTTGCACTGGCCCTGAATAGTTGAGGTAGTCAGTAAGTCAGTAAGTCAGAAATATCTGGGGAGCACTGTCGCAATAGGAGTAAAGTTCTATACAGTAGGTTTTAGAGTCATTACAGCACAGAAGGAGGGCATTTGTCCCACTGCATGCATGCCACCTTCGTAGAAAAATCCAACATTCCCTCCATTCTATCCACCCTGCTCACCCTAACCCTGGCAATAATCTGTTCTTGGCCTATTCAGAAAGGTACCTATTAGGATGAAACTTTTCTATTGTCAGCCAATAGATTACAGTTGAAGGAACATTTGTTCAGCCCAAGTCTTGGGCTGGAAAGGACATGTTGTGCAGGATTTTCTGGTCCCTATGGTATGTTTCTCATGGCGTCGGGAGGCGGTGAGATCGTCCTGGTCCCGCCGCTGTCAATGGAATTTCCCATTTAATCCACCCCCGCTGCTGGGAAACCCATGGCGGGGGTGCACTGTCAGCTGGACTGGAAGATCCTGCCAGTGTCAACACCTGGAAGATGTTGCACCTTATTTGTCTTCCATTCCGAAGAAGAGTCATATTCAACTCAAAACCTTAACTCTGTTCCTATCTCCAAAGCTGCTTCCAGACTTTCTATTTTTATATATGACATATTCATGGAAGTATAGAATCCCTACAGTGCAGAAGAGGCCATTTGGCCCATCGAGTCTGCAACAACTCTCCCTCAAGCCCTAACTTCTGCACTATCCCCCGAACCCGACACTTTTCCCATGGCTAATCCATCTAACCTACACATCTTTGGACATCAAGGAGCAATTTTGCATGGTCAATCAACTTAACCTGGACAACTTTGGAATATGGGAGGAAACTGGAGCACCTGAAGGGGAGACAGGGGAGAATGTGCGACAGGGGAGAACGTGCGGACTCCACACAGACAGTCACCCAAGGCCGGAATCGAACCCGGGTTCATCGCGCTATGAGGCAGCAGCGCTAACCATCGTGCCACCCACATTATTTGCCACTGGAAGAACAGCAATAATGATATAGTATACTTCGAAAAATGGAGTCTTACAGGGCAATGTCACGAGTTGTGGCTAGATTTAGAATGTTGTAATTGTCATTAGACATTGAAGTTGCTATTTTTTCAAGCTCCTGGTGATGACTACCAGGAATCAATCTGTCAACTATCAGCAATTAGAGGGAGTGACTGATACACTGTGTGAAAACATTTCAGTACTGTACAACAGCAGTATTTTGTATCACAGCTCACTTCTGAAGGGTGCTTAATGCTATTGACTGTCATTGTTGACCCACAATACTTGATGGCTTTTATGATGAGATTCTATTCCATAGAAAAACATTGGCAATACTCAGCATATCAATATAAATGCAGAGGCAAACTGTACTGCTTAGACCTTTACTTCTGTATTCAATTACTGACAGTCTACATATGCTGAGGGCTTTTGAGAAGTGAAACAAAAACTCAACATTTTCTGGGAAGATTATGATTAGTTTAAAGTCCTTGTTGCTAATTGTGCCTAAAAGTAAGAAGTCTCACAACACCAGGTTAAAGCCCAACAGGTTTATTTGGTAGCACGAGCTTTCAGAGCGCTGCTCCTTCATCAGGTGAGTGCGCTCACCTGATGAAGGAGCAGCGCTCCGAAAGCTTGTGCTACCAAATAAACCTGTTGGGCTTTAATCTGGTGGTGTGAGACTTACTGGGTCTACCCCAGTCCAACACTGGCATCTCCACATCCTGTGCCTAAAAGAAAACTAGAAATCTGTAGTGAGAGATGTGCAACAACGTTCTGGGCGATTTGTTCTGCTTTGCCATTACCTCACAAAAAACTAAAGTGCACGACCAACCTCTGCTGAGTTCCAAGAAATTTTTGGATTTTCTCCATAGAAGCAGATTTACCCAGAGTGTAAGGGCCTGCATTTAACAATGTAAGGACCTTTTTCACGATGTGGTTCACATTCTTGCAATGCCGCAACTTCGGTGGTCCAGAAAGGGAAAGCATGAAACTATGGGTCTCGCTCCTGTTCGGAGTAAATTGTTCCCGGAGGTTTCAAATTTAAATGTAAACTCTTTTCCTTACTTTTTGTCTGTCTCTGTTTCTCGTAATCTCTTCTCTTTATTTCTCCTTCTGTATCATGTTGCAAGATGCCCTGCTCTCGTATATTGTGGATTAATGTAGGAATTACTGTTGGGAGGGACTGGGCATGGGATTTAACGTTTTAAGAAATTGAAAAGGAGAACATAAGAACATAAGAACTAGGAGCAGGAGTAGGCCATCCGGCCCCTCGATAATGGCTCCGCTATTCAATAAGATCATGGCTGATCTTTGTGGACTCAGCTCCACTTACCCGCCCGCTCACTATAACCCCTTTAATTCCTTTACTGTTCAAAAATTTATCTATCCTTGCCTTAAAAACATTCAATGAGGTCGCCTCAACTGCTTCACTGGGCAGGGAATTCCACAGATTCACAACCCTTTGTGTGAAGAAGTTTCTCCTCAACTCAGTCATAAATCTGCTTTCCCTTATTTTGAGGCTATGCCCCCTAGTTCTCATTTCACCCGCCAGTGGAAACAACTTCCTTACTTCTATCTTATCTATTCCCTTCATAATCTTATCTGTTTCTATAAGATCTCCCCTCATTCTTCTGAATTCCAATGAGTATAGCCCCAGTCTACTCAATCTCTCCTCATAAGCCAACCCTCTCAACTCCGGGATCAACCCAGTGAATCTCCTCTGCACCCCCTCCAGTGCCAGTATATCCTTTCTCAAGTAAGGAGACCAAAACTGTACACAGTACTCCAGGTGTGGCCTCACCAGCACCTTATACAGCTGCAAAATAACCTCGCTGTTTTTAAACTCCATCCCTTTAGCAATGAAGGACAAAATTCCATTTGCCTTCTTAATTACCTGCTGCACGTGCAAACCAACTCCTTGAGATTCCTGCACAAGGACACCCAGGTCCCTCTGCACAGCAGCATGCTGCAATTTTTTACCATTTAAATAATAGTCAATTTTGCTGTTATTCCTACCAAAATGGATGACCTCACATTTACCAACATTGTACTCCATCTGCCAGACCCTCGCCCACTCACTTAGATTAAAGTATCCCTTTGCAGACTTTCAGCTTCCTCTGCACACTTTGCTCTTCCACCCATCTTAGTGTCATCTGCGCATTTTGACATGCTACACTTGGTCCCCCAACTCCAAATCATCTATGTAAATCATAAACAATTGCAGTCCCAACACTGATCCCTGAAGCACACCACTGGTCACTGATTGCCAACCAGAAAAACACCCATTTACCCCCACCCTTTGCTTTCTGTTAGTTAACCAATCCTCTATCCATGCTAATACATTACCCGTAACACTGTGCACCTTTATCTTAAGTAGCAGCCTTTGGTGCGGCACCTTGTCAAATGCCTTCTGGAAATCCAGATAGACCACATCCACAGGTTCCCTATTGTCCACTGCACATGTAATGTTCTCAAAGAATTCCACCAAATTAGTCAAACATGACCTGCCCTTCACGAACCCATGCTGCGTCTTACCAATGGGACAATTTATATCCAGATGTCTTGCTATTTCTTCCTTGATGATAGATTCAAGCATTTTCCCTCCTACAGAAGTTAAGCTAACCGGCCAATAGTTACTTGATTTTTGTCTACCTCCTTTTTTAATCAGTGGCATCACATTTGCTATTTTCCAATCTGCGGGAACCACCCCAGTGTCCAGCGAATTTTGGTAAATTATCACTAGTGCATTTGCTATTTCTCCCGTCATCTGTTTCAGTACCCTGGGATGCATTCCATTAGGACCAGGAGACTTGTCTACCTTTAGCCCCATTAACTTGCCCAACACTACCTCTTTCATAATAATGATAGTTTCTAGGTTCTCACCTGCCATAGCCTTCCTGTCATCAATTTTTGGCATGTTATTTGTGTCTTCCACTGTGAAGACCGACACAAATGCCTCAGCCATTTTCTCATTTCCAGTTATTACATCCCCCTTCTCGTCCTCTAAAGGACCAATGTTTACTTTCGCCACTCTTCTTCATTTTATATATTTGTAGAAACTTTTGCTATCTGTTTTTATATTCTGAGCTAGTTTGCTCTCATAATCCATCTTACCTTTCTTTATAGCTTTTTTCATGGCTTTCTGCTGACTTTTAAAGATTCCCCAATCCCCTAGTTTCCCATTAATCTTTGCCACTTTGTATGCATTTTCTTTCAATTTGATACCCTCCTTTATTTCCTTAGATATCCATGGCTGATTATCTCTTTTTCTACAGTCCTTCCTTATCACTGGTATATACTTTTGCTGAGCACTGTCAAAGATCGCTTTGAAAGTCCTCCTGTGTTCCTCAATTGTCCCACCATAATGTTTTTGCTCCCAGTCTACCTTAGCCAACTCCTTCCTCATCCCTTTATAGTCTCCTTTGTTTAAGAACAAGACACTGGTATTGGATTTTACCTTCTCACGCTCCATCTATATTTTAAATTCAACCATACTGTGATTGCTTCTTCCAAGAGGATCCCTAATTGCAAGATCATTAATTATTCCCGTCTCATTACACAGGACCAGATCTAGGATAGCTTGCTCCCTTGTTGGTTCCATTATATACTGTTCAAGGAAGCTATCGCGGATACATTCTATGAACTCCTCCTCAAGGCTGCCTTGACCGACCTGGTTTGACCAATTGATATGTAGATTAAAATCCCCCATGATAATTGCTGTACCATTTTTACATGCATCAATTATTTCTTTATTTATTTCTCGCCCACCATGGTGTCATTATTTGGTGGCCTATAGACTACGCCTATCAGTGACTTTTTCTCCTTACTATTTCTAATTTCCATCCAAATAGATTCAACCTTTTTTTCCATAGAACCTGTATCATCTCTCACTACCGCCCTGATATCATCCTTAAATATCAGAGCTACACCACCTCCCTTACCTTCCTGTCTGTCCCTCCGAACAGTTTGATACCCCTGGATATTCAACTCCCAGTCGTGACCATCCTGCAACCATGTCTCTGTAATGGCCACCAAATCATACACGTTCGCAATGATTTGTGCTGTCAACTCATTTACCCTTGTTTCAAATGCTATGAGCATTCAGATAAAGTGCCCTTATGCTAGTTTTTGTACCTTCTTTTTTAATTCTAACACTTCCATTAATAACATCTCCTGAGTTCTCTTTCCTTTTAACTTTTTTCCTGATTGTTGATGTAGTTGGAACCTTCTCCCCACATTTTGTCCTTGGTCCCTCATTCTCGAAACCTCAAAGGTAATAATCTCTGCATTATTACTTGAGCCAGCAGCAACCTGGTGTAAGATAAATAAGATGAGAGGGGGCAGCATGGTGGCACGGAGGGCCACACAATGGTTAGCACTACTGCCTCACAGCTCCAGGGACTCAGGTCCAATTCCAGTCTTGGGCACTGTCAGTGTGAAATTTACACTTTATCCCCATGTATGTGTGGGTTTCCTCCAGGTGCTCCGGTTTCCTCCCACACTCCAAAGGTGGATTGACCATGTTAAATTGACCCTAGTGTCAGGGAGATTAGCAGGGTAAATGTGTGGGGTTAGGGGAATAGGGTCTGGGGTGGGATTGTGGTCGGTACAGACTTGATGGACCGAATGGCTTCCTTCTGTACTGTAGGGATTCTATGGTTCTATGAATTTGTGGGTAAAGACTAGGGGGGGAAAGGGTGGCACAGTGGCACAGTAGTTAGCATTGCTGACTTACAGCGCCTTGAATGATTGTCTGTGTAGAGTTTGCGTGTTCTCGTCGTGTCTGCATGGGTTTCCTTTGGGTGCTTTGGTTTCCTCCCACATGCCAAAGATGTGCATGGTGGATTGGCCATGCTAAATTTATCCCTAAATATCCCAAGGTGTGTCAGTTAGGAGGATTAGCCGTGGTAAATGTGTGGGGTTATGGGAAATGGGGTGGGGATTTGGACCTTGGTAAGATGCTCTGTCGAGAGTCGGTGCAGACAAATGGGCCGAATGGCCTCCTTCTGCTCTACATTCTGCACTCTCTCCTTTCTTTCTCTATGAACGTTTTGTTTTGTCTGTACAGCTTGCAAGAAACAACACTTTTCACTGTATACCAATACATGCAACAAAAATCAAATCAAGTTAAAGAAAATCAAATGAAATCAAATGTGAGGATTTTATGATTCTATGATTCCTGGGACATTGGCACCAGTACTGAGGAAAATGGTTCAGGTGAAGACCTGACTGAAGGGTATAGCTTCCACTTTGGTGTTGGTGCCAAGTGGGTCGTCTAGCTGCTTTCACTTGACAAGCTCATGTCTGGCAAGGGGAGAGGAACCTGCCCTTTGGAGCCAAAAACCCTCCCCCAAAGGTCATACCCTCAAATCTGGAGACTTTGAAATTGCACAACACCAGATTAAAGTCCAACAGGTTTATTTGGTAGCACAATCTTTCGGAGTTGATGCGCGATATAACTCACGAGGCTAGAGGTACTCGGGGAAATAAAGGCTTTTATTGACTACAACAATAGAGCTACCATATATAATACACGATCCCAGAGTAAAGGGTCCCAGACAGAGCAGTGACTTTTATACCTCTCCCAGGAGGCGGAGCCCGAGTGGGATGTACCATAAGAACTATATTACAGGTAGAACAGCCCAACCCTAACCCCAACAGTAACATATATACAGACTCATAGTACTGGCCAGACCCTGGCTCAGCACTACCTGGTGGGAACCAACAATGGTTCACCACAGGAGTGTTGCTCCTTCTTCAGGCGAATGAGGAGTTGTGTTCACAAACAGGGCATATAAAGACACAAACTCAATTACAAGATAGTTGGAATGTGATTCTTTACAGGTAATCAAGGCTTAAAGGTAGAGACAATGTGAGTGGAGAGAGGGTTAAGCACAGGTTAAAGAGTGTGTATTGTCTCCAGCCAGGACAGATAGTGAGATTTTGCAAGCCCAGGCAAGTCGTGGGGGTTACAGATAGTGTGACATTAACCCAAGATCCCGGTTGAGGTCGTCCTCATGCGTGCGGAACTTGGCTATCAGTTTCTGCTCAGCGATTCTGCTTTGTCGTGTGTTTTGAAGGCCGCCTTGGAGAACGCTTACCCGAAGATCAGAGGCTGAATGCTGTGACTGCTGAAGTGTTCCCCGACAGGAAGAGAACACTCCTGCCATTATCTTGAGTTTGTGTCTATATTATGCCCTGTTTGTGAACACAACTCCTCACTCACCTGAAGAAAGAGAGACACTCCGAAAGCTTGTGCTAACAAATAAACCTATTGGGCTTTAACCTGGTGTTACAAGACTTCTTACTGTGCTTACCCCAGTCCAACACCTGCATCTCCACATCATGACTTTGAAATTTCAGCGAGATGCAGGGCATAACTGGGTTTCCATCTTTCAGCATGAATCCACAGCCTGTGCTGTTTTTTTTTGCAAAATGACAGCTTGACAGTGCATTGGGCAAAGGAAATGAACAGCTCACAGAGAAAGTTACTTTAGGCAACAAGTTTATCACAGCAGAAGGAGCTAGTTACACCTGATGGATGACTTGGCGCATGAAGAGGCTCAGACTCAGCGGGGACAGGATGGAAAATGTGGTTTGTTTTGTCCACAATGTCCTACAGGGACAGTCAATCCCCTTGACTACACCACCAGTAATAATAAACATCACCACTGTTACGTCCTTCAGGAAGCAACTGAACTTCTTGGTCACTGTACAGTCCAAGGTATTATTAAGATAAATCATATCCTTTTTTTCCTCTATGCTTGTATCCACCAACATAGATTTCTGTATTAACTAACAGCAGAGGGAGGTCCAGTCTTGTTATATTGTTTGCTTCCCCAAGAGACCTTCATGTGTCATAATGAAAACAGAAAGTGCCAAAAAACTCAACATGTCTGGCAGCATCTGTGGAGAGAGAAACAGAGTTTTGTTTCAAATCAAATATGATTCTTCTTCGGATCTTCATATGTCCATCATCTCCATTAAAGAGCTGTAAAGTTTGCACACTCAAATGGTTGGAATAATAATAGATTTGGTAGGTGTTTTCGATTGGGACACCACCCATTCAGTTAAGCTGCCTAATTGGACTTCTCTGTTATAATCATAAAAACCCCACAGTGCAGAAGCAGGCCATTCAGCCCATCGAGTCTGCACCAACAACAATCCAACCTAGGCCTTATTCCCATAAGCCCACACATTTACCCCGCTAATCCCTCTAACCTACGCATCCCAGAACACTTAAGGGGCAATTTAGCATGGCCAATGCACCTAACCTGCACACCTTTGGACTGTGGGAGGAAACCGGAGTACCCGGAGGAAACAGATAGTAAAATGTGTGGATTGTTTCAATTTCAATTTTACGTGGCTGGATTGGAGTAAATACCCCCGTTGTGACCTTTAGTTCAACTGGACAGAGTCTCAGTACTCCCTTTGTGACAATCACTTCCTCTGATCACTTATTAGAATCTTCTGTAATTGTACCCCTCCCACCCTTTCTAATTCCATTTCCTTTAGTATTACCTCAGAAAAAAACTCTCCTTCAAGTACTTACACTAGCACACTGACATTCCCTACTCTCTAGCTTTTGGCCCTCATGTCATCACAACAATTCTTAAACTACCAATCTGCTTAATCACACCCTTTGATGCCCTTGTCCCCAAAATACTTTTCTCTCTTTCCCCCTAGTTGTTACTCCGATGTGGCCCTCAGCTCCTTAAATCTAAGGAATGCAGCCTTGAACATTTATGGCGTGGGTTTCCTCCGGGTGCTCCAGTTTCCTCCAACACTCCAAAAATGTGAGGGTTAGGTGGATTGGCCATGCTAAATTAAAGCAAATGTCAGAGGGACTAGTAGGGTAAATACATGGGGTTACGGGGATACGGTCTGGATGGATCGTGGTTATGGCAGACTCAATGGGCCAAATAACCTCTTTCTCCACTGTAGGGGTTCTATGATTCTATGAACCGCTTTTATCACCAAATCTGTCTGAACTACATAAAGAGATGTTTGATCCTGCTTTCCTCTATGAAAGCCACTCACTATTTTAGTATCTTTCCAAAAAGCAAGGATAAGCCCTGGGATTCTATTATGCAGTACGAAACGTCTTCTTAAGCTCGACTCCCCTGATTCATCCACCCTTAACACCTACATCAAAGAAATTAAGGATCTTTGTCACTAAAACTGAGATCGTTGTCCAGATGGCCTTGTGTCCTCCCTCCTTTCTTCACAACCATTGAGTTAATCATTCCCCCCCCCCCCCCCACCCCCCCCCGCCCCCCCCCCCACCCCCCGGGGTTCCTCACCACCCCAGCTCTGAATTCACATCTTACTCTCGGGTTATCTCAAGGTTTAAGAATAAGCCCAGCAACTACAGGCCAGTCAGTTTGAAATCAATGATGGGGGAAACTTCCAGAAAAAATAACCAAGGACAAAATTAATAGCTGCATGGATAAAAGTGAGTTAATTAATAAAAGCTGGCATGGACTTCTTGAGGAAAATCATGTTTAACTAACTTGCTGGAGTTTTTTGTAAAGTTAAAAGGGAGGGCTCTTAAGGTGATGATGTGGTGTGTGTGGACTTCCAAGTTGTGTTTGATACACTGCTGCAAACACACTTGCGAGCAAAGGTATAACTCATGGAATAAAAGGCACAGTAGCAACTTGGGCGCAAAATTTGCTGAGTGACAGGAAATAGAAAGTAATGGTTATTGGATGCTTTACAGGCTGGAGGAAGGATTGTAGTAGATTTCCCTAGGGATCAATGCTGCTTTTCTTGATATATACTAATGACCTAGATCTTGGTGTAGGGGCAGAATCTCACAATTAATGAATTTTACGAAATTCATTCATTGTAGATAAGATTCTACATTATCCTCCTTACATTGTGAAATGTGAGGAGGATAATGTAGAACCTTAAAAGGACATGGTGGAATGGGTGGACAAATGGCTGATGGAGTTCAATGCACAGAAATGTGAAATTTTGGTACGAAGAATATGAAGAGACAAACATAAAGGGTAGAACTCTAAAGGAGGTTCAGAAGCAGAGGGACCTGAGTGTACATGTGCATAAGTCATTGGAGGTGGCTAGACAGGTTGTGAGCACAGGTAATAATGCAGTGTCCTCGGCTTTATAGATAGAGAAACTGGGGGAGATATTATGAAATAAATTCTAAGTCCAGGATGAGTGTGGAAATGGGAGAGTTTCTGAGCCATATTTTGGGTGAGTCTAAATCTACTCTCTTATCCACTGAGACAAAAAAACCCTCAAAAATGTTTTCTCGCCTGTAGAGGGCGGGACTTAAATCGCCCGAATGCTGGTTGAGAGCAGCAGAGGGCGCAATTGTGCATGTGCAGGTCTCTCGCAGCAGAGCCCTGTCACTCAGCCACTGCTGCTCTCAGCCATCAATAAACACAGTGATGCGCGATAAATCACATGGGAGGCAGGATGTACCCGGGAAATAAAGGCTTTTATTGCCAACAATAACGGAGCTACTATATACATATACAATCCCAGACTAAAGGGTCACCAGGCAGAGCAGTGACCTTTATACCTCTCCCGGAAGACGGAGCCAACTGGGGTGTACCATAGGACTATATTAACAGGTAGAACAGCCCAACCCTAACCCCAACAGTAACATATCTACAGACTCATAGTGCTAGCCAAACCATGGCTCAGCACTCCTGGTGGTAACCAACAATGGTTCACCACACACTGCAACCCTCAGCTACCACAGGAGCCTAAGGCATAAATCAAGCCTCACCTCCCCCAACTTGCCTGGACCAATCTACCCCCCGTGACCACCCCACCCCGGACCTAGCCTCCCCTCCAACCTCCCTACTGATCGCAATGATAGCCCCCCCTCCTACCCCCCCAAATGCCAGCCTGACCCCTCCCCAATCACCAGCCTGACCCAGCTGATGACCGGCTCCACCCACCGATGGCCAGCCTGACACCCCAGTTGCCAGCCCAACTCCACCCGATGGCTGGTCCCAACTCCCTCCGATGGCCAGCTCACCCCCCCCCGATCACCAGCCAGACCCCCTCGATCGGTAGCCCAATGCCCCTCCACCCCCACATGCTCAGCTGTAACTATCCCCCTCCTTCCCCTACCGATCCCTATGGCTGAGTGGCAGTGGGTCCCTCCCTACACCAACCGGCCACTCCAGGTCTGGCTTTGCCCCCAGCAGGCCCTACTCCCTCAGTCCCCTACCCCAGGTTGACACTGCCAGGGTGCCAGGCTGGCAGTGCCAGTGTGGCATTACCATGGAGCACCACCCCTAACCTCTGACCTCCACAGGGGGCCTTAATGGCCTTTGGTTCTACCGGCGAGGCCATCACGCCTGATCCCCGTTGCTGGGGACGAGCTGTGATTCTTGCCAGAAAAATCCTTATCCGGCGAGGCCACAGAGGCAAGTGTGCCCAGACAATTGCTTCCCAGGCTTATTAATTCAAAATAGATTTAAATTAAATTCAAATAACTTATTTGGCATTGCACCCATTTCCAGCACGAGGCTGATCTCACCAGATATCTGGTGTCAGCAAGATCGCTAGAGGTGAGATATCAGGCGCGAATCCGACTTCTCGGCTTTCTCATCATCTTCTCAGCTTGCCCCGTCCATCGACTGGCAGGGTGCGTTGGTAAGATCACCCCCATTGAGTACAAGAGCAAGGAATTTATGTTGAACTTTTATTGGACACGGATTTTTTAAAAACCCTCAGCTGGAGCATTGCATCCAATTCAGGGAGCCACACTTTAAGAAGGATGGGATGTTATTGGCGAGAGTGCAGAAAAGATTAATCAGAATGTTTCCAGGATTCAGGAACTTTAGGTATGAAGTCAGATTGGGAAAGTTAGGACTGTTTTCCTGAAAGATGAGATGGCTGAAAGGATGGGTCTGGACAGAGTAGATGTAGATAAACCTTCCCCACTAACGAAAGCAGGTGGGGGTGGGTGGAGGAGGGGGGGGCGGCAGGGTGGGGGGTTGGTGGGATGGCAGACCATGCAAAGGTCTGTTGACCTCAGATGGGATTTTTCAGTTTTGGGACGAGCGCAGCCGGAAAATCCCGCCCCCAGTCTTGGGTGAACAGAGAATTGTTTTCGGTCCCTGGCATAACCCATTCCCTAGTCACTGACTCCAGCCTTTTCACTGGACACTGTCTGAGGCTGAGCTAGACTCTTTGCATCCCTTGGCATCCTATTGGACAATGAGATGAGCTCCCAACCATTAGGCCATTCTATCATCACCCTCAAAGCATTGCCGGTCTCAGTGCTGCTGAAGCTCTCACTCATGCCTTTTTTTTCCCTCTGGATGTGACTACTCCAAAGTCCTCCTTGCCATCTTCCTATTTTCAATCTTCCATAAACTTTAAATATGCTGGCTGCATTATGCTCACACCAAGCTTCGCTCACCTATTACAGTCCAAAGATGAGCAGGGTGGGTGGATTGGCCATGGTAAATGTGTGGGGTTATGGAAAAGGGTGGGGAGAGGGCCTGGGTAAGATACTCTGTCAGAGAATTGGTGCAGACTCAATGGACCAAATGGACTCTGTGATCTGATGATCACAGCCATATTCACTGGTCTACACTGATGACTGGTCTGTCAAAGCCTCATTTCAAAAATCATCATCTTTGCTTTAAATTCCTTCATGACCTCACTCTACCCTATCTCTGTAACCTCCTCCAGTCCTAACAGCCTCCAAGAGCTCCATACTCCTCCTAATCTGGTTTTTTGCCCATTCCCAATTTCAATGGCCTCACCATTGTTGGCCAGCTGACTAGGCCCTAAGCTCTGAACATCCCTGCTTCTTTCATTCCTTCCAGTCATTCCTTCTATTCTAATTTAGATTGGAAAATTAAAATCAGAGCTCCCGCTATTTCTATTGGTGGTTGCCAGATGTGAACAAAAGCGAATATAGAATCAGAGAATCACAGAATCATATAATCCCTACTGTACAGAAGCAGGCCATTCAGCCCATCAAGTCTGCACCGACCCTCCAATAGAGCTTTCCACCTAGATCCTATCCCTTCAACCCCCTGTATTTACCCCACCAATCTCCCGAACCTACACATCCTGGGACACTAAGCGGCAATTTAACATGGCCAATCGACCTAACCTGCACATCTCTGGACCACAGGTGGAAACCGGGAGCACCCAGAGGAAACCCAAGCAGACACGGGGAGAATGTGCAAACTCTACACAGTCACCCAAGGCCAGAAAATTGAACCCGGGTCCCTAGCGCTGTGAGGCAACAATGCTAACCACTGTGCCACCATACTGCTCCCATGATTTTGAGAAAAATGTATTCCAAGATAATTTGCATATGAATGCTGACTGCATAGCTACAACTTCCTAAACCATCACATGCCCAGTAAGCATGGTTAAATTAGGCCCTAAATGTTGCCTGCCAGCTCTTCAGCAACTTCTCTATTTGCTCTTCCTAGCTTCTTTGTCTTGTTGTTTGGCTGCTGTCGTTGTGTCTTCACCTCTGTATTTATAACCAGGATAAACACACACTAACTTATTGGGGTTAGATGATTGATTAAACAACTATTACCAGGGGAGTCAATCCATTGGATTGTTTAAATTAACAGTGAATGGAGATCTGAAAACTTAATAGATTCTGTTCTGTCCAATATCTCTCTCTTTCCTCCAAATGAAAACTTGAACTCATTTTTATTAGTGTCACAAGTTGGCTTTCATTCACACTGCAATAAAGTTACTCTGAAAATCTCCTAGTTGCCACACTCCAGCACCTGTTCCGGTACACTGAGGGAGAATTTAGCATGGCCAATGCACCTAACCAGCATGTCTTTCAGAATGTGGGAGGAAACCAGAGCACCCTAAGGAAATCCACGCAGATATGGGGAGAACATGCAGACTCCGCACAGACAGTGACCCAAGCTGGGAATCAAACCCGGGTCCCTGCACTGTGAGGCAGTAATGCTAACCACTGTGCCACTGTGCCACCCACTAAACACCATGTTATAACGTTATCAATGCTGGTGATTTAATTTGATGTTTAATAAATAATTCAAGGATTGTTGTCGCTTACTTTCTAAGAAACAGAAACCTACTATTTTAAAGTGAAGTTGTGGAGCAAGGTGTTGTCCTCCAGCACCTTTGAATTTCCATTGAGTTAGGATTGTTACAGCAATCAACAGTTCTAAACACAACTTTCAATATGAAGTCTATTTCTGTACACTAAGTGTACTCTGTCAAAAGTGCAACTTTTATCGATTGTCAGACAAATGTTACAAGTGCTCTGCTAGAAATGAGCAATTAATCACATTATTGTCTGATGAATGTCACAAGAGGCTTACTGAAGGGAACTATAATTGCAGAGGGAAGTACAAACCAGGGCAGACAAGGCAGAAATGTCAATTATTTAAGGTCGGTTGCAGCATTGATCTTTGTGGACTTTGGTTCCTTTCCTCACAAAAAGTTAGCACGCAGGGACAGCAAGGAATTTGGAAGGTAAATGGCATGTTGGACTTTATTGCAAGGGAAGTGCAGTCCAAGTATAAAACGTCATTCCATAATTAAATTGGGATTTAGTGAGCCCATATCCAGACTACAATGCACAGTTTTTATTCTCATCTCTAAGGAAGGGCATACTTGCTGTGGAGTTGGTGCAACAAGGATTCGATAGTTGGCCCTGAGATAAGAGGATTATTCTGTGATAGGCAGCTGAGTAAACTGGGCCTCTGCTCTCCAAAGTTTAGAAGAATGAGAGGAGCTCTCATTGAAACATTTAAAATTCCGAAGGGGCTTGACTGGGTAGACATTGTTCTTTTTAGCTGGGGAATCTAGAACACAGGGGAACAGTCTCAGAATAATTGGCCAATTATTTTGGATATATTATGAATTTGAGATGAGGAAAAATTATTTCACTCAAAGGATTGTGACCGTTTGTCTACCCCAGAGGGTTTGTGGATGCTCCATCAGTGAATATATTTAAGGTTAAGATAGACAGATCTTTTGCTTCTCAGGTACTCAAAGTGTAAGAGGAGCAGACAGGAGAATGGAGTTGAGATAGAAGATCAATCATGCTCATTATGAACAGTGAAACAGGCTTGACGGTCATATTGTCTACTCTGTTCATATTTCATACGATTGTATATTTTCCCCTTACCCTCTCCCTCACACACTCCTCACTTGCATCAGGCATTATGTTTGAGACAGAATGAGCTCGCACTCCTGGGACATGGCAGGAACAGTACAACACATTTATAGGTATGTTGTGCCTGCTAAGTATGAGGGTTTCAGTACTCTAGGCAAATTGACTCTCAGTAGATGACCCTGGTTTATGTACCTTATATAATCTGTGTTAAGGCAATGGTGGCACAGTGGTTAGCACTGCTGCCTTACAGCGCCAGGGACCCGGGTTCAGTTCCGGCCTCAGGTCACTGTCTGTGTGCAGGTTGCACATTCTCCCTGTGTCCACGTGGGTTTCCTCTGGTTTCCTCCCACAGTCCAAAGATGTGTGTTAGATTGATTGGCCATACTAAATTTCTCCTTAGATTCAGGGGGATTAGAAGGGTAAATATCATAGAATCATAGAAACCCTACAGTACAGATGGGCCATTCGGTGGGCCATTCGGCCCATCGAGTCTGCACCGACCACAATCCCACCCAGGCCCAACCCCCATATCCCTACATATTTTACCCGCTAATCCTTCTAATCTACCCACCCCAGGACACTAAGGGGCAATTTTAGCAAGACCAATCAACCTAACCCGCACATCTTTGGACTAAATATGAAAGGTTATGCGAATAGGGCCTGGGTGGGATTGTGATTGGTGTAGACTCGATGGGCCGAATGGCCTCCTTCTGCATTGTAGGGTTTCTATGATTAATCATGTCAGCATATTTGTGTTAATAAAAATATTAGTTCATGAATCCATTGTCTGTTTTCCTCTTATCATTTTAGCATGGAGGGTTCAGACTGTACTCTCATTAGATTTAATTGCTGACATTTTCTGGCCATTCCCACTGGCGGGATCTTCCAGTCCTGCTGATGGCGACTCCCCCATGGCACGTTCTCTGGAGGCGGAGAATGTGGGGCACACAATACCTCATGGACATCGGCGGGACTGGAAGATCCCACCACCGGCCAATGGCAGGCCGCATCTGACCCCAGAAACTACACCGAGGCGGGGGCTGGGGATGGGGGAAGATGGCAGACAATCAAGCTCAATAAGTTGGATTCTTCTTAAGATTCTTCTAAGATTCTAAGAATATCTCAAAGAATGGATTGGTTTGTATAGCAGCCAATGCAGTCAGGGCCATGCTGCAAGTTGGTGCAAGATGGCTCTGGTGAGCCAAGAATTTGGTAGTATCTTGTTGTGACTGGTTAGTCTCCAACTACCATAAACCCCAACTGAACAGTCACTTTGATTTTCTATTCTTTTATGGGATATGGGCATCACTAACAAGTTGGTCAGCATTTGTTGCCCATCCCTAATTGTCCTTGAACTTAGTGGCTTGCTTGGCCATTGCAGAGGGTGGTTAAGAGTTAACTACATTGCTGTAGGTTTGGAGTCACATGTCAGCCAGCCAGGTAAGGATGACAGATTTTCTTTCCTATAAAGAACATTCGTGGACCGGATGGCTTTTTACAACAATCGATGATAGTTTCGTGGTCAGCAGCACTGAGACAAGTTGTTTTATTTTTAATTCTCAGGTGTATTAATGGATTTCAAATTCCACCAGCTGCTGTGGTGGGATTTAATCTCATGTCCCCAAGAGCATCAGCCTGGGCCTCGGGATTACTAGTCCAGTAAGAAGTCTAACAACACCAGGTTAAAGTCCAACAGGTTTATTTGGTAGCAAAAGCCTCTACCAAATAAACCTGTTGGACTTTAACCTGGCGTTGTTAGACTTCTTACTGTGTTTACCCCAGTCCAACGCCGGCATCTCCACATCATTACTAGTCCAGTGACATTGTGTTGTGTTAAGTTCCTCTTCGGATTTACCAATCCAATTTTAATTTGTTTTTTTTCACAGTGCCCTATAATAAATTGCAAGAAACATTGAACTCTCTCACTTACTTGTCTTAGTGGTCACTTCTCTTCAATGTACATGCCTTTCATCAGTGATACAACTCAAATTTTGCATACATTTGCTCGCATTGTATTTTTATTTGCCCGGATGTTGCTGAATCTTGCGTCCCGCTACTGCTCTTCTGAATGGTCTTTGCAGTTGAACTAGGCTATTTAAGTTTAAGTTCATTTATTGATATCACAAGTAGGCTTACTTTACACCGCAACAAGTTACTGTGAAAATCCCCTGGACCCCACACTCAGGCGCCTGTTCGGGTACACTGAGGGAGAATTCCGCATGGCCAATGCACCTAACCAGCACGTCTTTCGGATGGTGGGAGGAAACCGGAGCACCCAGAAGAAAACCATTCAGACACGGGGAGAACATGCAAACTCCACACAGACAGTGACCCAAGCTGGGAATCAAACCCGGGTCCCTGGTGCTATGAGAAAGCAGTGCTAAGCATTGTGCCACCATGCTACTTAATCTGCTGCTACATTTCAGCAAAATCGCCATGACTAAACCCTGTGAGATGGCTGGTTGTTGAGTGCCTATCTGAAAGTTGGTGGAGGACAGGGCGGGAGGCTGCTTTTGGCATCTTTGTTTCTGACTGTTCAGATGGTCCTCCATCGAGCCACAGCAATTCTGTAGGTGTGGGGACAGACCAGCCTTGCCCACTATCATGTGTCTGAAGTCAGGTTTGAATGATGTGGGAGAGAAGGCAATATCGATCATTGCTACTCCAGACCTAACTCTGTGAATGTGCCTGCATATCCATGAGTGAGAAGAGTCCATTGCAGCAATGGCATTGCCTAGCCAATAGTGATGGTTCTGCTTGGTCAAAAAACCTGCCAAAAACCTGACATAGTAACTCAAGATCTACATGAAAAATACATTATAACCTAAAAATACATTACAACCTAAAAATCCTCCACATTGGTTGTCATGTGCTGAAAGTTGTTTGATAAATTTGGCAGTGATTCAAACTATCTCTTGCTCCTTCAAACAATTAGCCCCAGGCGTCGGGATACACAGAGGCTAACAATTGTCTTGGGCCGTTATTTGCGCACACGAGTCACAATTCATGATCTGTCAATGCTTGTTCCAGTGGATGTTGGCAGCACAGAAATTTGGTGCTGCCATGTGATTTACCTGATGGTCATTGTGATGTTAGTGTACCTTTAAGAAATGTCTTTTTAAAATCATGTTCTCTGTAGTTGTAAGTAGACCTTTTCAGTCTTTTTTTTTCATTGTTGCTGGGCCATCTACCAGAAGTTGTTATATTGCTGCTTCAATGGCTTAAATGGGGTTTTGTTTACTTTTACTCTGGGATTTTTATGACCTTGCACTGTGAGGAGGAAGACTGATTGACAAATCAAAGTCAGATGGTTCCTCCCCAGGAAACATTCTAAGAATTCATTTCCAGTTTTAGCTTAGAAAGGGTGGACTTCAAGCTGGAAAGCAGTGCTCATCTCTCTCTCTCTCTCTCTCCCCATGGAAGCAAGGTTTCCGGCCTTTCTGGAGTAGAAAATCTGCTGTTGTGGTTGGCTTGACTAGAGTCTCCCTAGTGTTTTGGGAAGCTGTTCTGACTACAAGTTTGTCTGGGTGTGCCTCAGGAGAACTGCAGCATTCAACCAAAGGACTAAATTCCAGTATCACGTAGCATTAGTCTTTGCTGTGTTAAACCTGTGGCAAAGATTTTGGTTTATGGGATTTGTTTCATTGGAACGATGTTTAGCTGTTAAGATTCATACAATATCATTATTGTTTTTCTTTTTTTTGTAATTGGTAAAAGTTATTGCTAATTTTCTTTCTATACATGTTAACTGTGTACTTAAATAAACTTTGTTTGATAAAAGCTCCTTAGTGGGTCATTTGAATCATACCTGAAGTGAAATATATCATGTTTACCCTAGCCAAATTCAAATTGCAAAATTTGTCATCCAGGCGAACTTCATAAAGAACTTTGGAGTTTCTGACCTGAATTATAACAGTCATGGAGGACCAAGTATTTACCAAACTGCTGGCTGAACTGGCTAAGAACTATTCACTCATCTCACACACTACAGGCAGCCTTCTGTTCTTAAAGGCAATCCAAACCTCTTAATGGGAAGCTGTACTGGATGACAAGAGGCTTCTGTTGAGTAATATTGCTGCAATTCTAAACCAGTGCAGTGGAACACAGAGGAATCCAGAGTCACGGATGTGATTTTAGTGCTGGAGGTGGACAAAAATAGAGAGGACATGATTCCAATGGGATGCCAGTAGGTTCTAAAGGCTTTTCTCCAGAAGGGATTGGGAGCCGGCAGTCAGCAGCATCAATAAAGCCAGGTGCCATGGACAGTCTGTGAGTCAGTTCACAAACAGGGAACAGAAGAGTTGCTCTACAGGGGACTCAGATAAGGACCTCAACGGGGCTGTATCTATTGATGTTGTCCTCAGCCTAAGGCACAGGATGAGCTGAGAGTGGCATGGTGGCACAATGCTTATCACTGCTGCCTCACGTGCCAGGAACCCAGGTTCAATTCTGGCCTTGGGTGACAGTCTGTGTGTAGTTTGCACCTTCTCCCTGTGTGTGCATTGGTTTCCTCCGGGTGCTCAAATTTCCTCCCACAGTCCAAAGGTGTACAGGTTAGGTGGATTGGCCATGCTAAATTGCCCGTTAGTGTCCCAAGATGTGTAGGTTAGGGGGATTCATGGGGTTATAGGGACAGGGTTTGGGTAAGATGATCTTTCAGAGAGTTGGTGCAGACTTGATGAGCTGAATGGTCTGCTTCTGCACTGTAGGGATTCTATGATTGTTCCAGTAGGATAGAAAAGGTGAAATGACTCTTGGCTGCCCTGCACGTGTTTGTGTGGTGGATCACAAGAGGCCAATTGATACATTGGTTTGTAATAACAGGCAAGATACAATTGGAAATAAATTAATTTTGGGCAGTGGAGTAATATGTGGGCTATTGACAGGGCAACAGATTTTATCCTCTACCCTGATCCCCTTTTGTTTTAGCTTTTTATTGAAATTACAATTAGCGGGAGAATGAGTCAAGCTGCCAATTCACTATCATATCTTTTGTGCAGTTGCTTCGGTCAAATTTCACCCTTCGTGATTTTCAATTCACAAAAGGCTTTAAGTAATGCAAAACAAATCAACGTGCCAAGCAGTTGAGAATTAAAAAATGGCAGCAACTGTTTGGAACAGTCAGTAATCAAATGAAAAGATACTGAATGACATTATTAATATCTCTGTATCTGAATATAACTGAGTTAACTACTAATGTATTTTATGTCACTTCTGTAGTGGACCGAGGTATGTTTCTCTTTGTGTGTCACATTCATACAATATTAACCACCATTTTACATGGCCATCTGCGTACTGGCAGCATGGCCCACAACAACAGATGGTTGCGCATAAGAATCAAAGATGGTAGCAGATACACAAAGACCACCCACATTTTCAACATAATTTTGGGACGGTTGTTAAAGGTGCAAGCAGTGCCTTTCAGAGATTACTTTTTAAATTCAAAAATATTTCTTTTTATATGAGGTAGCTCTTTGCAGTTTCAAGTCTCAGCTCAGCTCTCATAATGAGACTCTCACACTGAAGTCATTTAGCACAAGTGTAAATGGCTATTTAGTTCATGTGTAAATGCTCATGTGTAAAAATAAAAAAAACAATTGCTTTACGGTTTCTATATTTCACCCATTAAATATTCCATAGCAAAAAGCGACAAACAATTTGTCGCTGCCTCTATCATAGGCTACAATCACTTACAACTTATCCACCCTTGAGTTTACCTGACAGAGACATAGGCCGGAACTCTGCCACCTCACTCGCCACGATTCCAAGACGGGCGAGGCTTGCAGAACGGAATTCTCCATTGGCCTCGGGCAGGATTTTACAAGCTTCACCCGAGCGAGGTCATAAAATACCAGCCATAGAATCCCTACAAGGCAGAAGGAGCCATTTGGCCCATTGTGTCTATGTCAACTTCGCAAAGAGCATCTTACCCAGGCCCACCCCCTGTCCCATTTCCTTAACACCATGCATTTACCCCGCTAATTCCCCTAACCTATACATCTTGGGACTCTACGGAGTAATTTAGCATGGCCGATCCATCTAATCTGCACATCTTTAGACTGTGGGAGGAAACCCACGCAGACATGGGGAGAATATCCAAATTCCACACAGTCATCCGGGGCTGGAATTAAACTCGGATCCCCAGTGCTGTGTTGCAGCAGTGCTAACCAGTGTGCCACTATGCTGCCCCTGTCACCCTAAGTGTTACCGTAAGAAGAAGGCATGGCAATAAAAAGTGACTTAGGCTGATCATTTTACGTCCTAATCACTTTGCCAGCTTGAAAAAGCCCATCACATTGTTATGTTGTTTTATCGACATTTTGCCTTTTGACTTGCTTGCTATCCTCACTATAATAGTGAACTCAAAACGAGAAAGTAGTTAAACTATTGTGTCTTGTGCAAGTTCAACTTTAAATATTTTTTGAACAATATTCTGTCTCTAAAATACAGATACAAAAGATTCCATTTGTCTCGATATGGTGGTATCTGCTTGCCTTTAATAATCTGAGCATATTTTGGTTCCTCAATTCTATTTTAAAACTTACCATTTATGGGACATTTCCTTTTCCCCATTCTTACTTCCAAACATATTCGCCAATTGCTTACCAATCTATGTCCTCCTGCAACCTTTCAATCTTCCTCCAGGCTTTTGGCAAAAGCCCAAATTTGGAAAATGTTAGTATTTGTCCCTCATTTTCCAAATCCAGGTCATTTATAGTAAGTAAAAATGACCCCAATACCGATTGGAAATAATTTGCTATGCTATTCCAATTCGAGAAAAGCTACTTTCAGTAACATTTTGGGACTTTTATCGACATAAACAGAACATGTTTAGCCTTAACTCATGTTACAATACTGATAAAAGATTAGATAGGTCACAAAGAGTTGGTCTGCATACCCCAGTGACCTCAAGCTGGGGGGCGGGGGGGGCGGGGGGGGGATGCGGGGTGGCGGTGGTGGTGAAGGCTGGGGGAGGGGGAGGCAGGTAATCAGAGGAATAGAGGCAGTCAGGTGCAGGTGCAATGGCACAGTGGTTAGCACTGCTGCCTCACAGCACTAGTGATGCCCTTGTGTCCACTTCCATCTTAAGAGGTTCCCCATTTACCCTGAGTTTGACAGTAATAGGGTCTATCCTGCCTGTGTTTTGATTAAACAGAAACTGAATACCAGAATCATTGGTGCTAGGTTCTTCCACAATGTATACTTGTAACATCTTAACGTTCAAAAGACATGCTGGTTAGGTGCATTGGCCATACTAAATTCTCCCTCAGTGTACCCGAACAGGCACCGGAGTATGGCGACTCGGAGATTTTCACAGTAACTTCATTGCAATGTTAATGTAAACCTACTTGTGACACTAATAAACTTAAACTTAAATAGCCTAGTACAACTGCAAAGACCTTTCAGAAGAGCATGCAACGTTAAACTTTAAAACTTTAAACTTGTCCTATGTCTTGATAATATCTCATTCATACTCAGCACATCACCTGAACTTCCTCAGGTGACCTTCTCAAACCTGCTCCATCACATTACTCCTCACATCCTTACCATGCTGGTACACCTATCCTTCTCTGTCTATGCACTTTCTCACATTGATTATCCACAGATACAACAACAGGCTATTCATCCCAACTATCTGTGCCCATGGTTATGTTCCACATGAGCCTCCTCCCAGCACTCTTCACCCAATCTTAACAGTATAATTTTCAGTTCATTTCTCTCTCATATACTTACATAGCTTCCCTTTAAATGCCTCAAGCACTATGCATTGCAGAGAATTCCACATTTTCACAAATCACGAGGAATAAATGTTTCTCCTGAGTGTCTTACTGGATTTATTAGTGGCATTCTTACATTTGTGGCCCTCGACACTCCCTCCCCACCACAAGATCACCACTCTCAAGAGTGAACATATGAGTTAAACTGAAATTAAATCTCAAGAAACAAATTTTGTACTGAAGAAAAGGCATGTGAACTGGGATATCGGGTAGCGTGAAGGGACCAACCAGTTAGCTCAGGTGTGAAGACTATTTCTATTTTTAATGCCAGAGCACTTTCAGCAGAAATTTGGCTGGCTACGGTAGTGGATTCCTTGATTCATTCAACCCATTTACATGGCCTATCAAAGTATTAATTATAGAAATCTGCATTCCAGAATAATTTTATAGCATGCAGGAATTACCTATTTAATTTCAGCACTTATTTTCTCTCTTAATGTGGAATCACAGTCATACTGTCCATTTCTTCTTTTTTACATTTCTCCCTCTTGGAAGGACAGACGAAACACAGCAAACGATCAGCAAAAACATGGGGGGCAATTTTACCTTCTCATACTGCTGGTTGATGGGCAGGATGAGTCGGTAAGATTTGTGCTGGGTTCCGACCAGGCCCAGATATCTGGCGAGATCAGCCTCGCACCCTTTTTGGTGTGAGGCTTATCTCAACATTTAAATCACTTTTACATCTGATGTAAATATTATTAGTGAGCATGGGTCACAATTGTTCCAGCTCACTTGTCTTTGTGGCCTTCACCAGCGAGGATCATGCATGGCCCCTATCAATGGGGACCTTTCACGATGACCTCGCTGGTAGGACCAGAGGCCATTGAGGAACCCCCAGGAGGTTGGGAGCGGGGTGAGAGGGGGGTAACGCACACTGGACAGTGCCAAGTGGGTGGGATCTGATGACGCAGGGCCTACTGGGAGGGGGCAGGGCCTGGATTGGGTGGGACCTAAGGGTCGGTGGGCATGGGGATGCTGTGCATTCTGCAACTGGGATTGGATGGCGGTGAGGGGGATGCTGCGCGCTCTGGAACTGATGATCGACCGGGGAGAAGCGATGAGCCGAGTCGTTTCGGGGAAGGGGGGGTGATTGGTCGCGTTGGGACTTTGTGGGGGGTGGAATTGGCCAGGCCAGGATGGAGGGGGGACGATTGGCTACAAAGGCCAATGATCATGGGGTGGGGTAATCAGCCACAGAGGCCAGAGATCGTGGGGGATGGGGGAGGTGGGGGAGGGGCGGCGGGCGATATTCAGGTGGGAAGAGGTAATGACAAGATAGAGAGATCAGCGCATGTGCGATTGTGCCCTCTACTGTCAGCTGCCAGCTTTCCCGGCTGACGGGAAATAGATTTTGCTTGCAGAGTAGGATAAGATTGGACTTGTGGCCTCATCAAAAAACAGATTTGAAATTCTCCTGCTTTCATGCTCGTTCGGGACTTAGAATTTTTTTGGTAGGAACGCCCTCATGGTATTTCAAAGAGAAGCTCCTCCTACGTATGGGTTAAAGTCCCATTATCTATCCACCACGGCCACTCATCCATATCCTTGTTCAGTTTCACGTCTCTCCCATATACCCAGCCTCACCAAGGACACTCCAACCAGAAGATGAACACATGCCAATGCATTCACTTGTTGGTTCATTATTTCCCTCATTTCAAGGTAATACAGAAGGGAGAGACTGTAGCTGATCCTGAAAAAATCTTGCAACTACCACACACAATGGAGAAGACACAAGAAATCAATGGAGTTTCAATGTCCCTGACCATCAGAGACAGGGAACCAAGGAGGTGAAAGACACCCAGATACACAATTAATTTTCAAGCACCCACTTGCTATACAGCAATCAGTCCTGTTGACTTGACTTTAGCAAGAAATAGAATATGATTTTCCTCACCATGATAAGTTTCAATATTCTTCCCTTGCCAGGAAGAGTGTTGAATACCCCTTCTGGCCACTGCAGCCCTGTGCCTGGATAGGTTGGATGGGCTTTCTAATTACTTGCTCTACCTGTGTACTAGCTTTTCGTGATATTTGTACAATACATCCCTTTTGAAAAACCATGTTGACTTGTTCCAATCATATTTTTTTCTAAGTGCATTGTTAAGGCTTTAATAATAGATTCCAGCACTTTTCTGATGCCTGATGCCAGGTTAACTGACCTACGGTTTCCTGTTTTCTCTCTCCCTCACTTGTTGAATAGTAGAGCTATGCAAAATATTTGTCTTCTTGTGTATACAGAGTGGCCAGCACTGTGGAACTTTAAACAAGTCTATCGACTGAGTCTATGCATGCCTTGGTCACAGATTTGCAGACTCTGGATGCCCAACCTGTCTGCCATCTTAAAAAGGATAAAAGATTCTTAGCCTTGACATTATAGTGCCTCAATTGTCCATGTGTTCACCACTAGAATGGTGGCAGTGAAGTGTAGCTGGACTATGAGAGTGATGAAGGTGAAAGGGGACATGGACATGAGGTCTCCCTCCGAAGCATTTCTAATACCAGTGCCCCCAGCTGTGCCCACCCTCACCGCAACATCCCAGTCAAGAGCTCACATGCTGCTTTGTCTCTCAATGGCTGGCTCTGGCCACAGTTAAACATGGAGCAATCTTTGATGGGGTCTCCACTGGCCCAAAATACAGAGGATGTCAGCCAAAAGTATCTGTCAACAGGGATCTGAACTGCCTTTCTCTAACTCTGCTGAAGCCAGAGGAATTGTATCATGTAGGAGTGGAAGAGAAAGTGAGAATAAAGTTTTTGCACTTGCACTAAAGTGTGTACTTATGAATATAATAGAAGTATGTTATTGTTACCTTTCCGGTGTTTGGATGGGTCATATAAATATAATTTTGTACCACCTTCTGGGCTTGTCCATCCTTAGGTATTCTCCTGTGTGTTGTCTGAGGAGGACCTGAACTCCTCACCTTGTCCTCCCTGCAGGTCCAGATCCTGCTTTTCCACAATGATGTGCAGGCTTCCAAAGCCCTTCTGAAGACTCTGGCTAGTGCACATTCCAAGCTGCTGCCAGATCTGTCCAAGTATGTGATGTTCATACTGATAATTTGTTCAATCACACATCTGGTGCTCATATTGCATTCATCGTAATATTTTGGACTTTATTTATTGTGTTGTTCTTTCATTCAAAGAATGTAAGCATTGGTGGCTAGGCCAGAATTTATTGCCCATCCCTAATTGCCCTTGAGAATGTGGTGGTGAGCCACCTTCTTGAATACAACTGATTTGCTTGCTAACATTTCAGAAGGCAGATGAAAATTAACAATGCTTTCTGTTACATATAGGCTTCCAACAGGTAAAGTCAGGAGATTAATTGATTCATGAATTAATGACCAAAATATTTTTTCAACAGTCCATTAGTTTCATGGTCACAATTACTGTAACAAGTTTTTTATTGCAGACTTTATCATTGGAGGATTTTAACTCTTATCTTTGGACTACTAGTTTAGTAACATAGAGTCTCTACAGTTAAAAAGGAGGCCATTTGCCCCATCACTGACACTCCAACAGAGCATACCACCCAGGCCCTATCCCCATAACCCCGTGTTTTTACGCCACTAATGCCCCTAACCCACACATCCTGGATACTAAGGGGCAATTTAACATTGCCAATCAACCTAAATTGTACATCTTTGGATTGTGGGAGGAAACTGGAGCACCCGGAGGAAGCCCATGCAGACACGGGGAGAACATGCAGACTCTCCACAGACAGTCACCCAAGACAGGAATTGAACCCAGGACCCTGGTGCTGTGAGGCAGCAGTGTTAACCATTGTGCCACCGTGCCGGCCCCAGATTATGACTATACTGCCTGGATGGATGCCATGTGGCTATCTCTTGTCTTGTATTAGTCACCCATTCAGTATGTTTCCAAATCCAAAGAAGTTAGAGAGATTGAACTACTACAGGGATGAAAGCATCATGGCAGCTCCCCATGGGAACACCGGCAAAGGTATCTTTTGTGAGTGAGCTGTACATTTCATGAATACTCTTGAGTGATCAAGGGGTGCCCAACTTGTCATTTATGTTCAGTCAATGACATCGGGCACCTATAGAGAATACCATTAATTCCAATTGGCGTCATCACGGCCAATGTCAACATAATTTTCAGTCTTGGCAAACAAGCCATCTGTCACCGGTCTCACACATTTGTGGAATCTTGGATATGGTAATCTCATGCCATGATCCAGGGACCAAAGATATTAGGGGCAGTGGCACCATTCACGCCCATTGGTAAAGCCTGGCCACCAGCTC
The DNA here is from genome assembly GCF_964213995.1 of Mustelus asterias. Taxonomy (NCBI): domain Eukaryota; kingdom Metazoa; phylum Chordata; class Chondrichthyes; order Carcharhiniformes; family Triakidae; genus Mustelus; species Mustelus asterias. The sequence goes on along the minus strand of NC_135807.1, from coordinate 118,498,032 downwards.
TTGGAGAGGGTTGGTCTACTTCTATGATGTTGTTGCTATCTACCATCACCTGAAGTGACACCTGAGCCTCCTTGTACACTGCTGTTCTGACATGATAAGGAAACTCAGCCTCTGTAGATCCTGTTTTGCGAGTAGTGCTTTCTTCCAGCTGCATTTCTCTGCTGCTACTTTCTTTGCTGACCAGCAGCAAGGTCTCTGACCAGCAGCTTGTGAGTGGTGCTGGTAGTGGTCACACTGGCCTTCATTCAAGGTCAAATCTAAGGTAACCATAGTGATACTGATCCCAATGTGATTGAACAGAACCTTTAACATGCAGAAAGTAATCTGTCAGCAAAAGTGCTGTGAATGACTCTTTGACAGACACAGGTAAGATAGCAGTGGTGAGTAGTTAGTGTAGTATTCCCATGACTTTGATTCAGGCCCTGCACTTGATGGCTTTGATCGCTCCCTGTCTTCACTGGTGAGCTTCTGGAATTCCAGGAAACCAGGGCATGTGTTGTTAAATGTGAAAGTTGTTTAAGCTATTGCATGTTTAACAGATTGTTATGGTCCCAGTTACTATTAACACTGGACAAGTTAGATCCCAGAGTGAAGCAGTAACACAGAATTATGACGATACAGAAGAAGACCATTTGGCCCATTGTGTGTGCATCAACTCTCCAAATGAGCATTATGACTTAGTGCCATTCTCCTGCCTTTTCCCCTTACCCCTGCACATTGTTTCTAGTCAAATAATTATCTAATGCCCTCTTGAATGCCTTGATTGAACCCACCTCCACCACACTTCCAGGCAGAGCATTCCAAACTCAAACTATTCAGCTGGTTTGATGGATCCTAATTTTGTTTTCCATAACTGTGAAAGAAAGTTGCTGAACAAATTCACAGGAGTCTGTGATGAATTTTTAATCCAAAGAATTAATTATTTATTAAAATAAGAAAAGCAAACTATATTACACCAGACAAAAAGGCTGTAAAGATCTTAATGCAAACACAAGAAGATGATTAAAATTCCTGTTATTCCTTTCCCCGAGCAATATCTTTACAGACACATAAACCAGTGAAGAGTTACCACTAGCTTGACACAAAGAGCAGAATTTTCTGGCTCAGTCTGCTGGCAGGATCTTCTGGTCCCAGCAAAGTCAATGGGGATTTAAATGGATTACCTCAACTGCTGCAGAAAAACCCACAGCAGCAGGGTTTGAAAGTCTGAGTGAACGGCTTCTAGCTCGGGACTTGGACAGTTGGGTCTTCCTCTAGTGAATTCCTAAGCATTGGCTGAATGCTTCTTACCCAATTGAAATATCTCCCCCAGATGCCCAGAAACCACACTCTAAACTCATTGAGCCCGATTTTACCATCAGGTTGCATCCATTTTCAGGCTCGAAAACTTGGTAAAGTCGGGTGTGAGGCAAGTAGTGCGATCTGCGCCCGTCTCCATGCCCGTTCCCTTGAAATGGGCGTGACGTCAATTTAAATTCATTTGCATGGATTTAAATTGACTTAATAGGTTGCACGCCCACACTTTCCCCTTTACCACCACGTTTGCCTGTCCAGATTCAACGTAAAACAGATATGGTCCGCAAAGGTCCAATTTGGGCGCTCCAGCTTCTGAGGAGGTACATTCTGAGGTTCTGGCAGCTCTCTGCTTCGGATCGGTGATGGGGGGGGCGGGGAGTGGAGGGGGGAGGTGGGTCAGATCGCTCTCTGGTTGGTGGGAGGAGGGAGGAGGGTCAGATGGCTCTCTGGTGGGGGGAGGGAGGTTGGTCAGATCACTCTCTGGTCGGGCAGGGAGGTGGGTCAGATCACTCTCTGGTGGGGGGCAGGGTGAGGTGGGGGGGCATGGGGTCTGCTGCCACTCTACGTACGATTGGTGGGGAGGGGAAGGGGGGTACGCTGCCACTCTGTGTGTAATCGGTGGGGAGAAGGGGGGCAGGGGGGTCACGATTGGTCTGGGTAGCAGGGGGGGTGGGGGGATAAGGCGCACAGTAATTTTGTGGGGTGGGGTAATGTCTGTGGGGGCCAAGGGGAGGCATTATCGGGCCCAGGAGCGATGTAGCAGCGGAGCGTTTTTCTATATTTTTTTACTACTCATGCGCAGTTGGAGGCACCGATCGGAGCTGCAGGATTTTGGGTGCGTTAAGCCCCGCCCACAGGCTTGTGCAGTGCGATTCGGAATCGCTGATATTTTTTCAGGCAGAGTGCGTATGGGGGCGCCTGAGAACAGGTCTAAAAGTTGGATCTGAAACACTCCCAGTTTCAAGTCTGCCCAACACTTAGAATCAAAATGGTAAAATCGGGCCCAATCTTTCTTCAACTACAGAGCAAACAAATGAGTTACCTGAACTCAGTCTTCCAGTGACACCTCCCCTAAACATATCACCTTACTGAGTCCCATTACTTATTATTCTGTTAACTGTTGTACCACTCGACTTGTAGTTGTTCCGAACTAAAAGACGTGTTTTAGTGATGCCTGGAGCGCCACTACATAACATTTTTCTTCTCAGAGAGATTAAAACCCTGTCTTCTCTCATTGACACACTCTGAACACTCCTCTTTCAACCCCTGTTGCTCCTGTGTCTGCATCACTAGATCACTGTGGTTCGGCTTTTCTACTTTCTGTTTTGTTTCCAGAATCACTGAGATTTCAAACCCCTTTAAGCCATTCTATTTAACTTCAAGGCTGGTAAAACCTCATTAAAATGTATATTATACAAACAAACCCAAAAGAACTGAAACCTTTTTAGTCACATGTCTATCCAGACACCCAAGCACAAAGGTTGACAAACAAAACCCGAATTAAACTAAAATAATTTAAACTTTTCTTAACAGACATATATATATATATCTGTCTGTACAATTAAACTTTAAATTTCACAGCGTTCATAAGAATATGTTAATTGAAAACCTGCTTCATCCCATGTGGGTTTTGCGTAGCCAGCCCAGTTAAACACATAAATCGATGAGATCAAGCCAGCTTCCTGATGCACTAACATGCTCTCCCCCAGATTAAAATTCTCCTCAAAGAGTGTGAAACAATCATAAAAACAGCAAGAATGCGAGAGAGACAGAGACAGAGAAAGGGAAGCAAGCAAATATTTATTGAAGGAAAAGTTGTCAAATTCCCCTTCACATTTTGTCCATTAGCCATGTCATAATTGATCAACCAAATTATGTAATATATTAGACGTGATAGAATGTATTGATTAAAAATATGTATCATCAGTGGTTAGCACTGCTGCCTCACAGCCCCAGGGACGTGGGTTCAATTCCGGCCTTGGGTGACTGTCTGTGGAGTTTGCACATTCTCCCCGTGTCTGCGTGGATTTACTCCGGGTGCTCTGGTTTCCTCCCACAGTCCCAAAGATGTGCCGGTTAGGTTAATTGGCCATGCTACCTGACCCTAGTGTCAGGGAGATTAGCAGTGTGGGGTTTCGGGAATAGGGCCTGGATGGGATTGTGGTTGGTGTAGACTCGATGGGCTGAATGGCCTCCTTCTGCACCATAGGGATTCTATGATTCTATGATTCTGACTCATTATGAAGCACACCACAAGAGATCTAACAGCATTTTTATTAAATATTCCACACTCTATTGAATAATGCCTTGAGTGGAGGAAAATACTTGCATTATAATTAATTTCCTACGACTCTATGTATAAAATGGTTGAAATAATGGTCGGAAGTCTCCAGCCCTCCATGCCCCGCCGCTGCTACTAGCAAGAAAGTGCTCAGCCAAATCTCCGTTCCCTGCAGTGGGACCGGAGAATCCCAACTGCGGGCGAGGTCGGAGAATCTGGCCCATAGAACAACATTCCTTCACACAGCATTTATTCAAATAGACCCATGAAATCTAGTCATGTTCATTAGCTGCACCACTGTCCAACATGAATCTCATAATTGCTGATGACATTCTCGTTCAATTTGCATTGGCAGATGGAAGGCTAATTTAGTCGGCTGAATAAAGACCAATTGCAGGAGTCACGAGCCGTCGAAGCTCTCACAAAAATATTGTGGTTCTTGAGTGCAAGGCTTTTATATTAGATAAGGTCTGTGATATTCTGAGATTTGTTTCGAAGGATATGGAGCAGAAATTCATTTGCAGATTTACCTTGATTCTCAAGGAGTGGAGAACCATGGGCTGCTACCTGTGCTGCGATTTCACTGAGGAACGTGACACAGGGGATGCCTTGTATGCTGCCTACCCAGTGAATCGATGTAAATCTGTGTTGCACCATTGGATACAGCACCGCATGAATGAGTTTCTCCCCATTTTTGCTAATATGTTTCATAAAATAACTACAATACATCACAAAGAAGATAAAATACAGAGCTTATACTGCTGAACAGTTAAAAAGTAAATGAACTATTAATGCATAATTTGACTAATGTCTCATGGTTTTGAGGTGATTAGATTCCCTGTATCTTGCCTGTGCTTGAGAATATTCCATTCTGCTTTCAGAGCATTCTAATAAGCTTTACTCAAACAGCTTTACATCTTTCTTAAATGGATTTTTAAAAAAATCTTTGTTCCTGACTATCTTTTATTCCCCCTGAAAGCCTCCCATCAATTGTGGTATTTGTCTTAGCTTAGCAACCATCTGTTCTATTATTTCATCTGAGGTAAAACAAACAGTACCTGAATCTGCAGGCCCGTCTTGAAACTATCCTGTAAAAATATAAAATAACGAGAATGTTTAGATGCTTAGTTACTTGGAAAAAGCTCTGAGCACAGACTGGCCTAGACAAGGGCAGCACAATTGGCCTCAGAAGTGGCCTTTGTTTTGGCACCACAAATGCCATCCAGAAAACAAAATGGTGTCTGGTGCATGTATGTATAAAACTGCCACACCAAATGGAAGGCATAGCTAACGCTTGCTGTAAGTTTTCAGAATGGGGAGATCATTTTTTTTCTTAATTCGTGGGGCATGGGCTTCGCTGGCTGGCCAGTATTTATTGCCCATCCCTAGTTGCCTGAGAACAGTTGAGAGCCAACCACTTTGCTGTGGCTCTGGAGTCACATGTAGGCCAGACCGGGTAAGGACGGCAGATTTTCTTCCCTAAAGGATAGTCATGAACTAAGTGGGGTTTTCCGACAATCAGCAATGGTTTCATGATCATCAGTAGATTCTTAAATCTAGATATTGTTAATGTCAATCACTATACCAAAGTGATTTGACTCTGTGTTTGGACCTCAACACTTAATGCCCTCTCTGAACCTCAACACAGCACTAGGTAGCACAAAGGACCCCCACCACCGTCACTCCTTAAATGAATCATCAATTAGTTATAGGTAGTTGCTAGTTGATTCAATCTGCCTATTGCTATGATTCCAAAAGTCATGTGCCACGTGTTAAAGGACTTAACCCGACCTTAACATTTCTGCAAAAACTAGTTGCTCGCTGCTATTTGTACTTTAGTAAAGCCAATTCAAGTTCAATATCATTAATCGAAATCCTAATTTTCCATTCATCAACTGTTCCTCATTTTACCTTTCCTCTGTCACTGACCTTCACATCTTCCGACTGGTCAAAGTGCAACGATGAACGGCGCCATAAACATATTCCAAACTGAAATTATAAACTGTGTCCTATTCCAAACAAACATCAACTAATCGACTTTTTAGCACTCTGCCATCCATTTGCTTTTGCTGGGTTCATGTTCCTTCAAGGTTCTACCCCAGTGGCTGAAGCAGGAAAGGCTACTGATTGTTCATGGTGGAGACTGCCAATAGCCTTGGAAGATGACTTGAGCAGCTCTCGCTGTGGAAGGCCTGGACAATGTTGGCATAGGCGGCTTCTCCTTGGACAAATAGAATACTCTCTCCAGCTATCTCCAAAAGGCTATCCCCTGCAACAGAAAAGAATACTGGCAGAGGGACAGTACAAAAGTTGCCATATTGAGATCCCTATTTGCCCTGTAACTGAGTAGTTCGCTCAGCCATTTCAGAGACATCCACATTGCTGTGGATATGGAGTCACATGTTGGCAAGACCAGGTAAGGATGGCAGATTTCTTTCCCTGAAGGGCATTCAGAAGCCAGATGGGCTTTTACAACAACTGATGATTGATCCACCATGATCACCATTACTGAGACTAGAAGCTTTCAATTCCAGGTGTATTAATTGAATTTAAATTCCACCAGCTGCCAAGGCTGGATTTGAACCCATGTCCCTGGGACATTAATCTGAGCCTCAGGTCTGTGCCATCACTGTGTTGGGTGAGGGGAGGGCTGAAAGAAGGAGGTACATGCTTACACCATCTGCTGCTTAAAAATCAGAAGATATTATGTGATGAGGGGAAAGTGGGGTTTAATGATCCACGAATTAGGTAATGAGGATATTGCTATTTTCAACTAGTTCAGCTCTGCCATTGGCCATGACCTCAGCAATTCAATTTTAACAACATTCAGCATTGTCTCCTAAAGAGTGTTAGGACATGTAGGCACACCTATCCCCTTCTGATTTTGTTTCTGCTGCCTATGTCACTTTTTCTTGCAAGAGAGAGGCGTGTGTGCCAGTGACTGTGGTGTAATATATTTGGGTAATGTGGCTGTGATGGTTGAAGAGTTGCCAGTATATGCAAGGTGTGAGATCTGGGTATGAGGTTTACAGTGGTCCAAACTGTGTGGGAATGAGGTGAACCTAAAAATGTTATGTCTGAATCCCGATTGACAGGGACTGCTAGCAAGGGGGGGCGATGGAGCTGTTGTGAATGTAAATAGTGGCTAAGGCTAGCGGTACAGATGGGGAGTATATAGTACTGGCATATCCAGTCACTGACCACTTATGTGATGTCACTGAACTTCTTGTGGCACGGCATTCTTCCTGGAATTGACCTCCATGGCTATATGTCCCGCTCCCTTTTTACCATGTGTCTGAAGGCCTTCTTCCTCTCTTCCTCTCCACCTCCACTACCTGCCCCATCCCCAATCTGGCTCCCCCATAAGAGATGTCTGCCAACATCATAACTGTAAGTAGTGCAGGCTAACTTTACATGGAGCCCGCAGGTTATTATTTTGGGTCCCAGCTTATGTCTATGTTTGACAACACTAGGTTAAAGTCCAACAGGTTTATTTGGTGGCAAATGCCACTAGCTTTTGGAGTGTGCTGCTCCTTCGTCAGATGGAGCGGGAGATGTGGTCACACTCCACCTGACGAAGGAGCAGCGCTCCGAAAGCTAGTGGCATTTGCTACCAAATAAACCTGTTGGACTTTAACCTGGTGTTGTTAGACTTCTGACTGTGTTTACCCCAATCCAACGCCGGCATCTCCACATTATGTCTGTGTTTATCAGCAACATGGTTAACACTAGCTGCAGGCAAAAAGAAATTCTGGATTAAAATGCTGCCCACATTTCAATCAATGAGCTTGGGTTACTCGTGTATGACAATCCCTATGGCTGTTTTTTTAAGGGCTATCCAATTTAACTCCCAAGGTTTCAATCATAAACTGCCTAATTGTTAATTATACAATTGGAAGTGCAATTTAAAAACATCTTAATCTCAGATGCAAAAGTAATTTGTTTACATTTACCTTGAAAAACCAAAATCATCAACTTGAAAATGCATTATTCTCTATTGAGTTAAGGCACAATGCTGAGCTGTGGGAAGCTCTCTGAATCTGAAGCCTTCTCTAATTCTTATACAAGCTGAAACGGATAGAACCTTTATTTAATATAAATGTGATTTTTAATTATCATAGTGGCGCCAAGTTAACTGCTCAGACATTCCTTAACCCTATATCCTTCTCTCCTGCTTCTAGCATTAAATGTGAGAAGTTTAATTTAAAGGTTATTTATTAGTGTCACAAGTAGGCTTACATTGACACTGCAATGAAGTTGCTGTGAAAATCCCCAAGTCACCACACTCTGGTGCCTGTTCGGGTACACTGAGGGAGAATTTAGCGTGGCCAATGCACCTAACCAGCACGTCTTTCGGACTGTGGGAGGAAGCCGGAGCACCCAGAGGAAATCCACGCAGACAGGGGGAGAATGTGCAAACTCCACATAGACAGTGACCTAAGCCGGGAATCGAACCCGGGTCCCTGGCGCTGTGAGGCAGCAGTTTTCACCATTGTGCCACCGTGCATTGTTTGTGTCTCCAGAATTGAGGTAATTTTCTTGGCTGTTGCTGTCTCCTCTGTTTTTCCCCTTACCCCTCTTGCCCCCACCTCTCTTCATTTCTCTCCCCTCACCTCGCAGGTTTTTCCAGTAATTATTTTTCCACATTTCATCGGACTCATTTCCTTATCAAACTCATTACCTATTACGTCACACATCATAGAATCATAGAACCTCGACAGTGAAGAAGGAGGCCATTTGGCCCATCAGGCTTGCACCAAGAACTATCCCACCCAGGCCCTATCCCCGTAACCCCAAGTAATAACCATGCTAATCCCCTTGACACTAAAGGGCAATTTAGCACGGCCAAGGAACCTAACCCAAACATCTTTGGAGTGCAGGAGGGAACCAGAAAACCCAGAGGAAACCCACGCAGACATGGGAAAAATGTGCACCATCCACATAAGGCAGTCACCCAAAGCCGGAATTGAACCTGGGTCCCTGGCGCTGTGAGACAGCAGTTCTAAGCACTGTGCCACCGTGCCACCAAATTGACCCACATCACGGGTATCGAATTCCCTTTCCTTATGTTTATTCTAAACACCATTTTCAATATTCCCTATCTTTTGCCTCCATTCCCACTCTTGTCAGAGATCTGTCATTACCCTTTTCTAATAAAACTTACCAAATCCCAGTACTATCTCAAATTAACATTCCATCCTCAGCCTGTCCATTGTCTCTTAGATTGTTGAACATGTTGTGACTCAATTCTGTTGCAATCCTTCAGAAATCCACTGTGTGAGAGTTCCTCCTTTGTAATTTCTATTATTGTAATAGCTCTGAATTAACCCTGGTCAGAGTCACTCCCATCACATGTTGCTAGTCCTCATTCTACACAACCTTGCTAATGTCCTCAATACCGTTGGCTGGCCCATCCTCCACCATTGTCTCCATGCTCACCTCCATTGTATTGCTTGTTCCATGCCCATCTCTATTGTATTGCTCGTTCCAACTATCTTGCCACCATTACATCTCTTTGTATGACTTCTGCAATCCTCACAAGGTCATGTGGAATGTGCGCCAGGACAAGGTTCTTTCCCCCTTCTGGTTTAAAAATTACCTCTGCCTCTCAATGACGTTCAGGTATGTATTCTGACTTTTTGTTTATGGTACTGAAGTTTGCATTCCACAAATGTGCATCAGGAATTCAAATACTCACATCAAAGAAGCCTTGCAGGATCCACTGTTCATTTATCTGAATGGGTTGAAGTCCCATTAATGTAATACTTTCCCATGGATGCCAATGAGATTTATCACTTTTCCCCCATTATAAGTTGAAAAGTTGTCAGAAAAGTCAAAGCTGACATAGCTGCCTCCAGCTGTAATTCCCTCAACTTTTCCAACTGTGAGGGTCAGTCATCAAGACTGCATTTATTCATTTCACAATCCTTGATTCCTTTCACCTTTATCTCTCTTCCTTTCCTGCCATCACTATAGTCTATGCCATTATCACTTCAAGATTGAAGTGTCAAATCTTTTTCTTGGCAGTTTGCCTTCTTGCAACCCTGGCATACTTGAGCAACTCCAAAAATGACACGAATGGCCAGAATTTTCTAGTGATTGCCAATAATTGGACCTTTACTTCATCCTTCAGCTTAAATGAATTTTGAAAAGTCTGCAAGGCGCTTGCACATTGTCCGTTCCCAAATTGCACAAGCTTCCTGTCTCCACTTTTTAAATGTGAAAGTCCAGCCAAAAAGGGCTCTGAGTAATAAAATGAGATCAGCCAATATGACAGCCAGTACGATACAGGCTTGCTAAAAGTTAGTCAGATTTTCATTAGCGGAAGTGATGTGCTCTGAGTCTGCATAGTCACCAGAGCATGGCACGGTGGCACAGTGGTGAGAGCGCCATGGTGGCACAGTAGCTATCACTGTTGCCTCACAGTGCCAATGACCTCTGTTTGATTCCCAGCTTGGGTCACTGTCTGTGCAGAGTCTGCACGTTCTCCTCGTGTCTGCATGGGTTTCCTCTGGGTGCTCTGGTTTCCTCCCCAGGTCTGAAAGACGTGCTGGTTAGGTTCACTGACCACGCTAAGTTCTCCCTCAGTGTACCCGAACAGGCGCCAGAGTGTCGTACTCAGGGATTTTCACAGTAACTTGATTGCAGTGTTAATGTAAACCTACTTGTGACACTAATAAATAAACTTAAAACTTTAACTTAACTTAAACATTGGTGAACAGCAAAAAAATCTTCTCCAATACTACCATCTTATCTGAAATATTTCTGTTGCACTCTTTATCTTCATCTTGGACTCCAGATGGTCTTTGTGTCCAAAATTGAGACCATCCTCCCTCTACCTCTGCATTCTCCACCCTTTATCCTGTCCCTCAGCAAGTCTCCACTTTCTGTTTTACTTCCCAATCCAACACATTTCAGGCAAATGTCTTCTCAATTTATCCCCTCTCATCCCAGCACCTGAATGCCCAGGCTGCTCATCTCAATCTGACATTTAACGTCAGTATATTGGAAAGAGACAAGATTGCTCCCGGTTGCCACAATTTTATCAGTGTTAAACAGGACAGTATGGGAAAACATGGTTGTTTCTCCCACGTAAGACCTCGGCAAGTGAGGTTCCAGTCAGGATGTTGGTTGTTGGCATATTGTCATCTTGAGAAAAATCTTTATTTTCTTCAGTTAAGTCATAAATGAAGTGAATGGCAAAATGAAAGTAATCTGAATATTGTAAAGGCTGTTTATTGTTATAATTATTTTAATTATTTCTACAAAGGAGCTCAAAAACATTGTTCCACATAACTCAAACCCTCTCATTATTGCCTTAATATTAGTACATACAATCCTACATAACAGTGGTGACTACACTTCAAAGCTACTTCATGGGCTATGAAACGCTGTGGGACATCCTGAAGTTATAGAGTCCCCATAGAGTCATAGAGGCTTACAGCATGGAAACAAGCCCTTTGGCCTAACTTGTCCATGCTGCCCAATTTTTACCATTAAGCTAGTCCCAATTGCCCACGTTTGGCCATATCCCACTAGATCAATCTTACCCATGGAACTGTCTAAATGCTTTATAAAAAACAAAATTGTACCCGCCTCTATTACTACCTCTGACAGCTCATTCCAGACATTGACCATAGAAACATAGAAACCCTACAGTGCAGAAGGAGGCCATTCGGCCCATCGAGTCTGCACCGACCACAATCCCACCCAGGCCCTACCCCCACATATCTACCCGCTAATCCCTCTAACCTACACATCCCAGGACTCTAAGGGACAATTTTTAACCTGGCCAATCAACCTAACCCGCACATCTTTGGACTGTGGGAGGAAACCGGAGCACCCGGAGGAAACCCACGCAGACACGAGGAGAATGTGCAAACTCCACACAGACAGTGACCCGAGCCGGGAATCACCCTCTCCATGAAAACAATTGCCCCTCTGGACCCTTTTGTATCTCTCCCCTCTCACCTTAAACCTATGCCCTCGAGTTTTAAACTCCCCTATCTTTGGGAAAAGATGTTGACTATCTACCTTATCTATCTTGCGGAAGGTGTATATGTAAATGTATGCCTTTCCTCTTTAAATTCTTTTTTCCAGGCTGAGACAATGCGTAATGAAATAAACCTCATGAATGCATTCAGTGTGGGTAAACACCTTGGGAGTAGCAAATATGATACATAAGATTTAAATTCTGCGAAACTTGAGACATTAAGGAATAAAGCAGGTTATGGGGTGATGTATTCAGCTTCTTTAATATTATAAATTGATAGAATCAAAATGCTTCTAACATTTAAGGGGTCAGAAATGAAGAGCCACAAGATTAAATGCAGGTGATTAGGCCAAAGTGCAGGAGAAATTCCTTCACATAGAGAATTGTGAAGCCATCAAGTTCAATCCACAGAATCTCATCTCATCATTTAAGATGAGATGGACAGGTGAGTGAAGGGAAAGGATGGGTAAATGTGATTAGGGCCACAATTCTCCCAAAATATATCGAAGTGATGCTGCCAGCGGGAAAATCAGAGTGTTTCCCGCTGGGGCTGGCAGCACTAACTCGATGGGATCCAACCACTCTTTGGTTGCAAAAGGTTCCCAGTGTGAAACATGCCGGCAAGCCCCGCTTCACAGGGATCAAAATGGCATTTTTAATAGGTGCCATGATCTTAGAGTACAGTGCCAACCCTATACCCACACCACGCCCCCCCCCCCCCCACACGATCCCCCCTCCCTCTCCACAATAGACATTGCAAACCACCATCAACAGGGTAACAGGGATGTTGAGGAGCAGATAGGGAAACAGATCCTGGAGAGATGTAGGAATAACAGGGTTGTCGTGATGGGAGACTTTAATTTCCCAAACATCGATTGGAATATCCCTCGGGTAAGGGGTTTGGATGGGGAGGTGTTTGTTAGGTGTGTTCAGGAGGGCTTCCTGACACAGCATGTGGATAAGCCTACAAGAGGAGAGGCTGTACTCGATCTGGTACTGGCTAATGAGCCTGGACAGGTGTCATTGGATCTCTCAGTGGGGGAGCATCTTGGGGATAGTGATCATAATTCTATCTCCTTTACGCTAGCATTGGAAAGAGATAGGATCAGGCAAGCTGGGAAAGTGTTTATCTGGAGTAAGGGGAAATATGAAGCCATCAGGCAGGAGATTAGAAGCGTAAATTGGAAGGAGGCATTCCCGAGGAAAAGTACTGAAGTAAGGTGGCAGATTTGCAAGGAATGTTTGTCTGGAGTTCTGCATGACAACGTTCCGATGAGACAGGGAGGTGTTGGTAGGTTACGGGAACCGTGGTGCATGAAAGTTGCGCTGAACCTAGTGAGAAAGAAAAGGAAAGTGTACAAAAGATTCAGAGAGCTAGGCGATGATAGGGATCTAGATGAGTATAAGGCTTGTAGGAAGGGACTTAAGAAAGAAATTGGGAGAGCCAGAAGGGGTCACGAGAAGGCCTTGGTAGGTAAGATTAAGGAGAACCCTAAGGCATTCTATAAATATGTGAAGAGTAAAAGGATGAGATGTGAAGGAATAGGACCTATAAAAGGTGAAGGTGAGAAAGTCTGTACAGAACCAGAAGAAATAGCAGAGGTGCTTAATGAGTATTTTACCTCGGTATTCACGGTGGAAAAAGACCTGGGTGGTTGTTCTACAGGATTGAGGTGGACTGAAAAGATTGAGTATGTGGACATTAAGAAAGAGGATGTGTTGGAAATTTTGAATAGCATCAAGATAGATAAGTCGCCGGGACCGGAGGCGAGGGAAGAGATTGCAGAGCCTCTGGTGATGATCTTTGCGTCGTCGATGGAGACGGGAGAGGTTCCGGAGGATTGGAGGATTGCGGATGTGGTTCCTATATTCAAGAAAGGGAATAGGGATAGCCCAGGAAATTACCGACCGGTGAGTCTAACCTCAGTGGTTGGTAAGTTGATGGAGAAGATCCTGAGGGACAGGATTTATGAACATTTAGAGAAGTTTAGTCTGCTCAAAAGTAGTCAGCACGGCTTTGTCAAAGGCAAATTATGCCTTACGAGCCTGGTGGAGTTCTTTGAAAATGTGACTAAACACATTGACGAAGGAAAAGCGGTAGATGTAGTTTACATGGACTTCAGCAAGGCGTTCGATAAGGTCCCCCATGCAAGACTTCTCGAGAAAGTGAGAGGGCTTGGGATCCAAGGGGCTGTTGCCCTGTGGATTCAGAACTGGCTTGCCTGCAGAAGGCAGAGAGCGGTTGTAGACGGGTCTTTTTCTGAATGGAGGTCGGTCACCAGTGGAGTGCCCCAGGGATCTGTTCTGGGACCCTTGCTGTTTGTCATTTTCATAAATGACCTGGATGAGGAAGTGGAGGGATGGGTTGGTAAGTTTGCCAACAACACGAAGATTGGTGGTGTTGTGGATAGGTTGGAGGGATGTCAGAAGCTGCAGCGTGACATAGATAGGATGCAAGACTGGGCAGAGAAGTGGCAGATGGACTTCAACCCGGATAAATGAGTAGTGGTCCATTTTGGCAGGTCAAATCGGTGGTGACCGACCTCCATTCAGAAAAAGACCCGTCTACAACCACTCTCTGCCTTCTGCAGGCAAGGCAGTTCTGAATCCACAGGGCAACAGCCCCTTGGATCCCAAGCCCTCTCACTTTCTCAAGAAGTCTTGCATGGGGGACCTTATCGAACGCCTTGCTGAAGTCCATGTAAACTACATCTACCGCTTTTCCTTCGTCAATGTGTTTAGTCACATTTTCAAAGAACTCCACCAGGCTCATAAGGCATAATCGAAGGAGTATAATATCAAGGGTAAGACTCTTAGCAGTGTAGAGGATCAGAAGGACCTTGGGGTCCGGGTCCATAGGACTCTTAAATCAGCCTCGCAGGTAGAGGAGGTGGTTAAGAAGGTGTATGGTGTGCTGGCCTTCATCAATCGAGGGATTGAGTTTAGGAGTCGGGAGATAATGATGCAGCTTTATAAGACCCTCGTCAGACCCCACTTGGAGTACTGTGCTCAGTTCTGGTTGCCTCATTACAGGAGGGATGTGAAAATGATTGAAAGGGTGCAGAGAAGATTTACAAGGATGTTGCCTGGATTCGTTGGCATGCCTTATGAGGATAGGCTGAGGGAGCTCGGTCTTTTCTCCTTGGAGAGACGAAGGATGAGAGGTGACCTGATAGAAGTGTACAAGATGTTGAGAGGTATAGATCGGGTGGATTCTTGGAGGCTTTTTCCCAGGGCTGAAATGGCTGCTACGAGAGGACCCAGGTTTAAGGTGCTGGGGAGTAGGTACAGAGGAGATGTCAGGGTTAAGTTTTTCACTCAGAGGGTGGTGGGTGAGTGGAATCAGCTGCCGTCAGTGGTGGTGGAGGCAAACTCCATAGGGTCTTTTAAGAGACTTCTGGATGAGTACATGGGACTTAATAGGATTGAGGGTTATTGGTAAGCCTATATATAAGCCTAGGTAGGTAGGAACATGACCGGCACAACTTGTGGGCCAAAGGGCCTGTTTGTGCTGTATTTTTTCTATGTTCTATGTTCTATCAACAATTGGAGCATCCCCAACCTTTCGCCATAGAGGGAGACCTCCACCCGTCATTGAATTTCAAGAAACCACACCCCACACCACGCAGGCATGAGGGTGATCCGACGTTTTGGTACGGTAGCACAGTGGTTAGCACTGCTGCTTCACAGCTCCAGGGACCTGGGTTCGATTCCCGGCTTGGGTCACTGTCTGTGTGGAGTTTGCACATTCTCCTCGTGTCTGCGTGGGTTTCCGCCGGGTGCTCCGGTTTCCGCCCACAGTCCAAAAATGTGCAGGTTAGGTTGATTGGCCATGCTAAAAATTGCCCTTAGTGTCCTGAGATGCGTAGGTTAGAGGGATTAGTGGGTAAATATGTAGGGATATGGGGATAGGGTCTGGGTGGGATTGTGGTCAGTGCAGACTCGACGGGCCGAATGGCCTTTTTCTGTACTGTACGGTTTCTATGATTCTATGATCCTATGATTCTATGATTTCTCCTATCCCCCCAGTCAGAGTCTTCATCCCCACTGCCGCTCTCCGCCCTTCCCCACAGTCCAAAGCCTCAAACCCTTCCTCCCCCCACCAGAGAGGCAATCCAATATGGGAGCAACAAAGCCCTCCCCACCCCTTGGCAGTGCCACCCTAGCAGTCACAACTATTTTCTCTTCTGAAGGGCAGGTACTGGCACAGATGAGTTGAATGGTCTGTGCGATGTGACCTCAATGTATTGCTATGGTTTGTCTGCACGAACAATGAGTTTTCCTTAAAATCCATGTATTTTTTTATTCATGTAGAAAGCAAAAACCTTGCTGCTGGTAACACTGTAGGCATGCTAACCTGGCTTTCTTTCCATTTATTTTACCCAACATATGGCCAGAAATGGGTGAACTCAATTCGCAAGAGAAACAGCAATCCATATTGCAGGATCAAAGAACAAAGAGAACAAGGAAAATTCCAGCACAGGAACAGGCCCTTCGGCCCTTCAAGCCTGCACCAACCATGCTACCCAACTGAACTAAAACCCCCTACTCTTCTGGGGACCATATCCCTCTATTCCCATCCCACTCATGTATTTGTCAAGATGCCCTTAGAAGTCACCCATTTGGTAATTCACACACATTCTGGTTACATCCTCATAAATCTGACATAATTTCTACTGTATTCATAAAGTTTACCATCATTACAATTTGCCTATTTTTATTATGTCACATTTCTCTACATGGAAGTACATTTGTGGTTGATTCACTTGTCTATGGGGCGAATTTTCCCATTCTCATGGCAGGCGAAGGGCGGACCCATGGAAAAGTCCGTTGACCTTGGGCGGGATTCTCTGGTTTCAGGGTGAATGCAGCTGGAAAATGCCACCCCATGTCCCTTCTTGCAGCCTATCAAATTCTCCAATTTACCATATCCTAATTTCATGCCATAAAGATATTTTAATATTTCCATGTTCCCGAGTTCCGAAGTCCAGATCATTTCCGTATAGAGCAAATAACACTAGTCTCAACACAGCCTCTTGTGAAACCACTATTCATATCTTTAACACAAAAAGTGAGCCTTTATGTTTTATGTTTGCTGCCCTCCATCTCTCTATCCATGCAGACAAATACCTCTTAATTCCATATGTCATCGTGTTCTCCGGTGTGATATTTTATCAAATGCTTGTTAAAATCCATTAAAACCACATCCACTACATTTCTTTCATCTATTCTCATCGATGTTCTTTCAAATAATTCTGCAAAGCTGAAACAAAATCCTTAGTGACCAACTGGCCTTCATTCACTAATGTTTCTCCAATTGCTTAATAATTTTATTCTACCTTATAGTCTCTAGCAGTTTACAAACCCCCTAAGTATGATTAACTGATCTATACTTTCTTGGAATAATCCAATCTCGCTTGTTGAAGAGATTCGCATTCATCTCTCTCCAGTCCTCTGGCACAATATCCCCTTCTGTAGCACGTTGAAAAATTAGAATCAGAACCTACCTTTTTTACCTCAAAATCTTCATTTATAAATCATCAGGCCTCTGTGAATAGCCCCCTAAGTTGGAGTAATTTCTTCAGTACTGTTGCTCTTTGAAAAATAACTAGCACTAGCAGTCCCATGGTTACCTTTAATAGTTCTGCAATCCCAATAAGGACTGCCCCAAACAAAATGAGGTAAAATACTTATTAAGTATTTCCACAGTTCCCTCATTTGACTATTAGTTAGGCGGCACAGTGGCACAGTGGTTAGCACTGCTGCCTCACAGCGCCAGGGACCCAAGTTCAATTGAAGCCTTAGGTGACTGTCTGTGCGGAGTTTGCACATTCTCCCAGTGTCTCCAGGTGCTCCGGTTTCCTCCCACACTTCAAAGATGTACAGGTTAGGTTGACTGGCCATGATAAATTGCCCCTTAGTGTCTAAGATGTGTAGGTTAGGTGGATTGCCGATGGTGAATTTGCAGCATTGCATGAATAAGGGGGTGGGCCTGGGTTGGGATGCAGGGTTAGGGGGATGAGTGAGTAAATACATGGGGTTATGGGAATAGGGTCTGGATGGGATGCTCTTTCGGAGAGTTGGTGCAGAGTCGATGGGCCGAGTGGCATGCTTCTGTGCTGTTGGGATTCTATGATTCTATAATTAAACCTCACAGCTAATTACTACCAGTGTATATAGAGAAAGCCTTCTAATTTCCCTCTGTGTTATTTGCTCGTATTTTTCATACTCCCTGTTTATTTTTCCAATGTCCCTTTCTGGACCTTTTCTATATTTTTAATATTTATTCGTCCTTACTTCATTATTATCAGCCTTGCAGGTTTTAATCTCCCTATTTATTCACATGTTAATAATAGCATAGCAGTTATGTCACTCGCGTAGTCCTCCAGATGAACTATTACATAATGCAATTTCAGAACAGGAGTTTGGGCAGGTTTAGAACATGAGTTTGCTTAAAACAAAATCTGGGATGAAGAGCAAGTACCAGTAGAACGTAAACATAGAGCTGTCAGATTGTCAAAGAACCCGTTTTCTTTAACTCTGCAGCTTTCTTCTGAATACTTACATCATTGCAGGGTGGCACGGTGGCACAGTGGTTAGCACTGCTGCCTCACAGAGCCAGGGACCCAGGTTCGATTCCTAGCTTGGGTCACTGTCTGTGTGGAGTTCTCCCCGTGTCTGCGTGGGTTTACTCCGGGTGCTCCGGTTTCCTCCCACAGTCCGAAAGTCATGCTGGTTAGGTGCATTGGCCATGCTAAATTCTCCCTCAGTGTACCCGAACAGGCGCCGGAGTGTGGCGACTAGGGGATTTTCGCAGTAACTTCATTGCAGTGTTAATGTAAGCCTACTTGTGACACTAATAAAATCAACTTTAAACTTCATTGCAGCCTCTTGTTGCAACATGTCAGTCAGCCATTGCACATTTTCTTTGACCTTCTAACCTTGCCGACATGACTCATGCTGATTGTTATCTGGCATGCCACAGGTGTGGACTGTGATTGGCTGCAACCTGCTGCCAATGGAAGGGAGGGCAATGTGAGAGTGCTTGAAAGTTCACACTCTATTGGAACTTCAAATCAGCTTTTCTGGCACTGTATCAGATTATAACGCAACAGGATTTGCAGTCTGTTGGCGAGGGACCTCCACACCAGGAGCCTGGATCACTTTATTTTACACTCCTCATGGATGAAAGCACATTGTAGGCAGCTCAGAAGGTACAACCACAAGATTTATGTTCAACAGCCAGAATGGTACTGAATAGCACTGTCCACTTTAACTATTGGCAATAAATAATGGGAGGCTCTCCCCTTGTCATGGATGTACCACATAGTTTCTCTCCTCCAATCCACCTCAATTATAGTAATAGCTTTGAACACCACATTACACTGGATTACATGTTTACAGAAGGCATTAGCAGCAATCAATTCTCTGTTATCGATTAAAATAATTAAATTAACACGGTAGGTACAATTTGTCATCAATTCTGTTAAGGTGATAATCGTCATTAGAGAATAAACTTACACACAACAACAAATTAATACATGGAATAGAATTTCTGACCAGTTACAAATGCTTCAAGTGATAGAAAGCTAATGTTCAAAGCTGATTAAAGCATTCTGGAATGCACAAGGCTGGAACCAATTTCAAATTGGACTCAAAATAATGAAGGCCCCATAACTCAGCAAGGTGATAAACAGCTGACTCAATGCCTATACTGGTTGACCCAGGCTCAATGATTGATGTGTACATAGTTAACTGCTGGTAACAGGGTTACAGTACCTATACTCCAGTTGTAGGAAAATAAACTCTTGCAGGGTTCCTTCGCCTGTGAACTTTCTCAATCCTTGATATCCCTGGCGCACATGGATTTAGAGCAGAGATATGATCAAACTTACCCAAGTGATGGCATGTGTCCATGTTGGGAGACAATGAACAATGCCCAGGGTGTCTGCAAATCTGGACTGAAGATTGTCTGTTGTGGCTCTAGAGGCTGATGATTGAAGCCAAGCCGCTTGTCCATCCCCTACCATCCCACCACCCCTTCCTCTAGAGGCTGATTCATGAGTGGCATTCCCTTCCACAGCTGGCATAGATGAATAGTGTTGGTCCAAAGCCGACTGATTTTTTTCCCACGGTCTGGTCATTTCACTTGTCCTTTGTATTTTCCACGCACTTCCTGACTTCCTGCGGGGAATTTTCCAATCCCGCCCATCACGGGAATCATAGCAGGTTGGGGGGGTGGGGGGCAGAACATAGAAAGGTCCGTTGACCTCGGGCAGGATTTTCCAGTTTTGGGGCAAGCACGGCCGGAAAATCCCGCCTCTTGTCTCCAGGCACTCCGGTCAACAGCAAGGACCTTCCAGACATCAACATGGTCAATATGAGGTCCTGTTTGTAGACATCATTGTACCACAGACATGGACAGTCTATTGGTCTTGTGCTGATAGCAAGCTTATCATAGAGCATCCAGTCATTATCCATTCAGCTCACATGATCCAGTCAAAGTGGGGGAGGGCAAACATGCTGGGGATCGGGGCACCTTGATGTACTTTTGTATTTAGCACATCTCAGGCAGCAGAGTGGAAGTTGTTCAGCACTTTCCTTGACTTGCAAAAGCTCTCCATGATTGTACTGTAAAGGAGTGTGCTGATAACATGAGCCTTGTACAAACAGATCTTTGTATTTTTGGTTAGTTTGCTATTGGTCCACAGTAGATTCCCCAACTTTGGCATTACAACTGCAATTTTGGCAATCCTGATACTGATTTCAGCATCATCAGATAAGTTGCTGCTAATTGTTGATGCAAGGTGTGTGGAGCTGTCGATGATCTCCAGAATGAGATTATTGATGTCAATGGAAGGTGGAATCTGCATGTCCTGGCCCGTAACTTTGGTCTTTCTGGCACTGAGTGTCAGTCCAAACTCCCTGCAGGCCCAGGAGAACTGATCTACAAGCTGTTGCAAGTGAAACTCAGTACGGGATGCCAGTGTAGCGTCATCAGCAAATAGCTACTCACCGACTAGGACATTATGCATGAAGGTCTTGGCGCACAGTCTTGCCAAGTGTACAGCTTGCTGTCAATTCTGGCATGCAGGTAGATACCTTCATTTGAATTGCCGAAAGCATGCATTAGCAGCTTGGAGCATAGTAGCCTTGCTTTACCCCAGTGCCGATCTTGTTTCCCTGTGGCATGGTGGTGTAGGTCACTGAACTGGGGAAACACAAACCTAGAGCAATGCTCTGGAGTTCCAGGCTCAAATCCCACCACAGGGGGTGATCAGTTGTCTTGTGGCAGACATGGATGAGCTGAGAAATTGCCTCTTTTGTCCAGATTCACTGACAGGATGAGCAGCAGTGTTTCTCTGGATACCCTGTATGAAGCTGAGCACAAGGTCCTCGCAGGCTCCCAACAGAAGCCTCGCAAATTCCTGGACGCTGTGGAGCTACAGATCAGTCTGGAAAACTATGACCCTCAGAAGGACGAGCATTTCTCTGCCACGCTCAGGCAAAAGAGTGCCCTTGGCATAAGTTTTCCATTTGCATGGTTGAGAACCAGCAGCATTGTGATGAGGTAAAGGCTGCTGACCTCCCTCACATGCACATTGCAGCGCCATCGGTGCTCCATTGGAATTGATGGTACTCTGCATATTCTATTGGAAAGAAGCAATTATGCCAAAGAGTCAGGTGGGCAGCCTATTTTTCACAGCAGTTTAACTCTGCTAAGGGCGGTTCGGTGGCACAAGGGCAGCGCGGTGGCACAGTGGTTAGCACTGCTGCCTCACAGCGCCAGGGACCCGGGTACAATTCCGGCTTGGGTGACAGTCTGTGTGGAGTTTGCACATTCTCCCCGTGTCTACGTGGGCTTCCTCCGGGTGATCCAGTTTCCTCCCACAGTCCAAAGATGTGCAGGTTAGGTGGATTGGCCATGCTAAATTGCCCCTTAGTGTCAGGGGGACTAGCAGGGTAAATGCATGTGGTTATGGGGATAGGGTCTTGGGGGGAGGGGGGGTGGGGGGGGGAGTGGATTGTGGTTGGTGCAGCCTTGATGGGCCAAATGGCCTCCTTCTGCACTGCAGGATTCTATGATTCTATAATTGATATCGAAGTTACTGGTGAGGTCAGTGAAGGCAATGTAGAGTTGTCAGGGCTGTTCGCTTCTCCTGTAACTGCCAGAGTGAGAAAAACATGTAGGGCGGGATTTTCCGGCTACGCTCGTCCCCAAGACTGGAAAATCCCGCCCGAGGTCAACGGACCTTTGCACGGTCCATTCCAATTCCTGTGGCGAGTGGGACGGGAAAATTCCACCTGTTGACTGTCAATATGCCAGGTCTGAATACACAGAGAGAGTCAGGATCGACGCCTGACAACAGGGTCTGCAATCTGATCAGGGCAACACAGATAAAGATTCCCTATGATACCGAAACAAGGAAATGCCTTGACACAGTCACTGCAATCCCCTTTGTTTTTGTGCAACGTGGCTGTATTTGCAACACGCATGTCTTGAGGCACAAATCTTTCCTTCCACCAGGGACATAAAAGTTCATGGAGATGCCGCAGCAGTGCCAGGTTTGCCATTTTTGATGATTTTGGGTGGGATGCCATGGTTTCCTATGATTTACCACAGGCAAAATGGTCAATGGCCCCGTTAAGCTCCATTAAAGTGGGCTCGCTGCACAGCTATTCCTTGACAGAAAAGGCTGGAACGGAGCTGAGAGCTGCTTCATTGGAAACATTCCACCCCCACCCCCCCACCACTCCACCCACCTTTCCATCTTTTTGTCAGGATTAGCTGTCGTCATCCCTGCCTTTGAATTCAAAGGGACTGATTTTGCTGCTGCTGGGCACATTGCTTTCTTGATTGCTTCATACCTCCCTCAAGCTGGATTCAACAGCAGGTTCTATGCTCTTGCAGAACTTCACCCAATATTGTTTACCAAAGTGCCAAGCAGCCTGCTGAGACCTGATTCTGGCAGCTCAGAGAGCCTGCCGGTTTAGTTTACTTGGTACTTTCTTGTAGCTCATGAAGGTTCTCCACTCGGTTGCAACAACTGATTCCATTTCAATTTAATAATTCCCTAAACCAGTCAGTATTCCGGCTGGAGGTCTGTGACCAGTGGTGTTCCGCAGGGCTCTGTACTGGGGCCTCTGCTATTTGTGATATATATAAATGATTTGGAAGAAGGTGTAACTGGTGTAATCAGCAAGTTTGCGGATGACACGAAGATGGCTGGACTTGCGGATAGCGAAGAGCATTGTCGGGCAATACAGCAGGATATAGATAGGCTGGAAAATTGGGCGGAGAGGTGGCAGATGGAGTTTAATCCGGATAAATGCGAAGTGATGCATTTTGGAAGAAATAATGTAGGGAGGAGTTATACAATAAATGGCAGAGTCATCAGGAGTATAGAAACACAGAGGGACCTAGGTGTGCAAGTCCACAAATCCTTGAAGGTGGCAACACAGGTGGAGAAGGTGGTGAAGAAGGCATATGGTATGCTTGCCTTTATAGGACGGGGTATAGAGTATAAAAGCTGGAGTCTGATGATGCAGCTGTATAGAACGCTGGTTAGGCCACATTTGGAATACTGCGTCCAGTTCTGGTCGCCGCACTACCAGAAGGACGTGGAGGTGTTAGAGAGAGTGCAGAGAAGGTTTACCAGGATGTTGCCTGGTATGGAGGGTCTTAGCTATGAGGAGAGATTGGGTAAACTGGGGTTGTTCTCCCTGGAAAGATGGAGAATGAGGGGAGATCTAATAGAGGTGTACAAGATTATGAAGGGGATAGATAGGGTGAACAGTGGGAAGCTTTTTCCCAGGTCGGAGGTGACGATCACGAGGGGTCACGGGCTCAAGGTGAGAGGGGCGAAGTATAACTCAGATATCAGAGGGATGTTTTTTACACAGAGGGTGGTGGGGGCCTGGAATGCGCTGCCAAGTAGGGTGGTGGAGGCAGGCACGCTGACATTGTTTAAGACTTACCTGGATAGTCACATGAGCAGCCTGGGAATGGAGGGATACAAACGATTGGTCTAGTTGGACCACGGAGTGGCACAGGCTTGGAGGGCCGAAGGGCCTGTTTCCTGTGCTGTACTGTTCTTTGTACTTTGTTCTTTGTATTCCTCTGATATCTTTTTTTCCCATACGCAGTGTCACATTAGTGTACCTTTAAGAACATTTTTTTAAAAATCACAAGCACTGCAGATTTCACAGCTTCAGTGTTTCTCAGCTCACAGCCTCAGTTTGGTTTTCTCATTGTTGCCGGGCTGTCTATGAGATTCTTTTTATTGCTGCTTAAAAGGAGGTTAGTTTATTTTTACTGGAATGTTTATGGCTCTGCCTTGTTAGGAGAAAAACTGGTTGGCAGGTCAGGTGATAGGAGTTTTTCTTTTATTTTCAGTTTGGAGCTGCAGGTTTGAGTTTTAGTTTTAGAAGGGGCATCAAGCTGAAAATAAGTTTCTCTCTCTCCCTGGTTTTGGAAATTCTGCTGGTTCGGTGAAAGCAAGGTCTTGCCTTTTTGAAGTGGGGAATCAGCTGTTGGTGGATTGCCTCGAATCCTGATGTTTTGGGAAACTGTTTTGACTTTAAACTGTTCTGAGTCTATCTGGAGAACTGCAGATTTCATCCATAGGTCTCACGTCCAGTATCACGTGAGCATTAGTCTTTGCTGTGTTAAACCTGTGAAAAGGGTCATTTGTCGACAGGATTGGTTTGATTAGAACACATTAGATATATTGTTGAGGGTTATACATTCTTGTGGTTGTTTTGTTTCTTGTTTGTAATTGATAAGAGTTCTTGCACATTTTCTTACTATACATGTTAACTATATTCTTAAATAAACTTTGTTTGATAAAAGCTCCCTAGTTGGTCATTTGAATCATACCTGAAGTGAAACATATCATGCTTATTCCTAGACAAATTCAAGATGCAAAACTTATGATCCAG
The DNA here is from genome assembly GCF_964213995.1 of Mustelus asterias. Classification (NCBI taxonomy): domain Eukaryota; kingdom Metazoa; phylum Chordata; class Chondrichthyes; order Carcharhiniformes; family Triakidae; genus Mustelus; species Mustelus asterias. Next base: position 118,473,520 of record NC_135807.1, on the reverse strand, counting down.
ACGGGCTCCATAAAAAACTTTGGAGTTTCTGACCTGAACCATAACAGCAGTGACTGCAGAGTTATAGATAGTGTTGTGCAGGTGATTCTGCTTTGAAACTGCATTCTAGCTTTGTGTGTGGCTGTCTGAAAGAGCCTGATTGAGGCTATTGAGAAATTCCTGGGTCCCTCCTGGGTCAATGATATGGTAAGTGCCAATCTGAGGATTACCTTTTTCTTGGAGCGATGTAATTTCTTTGATCTGACCTTGCAGCACAAGGAATGGTCAGTGTCACAGTCAGTACTGTAATAATTATGAGTGAGGAGGGCATTAAGGGTGGTGGTGAGATTTAGCTGGTGCCAGTAGTAGGATGCCGGAATGTCTCCAGGACAACTTATGATGTGGCTTGGTTTGAAAGTAGCTGTTCATTACATGGGGTCCATGGTAACAACATAGTTCCAGCAACTTCTACCCATTTTCATTCATCCTGCCAATTCCCTGGTGCCCTGTACACTAGGGAAGCTGTGTAGTCAGCAACCATCCTTACATTGAAGTCCACTAGAATGTACAGACCCTCCGTACTGGGAATTCTATTGATAACAGCCTCAGGTGCACCATAAGATTAATGCTTAACATCTGGGGGTGGAAGTAAGTGTCGGGTATAAATACACTGGGCTCTTGTTCGTTCACATGTGAAAAGTAAGAAACCTCGCTGAGCCTTCAGTAGGGTCATGGAAGGCTGGAGGGGGAGTAGGCATGCAGGTTGGGTTCAATCATTATAAGTTACTGTTTGTTACTGTGAAATTCACTCCATGCTCACGTGTTGGGCTTCCCCCTGCCAGAAGAACATGTAGGACGAGATTCATGGCGGACCATGGCGGAACAGCACCTAACTGTCCAGGGGCTTGAGATGGGCAGTAGCTATCCAATGAGATGTGATGATCTCTCCCACTGCCAGAAGTAATACTTGACACGCGTGCTCTATGCCAGTCAAATGGGAACACATAGCTGGTCATTCTTAATTCTTGTGTCATTGCAATGTAAATCATGAAGCTGGAGTTTTCACTCCAGATCGAGTTTTTCGAGGAAGTGATGAAGATGATTGATGAGGGCAGGTCAGTGGATGTTGTCTACATGGACTACAGTAAGGCCTTTAACAAGGTCTCTCATGGCAGACTGGTGCAGAAGGTGAAGTCGCATGGGATCAGAGGTGAGCTAACAAGGTGGATACAAAACTGGCTCGGTCAAAGAAGACAGAGGGTAGCAGTGGAAGGGTGCGTTTCTGAATGGAGGGCTGTGACAAGTGGTGTTCCTCAGGGATCAGTGCTGGGACCTTTGCTGTTTGTAATATATATAAATGATTTGGAGAAAAATGTCACTGGATTGATTAGTAAGTTTGCGGACGACACAAAGGTTGGTGGATTTGCGGATAGCGATGAGGACCATCAGAGGACACAGCAGGATATAGATCAGTTGGAAACTAGGGTGGAGAGATGGCAGATGGAGTTTAATCCGGAAAAATGTGAGATAATGCATTTTGGAAGGTCTAATACAGATAGGAAATTTACAGTAAATGGCAGAACCCTTAAGAGTATTGATAGGCAAAGGGATCTGGGTGTACAGGTACACAGGTCACTGAAAATGGCAATGCAGGTGGAGAAGGTAGTCAAGAAGGCATATGGCATGCTTGCCTTCATCGGCCGGGGTATTGAGTTTAAAAATTGGCAAGTCATGTTGCAGTTTTATAGAACATTAGTTAGGCCGCACTGTGAATATAGTGTTCAATTCTGGTCGCCACACTACCGGGAGGATGTGGAGGCTTTGGAGAGGGTACAGAAAAGATTTACCAGGATGTTGCCTGGCATGGAGGGCATTAGCTATGAGGAGAGGCTGGAGAAACTTGGTTTGTTTTCACAGGAGCGACGGAGGTTGAGGGGAGATCTGATAGAAATCTACAAGATTATGAGAGGCATGGACAGAGTGGATAGTCAGAAGCTTTTTCCCAGGGTGGAAGAATCAATTACTAGGGGGCATAGGTTTAAGGTGCAAGGGGCAAGGTTTAAAGGAGATGTACGAGGCAGATTTTTTACACAGAGAGTAGTGGGTGCCTGGAACCCGTTGCCGGGGGAGGTAGTGGAAGCGGATACGGTAGTGACTTTTAAGGGCCGTCTTGACAAGTACATGAATAGGATGGGAATAGAGGGATATGGTCCCCAGAAGGGTAGGGGGTTTTAGTTAAGTCAGGCAGCATGGTCGGTGTAGGCTTGGAGGGCCGAAGGGCCTGTTCCTGTGCTGTAATTTTCTTTGTTCTTTGTTCTTTGACACAGGCTTGGTCAAATAGTATGGGTATACTACTAAGGCGAGACCGGAAATTCTGCCTGAGGTCAATGGAGATTTCTGTTGTCGGACCCTCGCCTGCACCGATTCTGTGGCGGGTGAGTAGTAGAGTTCCGGCCTCTGAATTGTCCAAGCATCAGAACAAGGGCCTAAGCCATGTGGCTTGGCAGGCAGTCCTCCTCCAAGTCCCTCGTAGCTTAGCTCGGGGCCGTGAAGTGCCCTCTTTATGTATGTCACCACAGGATGGCAATACATGTGGCTTTCTGATGCCGAGACCACCTGCTGGGAGAGGCTTAAGTGCTCAACTCTCTTTTTTGCAATAGTTATACTGCCAGCCGGCAGTGAGAGCCAAATGCAAGGACGGACAACTGGTCTAAACCCTTTACAACATCCGCTATATTAACAAACAGGACGCAGCACATCAACCGGAGACATCCAGAACTTACCCACAGCACTGATGCTCACCGACAACAATCCTGCCCAGGCCCTATCTCCGAAACCCCACATATTTGCCCTGCTAATCCCCCTAACATACACCCAGCTTGGCCAATCAATCTAACCTGCACACCTTTGAACTGTGGGAGGAAACCGGAGCACCGGGAGGAAACCCACACAGACACAGGGAGAACGTGCAAACTCCACATAGACAGAGACTCAAGCCGGGAATCAAACCTGGGTCCCTTGAGCTGTGAGACAGCGGTGCTAACCACTATGCCACCATGCCGCCCATCTGAATAATGGCCACTTGAATTAGGTAGCAAAAAATGAGCAACACCATGAAACCAGAAAAGAATCAATACATTCAGGAGTGAAGAGGAGAAAATGGTAAGCATGCATTCATAGATCTTTGCTGGTTTTTTACGGTGTTATCCAATTAGTCTCACTCCCCTGCTCCTTCCTCATCGACCTGTTTTTTCATTCTCAAACAAATACCTAATCGCTTTATGAAAGTTATGCTGACTCTGCTTCCCCCATCATTATTATGCAGTGCATTCTAAATCACTGGTTGACTTGCTGTAGAAAAGAAACTCTCCTCATTAATCTTTTGGTTCATTTGGCACTTCGTTAAATCTGTTCCCCCTGGTTACCAATCTGGTTGCCACTGGGAGTGGCTTCTCTGTGTTTGCTCTATCACAGCCCTTCACAATTTTGAATATGTCCATTGAATCTCCCTTTAACATTCCAACTTCTCCACATAACCATTATCCCTGATACTATTCCAGAAAATTATCCCTGTTTTTATCCTGATATCTTTTCAATCTGGTGCCTGGAATTGGATACGTTATTCCATCTGCAGTTTAATCAGTAATGATTTAGCATAACCCCCTTGCTTTTGTGTCCCAAACGTTTATTTGTAAAGCCTGGGGATACATCCTTAATATTTTAATAGAGAAAAAGTTATAAAAGTGAACAGATTCTGCTAAATTCGAAAGGCCATAGTTACACACAAGAAAAGGAGACCATCTTCCTCATCATCACCAAAAACCACCGTCCTCATTTGTGGTGGGATTCTTGGCTGGAATTTGGCTGGAATGCCAAATTCTCCATTCTCACTTGCAGCAGAGTGGCCAGGGATGAGACCGAAGAATCCTGCCCCTCATGTATTATGACTAGGTTGCATAATTAAAAGTGCGAATAAAGAACTCCTTCTTATTTTGCCCATGGACGCATATGTAGATAAACATCTTCAATCATTTCCTAAAAACCCTGCATGCTTTTCAGGTTAATATCTCATTAACTCGGGAAATTGTATGAAATGGGCCAGTTTGAACTTTCAGCTAATCTTTCTTCCGTGGGGAGGAGTCAGCGCAGCATCGTGATAGCCTCTCTCATGCATTTCAGCCCTAATAGTTCATCGTATTCAAGGCAAACTGGTCCCTCTTCATCATCCTCCTATACTCAAATTGTGTGAATAATTCCACTTCTTTGGTTGATCTGAAAGAATTGGTTAATTTCCACTTCCACTGAGTTCAAATTCATTGTTTTCTTTCTGCGGTAGATTTCTCCAAGAGTGAAGCGGCTACGTTTTAATTGATATTTGTGTTTCATTTGTCAGCAATTATATTCCTTAGTTCTTTCCAACTTCTGCACAAATGATTACTTTGCACAGGTTTCACCGATTGCCTGCATGATTTTAGAAGCTTTTTATGCATTGCAAGACATTATTTGAAATTCAGAGAGGACTTGCATTTACATAGCAGCCTTCCTGACCTCAGGATGTCGCAAAGTGCTCAACAGCCAATGAAGCAGATTGGAAGTACAATCATTGTTGTAATGCAGGAAATATGATGGCAAATTTGTGCAGCTGGCTCCCACAAACAGAAGCATGATAATGATTGGATAATTGCTTCTTGTGATGTGGCTTTGGAGATAAACATTAGCCAGGACATCAGGGGTAACCCTCCTGCTCTTCTTCAAAATAATGCCATGGATGGTTTTTCACATCCGCCTGAGAGGACAGATGGGCCTTCAGATTAAAGGCACATCCAACACACAGCACTGCACTGGAGTGTCAGCTTTGATTTTCGTACTCAACACCAGGCATGGGACTTGAAACCACAACCTTGTGACTTAAACAAACAAGGGTACTATCAGCAGAAAGCAAACCAGTGGTGTATAAAGTACCTGTCCAATCTGATTGCATCAGTTTCCTACAGGGCTGGTTTGGTTAAAAATACTCGCTGTTCTCACTGCCTCCTCCCTTCGTCCTTTGGAATTATGTTGTGCAATTCTTTGCGCATGAACACGTAGGCCAGAATTTTACCGCCCTGCCCGCTACAGGAATCGGAGCCTGTGAGGGGGCGAACCATGGAAAGGCCCGTTGACCTCTGGCAGGATTTTACGGCTTCGGGACGAGGGAGGTCATAAAATCCCACCCTTAATGTGCTAATAGACTTATTTGTCCATTGCTTTAATTTATTTAAAGTCTTTGTTAACATAAAATGTTTCAGATATTGGTGGCATGGCTATCGGTTTCCGGTCAGTGGCCCAGTTTATCGAGAGAGACTGTAGTTTTACTCTGGTAGTTTCTTTGAACTGATTTATAAAAACTATAAGACTGGTTACAGAGTAGATGTATCTCTCATGAGTTCAGACAGTTACATTCTCTCTTCTGGGTATCTAGCACATGACTGCTGATGCTATGGTTACATCATGATTTACATCACTTGTTATAATAACTATTCTATTAACCTATTACACCACACCTCTATCTTTTCATCTATTTACATGACATTTCTGTAACTTCCTTCTAACGTTACAGATTCTACCCAACAGAGGACTCCAATTCTTCCCCTTCCCGGACATCACTGTTATAAGGGATTCAGGCTCCCACAGTGTTTGTGGCTCTTTGGGATGATGTCATAGAAACATGCAGGCATTCCTCTTTTCTCTGGAGGATATCATCACCAGGGAAATGGAACAACAACTTTGCAAGACTGCTGGCAATCAAAGTTTAGACTTCAGGATTGCTAAACCGTAAGGACTCTGGCTCCTTTTCAAACAAAGACTGATCCAAGAGAGAAAACTAAAGGACATCAACACTTGAACTCTCTTGAGCTAGAGGAGAAGAAATTGGGACTCTCCTAGGAATCTTCTGCTCCACCATAACACACTGGGGAAAGACCTAAGACATCTTATACCGAAGGCTCTCACAGCTGCACTGAGGTTGAAAGTGGTATTGAAGATCTGAGATTCTAGCAAACATGTGTTTTTAAAAACTCTTTCAAGGGATGTGGGCGTCGTTGGCTGGGCCAGCATTTATTGCCCCTCTGTGAATGCAGTGAGTCAATCACAATGCTGTGGATCTGGAGTCACATGTAGGCCAGACCAGGTAAGGACAACAGATTTCTTTCCCTGAAGGGTGGCATGGTGGCACAGTGGTTAGCACTGCTGCCTCACAGCACCAGTGACCCGGGTTCAATTCCAGCCTCGGGTGACTGTCCGTACAGAGTTTGCATGCTCTCCCCGTGTCTGCGTAGGTTTCCTCCGGCTGCTCCGGTTTCCTTCCACAGTCCAAAGATATGCAAGTTAGCTTGATTGGCCATGCTAAATTGCCCCTTCATGTCAAGGGAAATTGGCAGGGTAAATACATGAGTTACAGGGATAGGATGGGATTGTTGTCGATGCAGGCTTGATGGGCCAAATGGCTTCCTTCTGTACTGTAGGGATTCTATTCTATTCTATTCTATTCTATTCGAGTGAACCAGATGGGTTTTAGCAAAGTACAAGGAACAATACAGCACAGGAACAGGCCCTTTAGCCCACCAAGCCTGCGTCAATTCCCAATCCTTACATAGACCCACTCTTATTGGCCATACGCAGTTTCTATTCCTTTGTCCACCTCCCGTTCATGTGTCTATCAAGATATGTCTTGAACATTGCTAATGTGTTTGCCAGTGGCAGTGTGTCCATACATCCATCACCCTCTGTGTGAGAAACTTTCCCCACATGTCACCCCTAAATTTCCCCCTTCTCACCTTGAAACTGTGCCCTCTTGCAGCTGAACTTTCCACCCTGGGAAAAAAAAACCTCTGACTATCTGTGCCTCTCATAATTTTGTAGACCTCTATCAGGTCTCCCCTCAGCCTCTGTCTTTCCAGTGAAAGCAATCTGAGTTTATCCAACTTCTCTTCATACCTAAAACCCTCCACACTAAGCAATATCCTGGTAAACCTTCTTTGCACCCTCTCCAAGCATCCACATCCTTCTGGTAGTGTGGCAACCAGTACGCAATATTCCAAATGTGACCTAACTAAATATTTATACAGCTGTAACATAACTTGCCAATTTTCATACTTGATGCCCCAGCCAATGAAGGCAAGGATGCTGTATGTCTTCTTGACCACTATCCACCTGCATTGCACTTTCAGGGATCTGTAGACGTGTACACCCAGATCCCTCTGTATGTCAATCTTCCTAAGGGTTCTGCCATTTCCTGTATAATCTGCACCTGAATTTGATCTTTGAACATGCATCACCTCGCATTTGTCCTGATTAAACTCCATCTGCCATTTCTCTGCCCAAGTCTGCAATCTATCTATATTTTACTATATCCTTTAACAATCCTCATCACTATTTGCAACTCCGCCAAATTTTGTGTCATCCGCAAACTTACTAATCAGACCACGCACATTTTCCTCCAGATCATTTATATATATTACAAACACCAAGGGTCCCAGCACTGATCCCTGTGGAACACCACTGGCTACTGATCTCCATTCTGAAAAGCACCCATCCACCGCTATTCTCTGTCTTCCATGACCAAGACTGAAGAAGGGGCTCAGAGCCTCGAAAGCTTGTGTGGCTTTTGCTACCAAATAAACCTGTTGGACTTTAACCTGGTGTTGTTAAACTTCTTTCCATGACCAAGCCAGTTGTGTATCCATCTAGCCAGCACACCCTGAATCCCATGAGACTTTACATTTTGTACAAGCCTGCCATGAGGGACCTTACTAAAGTCCATCTAGACAACATCCACTATCTTTCCCTCATCAATCATTCTTGTCACCTCCACAAAAATATTAATCAAATTGGTGAGACGTGACCTTCCCCGCACAAAACCATGCTACCCATCACTAACTAGTCCATTTGCTTCCAAATGTGAATAAATCCTGTCTCTCAGTGTTTTCTCCAATACCTCCCCATCACTGACGTCAAGCTTACCAGCCTGTAATTACCTGGATTATCTCTGTTTCCCTTCTTAAACAAACAAACAACATTCTCCAGTCCTCTGGAATCTTGCCTGTGGCCACAGAGGATGCAAAGAAAACTGTTAAGTCCCCAGCTATTTCCTCCCTGGCTTCCTATAGCCGATAGATCCCCTCCGGCCCTGGGGACTTGTCTACTTTAATGCATTTTAAGACACCCAACATTTCCCCCTTCATTGTATTGACCTGCCCCAGAGTATTCACACAATCTTCCCTAACTTCAACATTCCTCATGTCCCTCTCTTCGGTGAATATCGATGCAAAAGTACTCAATAAGGATCTCACTCACTTTCTCTGCCTCCATGCATAACTTTCCTCCTTTATCCTTGTGTGGGCCTACTCTTTCCCCAGTTACCCTCTTGCTCTGAATACATGTGTAAAATGCCTTGGATTCTTCTTAACCCTGCTGGCCAAGAACATTTCATGGTCCCTTTTAGCCCTCCTACATCCCCATTTGAGTTCCTTACCAACCATTCTTACCAACCTATGGTCCCCAGGGTTGAAAAATAAGATTTTTTAAATTGGGAGTTCAAGCCAGCTTCAGCACATTCACATCCTGCCCGCGTATTTAACCTATTTAGATCCCTTTATAGATTCTTTATGTCCTCTTGACAACTTATTCCTGAGCTACCTTTGCATCTGTATGTTTGGTCTCTTTGTCCAATTCATTGATATATGGATTATAAATGGTTGATGCCCCAGCATTGATCTCTGTAACAGCTTGCTGACCCCAAAATGACCCATTTAACCCTACTCTCTGCCTCTTGGTAGCCGATTGGACTTTAACCTGGTGTTGTGAGACTTCTTACTGTGTTCACTCCAGTCCAACGCCGGCATCTCCACATCTTGGTAGCTGACCAATTCTCTATCCATGTGAACATTCTACCCCCCTACAACATAAGCTCTTGTTTTATACAGTAAACCTTGCTGTGGAACTTTACTGAATGCCCTTTTGGAAATCCAAATGCATGACATTTACAGATTCACCTTTTTCTACCTTGCTTGTTATTTCCTCAAAGAATTAGAATAAGTTAGAATCACATGGCTTTCCTTTCAGTAAAGCATATTGACTCCTACTGGTTATACTGTGATTCCCTAAATGTCCTGCTTTTATATCCTAAATAATGGAATCCAGTATTCTCCCTATTACAGGTGTAGTGATCACCGGCCAATATTTCCCTGCACCTGCAATTTGTCTAATTGGTAAGGATTATTTGTCCATGAATATGTAGTTAAGTTTAAAGTTTATTTATTAGTGTCACAAGTAGGCCTACATTAACACTGTGATGAAGTTACTGTGAAAATCCCCTAATTGGTATGCAACCATGAGTTAATGCAGGTCTGTGCCAGATTTCCTGGGAGATAACATAATGCATTTCTACTGCGGTAGCCTGACTTTCCAGACTTTTTAAATCAAGGTAGCAGACTTATGCATTGACTCATAGAAGCCAAGAAATAACTTGGCACATGTTAACTTTGAGAAACCCAACAAATTTCATGTCTATGGTGGGTAGGTTGTTGGAAGGTATTATGAGAGACAGGGTCCACAAGCATTTAGAGATGCAAGGACTGATTAGGGACAGTCAGCATGGCTTTGTGAGTGGAAAATCATGTCCCACAAATTTGATTGAGTTTTTTGAAGGGGTAACCAAGAAAGTAGATGAGGGCAGTGCAGTTGATGTTGTATACATGGACTTTAGCAAGGCCTTTGACAAGGTAGGTTGTTGCATAAGGTTAAATCTCACGGGATCCAGGGTGAGGTAGCTAAATGGATACAAAATTGGTTTGATGACAGAAGCCAGAGGGTGGTTGTAGAGGGTTGTTTTTCAAACTGGAAGACTATGACCAGCGGTGTGCTTCAGGGATCAGTGCTGGGCCCACTATTATTTGTCATTTATATTAATGATTTGGATGAGAATATAGGAGGCATGGTTAGTAGGTTTGCAGATGACACCAAGATTGGTGGCATAGTGGACAGTGAAGAAGGTTATCTCGGATTGCAAAGGGATCTTGATCAATTGGGCAAGTGGGCTGATGAATGGCAGATGGAGTTTAATTTAGATAAATGTGGGGTGATGGATTTTGGTAGATTGAACCAGGGCAGGACTTAATCAGTTAATGGTAGGGCGTTGGAGAGAGTTACAGCACAAAGAGATCTAGGGGTACAGGTTCATAGCTCCTTGAAAGTGGAGTCACAGGTGGACAGAGTAGTGAAGAAGGCATTCAGTATGCTTGGTTTCATTGGTCAGAACATTGAATGCAGAAGTTGGGACGTCTTGTTGAAGTTGTACAAGACATTGGTAAGGCCACACTTGGAATACTGTGTACAGTTCTGGTCACCCTATTATAGAAAGGATATTATTAAACTAGAAAGAGTGCAGAAGAGATTTACTAAGACGCTAGCGGGACTTGATGGCTTGAGTTATAAGGAGAGGCTGGATAGACTGGGACTTTTTTCTCTGGAGCGTCGGAGGCTGAGGGGTGATCTTATAGAGGTCTATAAAATAATGAGGGGCACAGATCAGCTAGATCGTCAATATCTTTTCCCAAAGGTAGAGGAGTCTAAAACTAGAGGCCATAGGTTTAAGGTGAGAGGGGAGAGATACAAACGTGTCCAGAGGGGCAATTTTTTCACACAGAGGGTGGTGAGTGTCTGGAACAAGCTGCCAGAGGTAATAGGAAAGGCGGGTACAATTTTGTCTTTTAAAAAGCATTTAGAAAGTTGCATGGGTAAGATGGCTATGGCGGGATATGGGCCAAACGCGGGCAATTGAGACTAGCTTTGGGGTTAAAAAAAAGGAGGGCGGTATGGATAAGTTGGGCCGAAGGGCCTGTTTCCATGCTGTAAACCTCTATGACTCTATGATTCTAAATTTGATGCAGGAGCTTTACAACAATAGTTACATGGTCAACAGGTATATCATTAAGTGAGCACTCTGATGCTGAAATTGTGCTTCATACTGAGATAGATCGACTGGGATCTTCCACTACTCACCAACAAGATGTCCACCAAGATGGCAGTTTGCTGTGCACTGTATGACATTGCACAACAGAGACTTTTACAGAGGAAGGAGTAGGGGATGAAGGGGACTCATCACTCATTTCAGATAAGGGGGATAATATAGAGGAGAAGCAAGGTGATAATAGGGAACCTATCACTAGGTCAGCCATGTACACTGCTGTGCTGGATGCCAGGGAAGCCCTACTATTAGAAAGCTTCATGGAGTATGATACTAAGGCAATGAAATCCCGTGGTTAGCTGCAGGATGAGGACAACCATCACTTATGCACTAAGTTGTCCTTCAACCACACATCCACCTATTGCACATCCATCTAATGGGCCCAGGCATGTACGAACATTCATCATGAAACAAGTAGAGGATATAATCCCTCAGGGCGTAAGAGTGGGAAAGATGAGAAAGTTGTGCAAATCAATTGTTACAATCCATGAAGAGAGGGTTAAGATTTGAAGAGAAATTTGAACATCCAGCAATCAAATGAAATAAATTACGCGACAAGATTACCCATGGTTTAAAGCAAATTATTTTTACTGTACAAGAAACAGTTAAAGAAAACATGACTAAATAAATTGTTTTAGGTGAATACTTATTCTTTACATCGAAATGCACAATAAAACACAATCACATATACTTTGGATTAAAATATTCAACTGAAATTCCCCCTTTTATGAGCGTTCAGCCGGCTTTTTTGAATACTCATTCATTTTTCCTGGGAACAATCCAAAAACATGCTACAGCTCTCAGGAATTCACTTTGATTACTCCCTGGTGTCCCAGCTGTTCTTCAAGATATGATATTTCATGGCAGTTCTGTCCATTCAGCCTTGGCTAAGCGTTCCTTCAGTACTTCTTCAAAATCTTATGACTGCAAACTTCTGAGATCAAATTTCGGCTTCATTGCATTTGTCCTTATTGACTCTTCCTCAAAAATAGCCTTGATTTCTGACAGCTGCATTTCGCCTCTCAGTAGGCCCCTTTTCTGGTTGCTGAACTCAAGGTTTGCACTCACAAACTTGGGTGCTTTCTGCTCTGGTCCCGCAGGGAGTTTCCCAGAAATCCAACCAAGCCTCCACTCTGAATTATTCATCTCTCCAGCAACATACGTTCGTTGAGATGTCCAATAGATTAATTAATGTTTAGCTTCAAAATGAGATCCTTTGATTCTGGGACTTACTTTAATGATTGAAATTTCCAATAAACTCAGACTTACTGTCTGCAGTTCTCCAGTTAAACGAGAGCCATCTGCCATTTTGATGACTTTCAGCCTCTTCCTTTGACTTTTAAATTCTTTAAAAAGGCACTATTATCATCCCCACACCCCCACTTCTTGCCTTCAAACAACTGCACAACCTCAAACAGACCATTGTACGCAGCAAACTACCCAGCCTTCAGGAGAACAGTGACCACGACACCACACAACCCTGCCACAGCAACCTCTGCAAGACGTGCCGGATCATTGACACAGATGCCATCATCTCACGTGAGAACACCATCCATCAGGTTCATGGTACATACTCTTGCAACCCGGCCAACGTTGTCTACCTGATACGCTGCAGGAAAGGATGCCCCAAGGCATGGTACATTGGGGAGACCATGCAGACACTCCAACAACGGATGAATGAACACTGCTCGACAATCACCAGGCAAGAGCGTTCTCTTCCTATTGGGGAACACTTCAGCGGTCACGGGAATTCGGCCTCTGATCGTTCTCCAAGGCGGCCTTCATGACACACGACAACGCAGAGTCGCTGAGCAGAGACTGATAGATAAGTTCCGCACACATGAGGATGGCCTCAACCGGGATCTTGGGTTCATGTCACACTATCTGTAATCCCCACAACTTGCCTGGGCTTGCAAAATCTCACTAGCTGTTCTGTCTGGAGACAATACACATCTCTTTAACCTGTGCTTAACGCTCTCTCCACTCACATTGTCTGTACCTTTAAGACTTGATTACCTGTAAAGACTCGCATTCCAACCATTATTTTGTAAATTGAGTTTGTGTTTTTATATGCCCTGTTTGTGAACAGAACTCCCACTCACCTGACAAAGGGGCAGCGCTCCGAAAGCAAGTGGCTTGTACTATCAAATAAACCTGTTGGACGTTAGCCTGGTGTTGTGAGACTTCTTACTGGGGGCCAGTGCCATGGCACTAACCGAGGTGGCGACTGCCTCCCAGGCTGCATTGCCATCAGCCTCCCCCCCCCCCCGGGTCTGTGTCCTCCTGGGAGGAAGAAGGTGTCCTGCCTCACCTCTGCTGCATCCAGCAGCCTCCCCAGGTCGCCTTCAGTAAATCGGGGGGCTGGTCGTGCGCACATTGTCCTGCAATGCCTGCCTGCCTGTCCATTCTTGAGTTTTTAATGGAGCTGCCCCTCGTTAGGGCAGATCAGCTGCAGACAGTTTGGCAGAGCATTCCAGCAAGTTCCATGCAGTTTGCTTGTTAGCATTGAGGGGAAGGCAAGTGAGCACTTGCAGGTGTGCTGATGGAGAGGGGGATGTGGTGGATCAGTGCCTCAATGATTGTGGACAGGCGAGAGAGATAGAGAGGTGTCACACAGCCATCGGTGTCCGGGGGAGATGGCGGCCTTGTACGGGAGGGTCCGGGGTAAAGATGAGGGGGATCAATCTGCCTGAGATTTGTAGGGTGGAGGGGGGAGGGTGGATCTCTCTGCCTGAGATCAGTGTGGGGGAAGGGGGGATCTGCTGCCACTCTGCCTGAGATCAGTGTGGGGGAAGGGGGGTGTCTGCTGCCACTCTGCCTGAGATCAGTGTGGGGGAAGGGGGTTCCACTGCCACTCTGCTTGAGATCAATGGGGATACAGGGGGGAGGGTGCCGTGATCGGTCTGGGTGGCGGAAGCATGGGGATAAGGGTGACAGTAATGTTGTGGGGGTGGGGCAATGTCTATGGGGGCCAGAGAGAGGCATTATCCAGCCCAGGAGCAATGTGGCAGGGGAGCAGCATTCTATAATTTCTTTTCTGTGCAAGCGCAGTTGGAGGTGCCGATCGGAGTTGCAGGGTTTTGGGCGCGTTAAGCCCCACCCACAGGCTTGTGCAGCGTGATTCGGACTCACTGATATTTTTGCAGGCAGAGTGCGTATGGGGGCACCTCAGAACGGGCCTAAAAGTCGGATCTGAAACACTCCCAGTTTCAAGCTGGCCCAGCATTCAAAAATAAAATGGTAAAACAGAGCCCAGAGTGTTGGAGGTTCATTCTGGAAATCACGCTGAAAAAAACTCAGCGGATTTACACCTATTTTCCTGCATGTTGGGGACTTCGAATTTTTCTGGAAAAATCCCGGTCGATAGAGTTTGTCAAATCATATCATTCCCATGAGTAAAATTTGTATTATGACAAGCTCCTAATCTAATTGTATTGAGCATGAAGCCATGGCATGTGAACGGCTTTTCAGCAGCCAATCAATTAGCAAACTCATATTCGTTGAAGCTTTCATCATTTTTAAAAATCTTTATACTTTTACCAATTATTTAACATTGCCCGCTACTTCACGTCATTTGCTAGCCATTGACCCAGCTATTAAGTGCTTATAGAAAATGTGGAAACTATCTCTTTCTGCGGAATAGGTGTTTCTTTTTCCCACACAACACGGCATCATTTGTCACGCTGGACAATCTACACCCTACGACTTCATCAATGCTATTTGGTAAATTATAAGCAGCTGGGGTCTTCGGAGTGACCTATGGAAACTCTATGATTCACAGCTGCCCAGTGAGAGTTATTACCATTGATAAGTACCATCTGTTTCCAACTATGCAGCCAACTCACAATTCAATTTTGCATTTCATCTTGGATCCCATGAGTTTTTCCTTCAGCTACAAGTTTCTTATGAGGAACCGTATAAAATTATCAAGATGCATAACACGAACGACTTTACAACATGGCATCTATTAAATGGTGCCTTCTCAAAGAGTTTCAATTCATCACAATTTCAGAAAGTTATACAGATCTATACTTATTGTATTTACTCTTCCTACTTTCACTAGAACTGTGCACTGTCAGGGTTTGACAGGGAAAGGGTTAATGTGAGACTGGGCATAGTACTGCCCACAGTGTGAAGCAAAGGAACACAAGTCCCAAGTCCAGAGGGCAGTCTTGTATTGGACAGAAACATGTGCAGAGAGATATTTTCCACTCCTATTGTCAAACATAACATTATCCTGCCCTTACGCGAGAATCATTCTCCTGCCTCAGCCAAAGAATTCATCCACAGCGCCAAGATGGCACAATGGTGTGAACCGTGACTGGTCTTCGAAGGCATGCACCTCATGAGTCGATCTCCCAGGGGAGTTCAAATGAGTGCAGGGCTCAAAGAGGAGAGGATACTGCCCTGACACTGACCGGGCACCTGCCACCACTACCCAGACACCCTTTGGCATTGCCCTGGGTAATTCCAGGGAGTGGTGAGGCGAGGGTCGGGGAGGGAGTGGGGTGGAGTGGCCAAGTGGTTTACCAGGGGTTCCACGGTTAACCGGATTGGTATCTGTGCATTGGAGAGGCCTTTAATAATGGCATCCCGATCCTCACACTTTTAAGTTGCTGACAGAGTGAGCGAATCAGAGGCGATTATTAGCAATACATCGTGGGGCCTAATCCTTCAGGGTTTTTTTCAAAGTGCTGCACTATATAGCAGAGAAACGAGACATTGCTATCGGTGGGTTCAATGGCACTTTTCCTGCCCGCCATCGGCCTTTGCTGATTTCTGGGTAAATCTCGCCCAATGAGACAGTTCCTTGCTTATACTGTATAGATATACAGTTCATAAACACTTACTGTTAAACCCAAATTAGAACATCCACATGAGACCTCGTGAACTACAACAAACTGCTTCCCGTTTGATTAATTTCATTTTCTTTATTATGTTGAAAAGAAATCAAACTTATGGGTTAATAGGTTTATGATTCTTGGGTGCGATCTTACCGGCCGTTCACACCCTGCTGCCGCTACAAGTGAGGTTGGAGAATTTGGCGCCCAGCTCAATCTCCATTCACTGCAGCAGGACCAGAAAATCCTGCTGGCGTCAATGACCGTAAGATTCCGCCAGTTGCATATTTTTGAAGATTAATTGCACACTTTTGGCAGCAATCCAAACTTCTGTAACATTTCCAATGACTCTACTTCAACACTGCATGTGATGGGAGTGTGAGGATGGGGGAAGCATTAGCGATTGGGTGAGAGAGTGTAAGAATATCAGGTGAGGACTACATGGCGGATCATAATTTGCACATTTTTAGTATATGGAGGCTGCTGCACATTTAAAGCATGCTGTGTTTCAAAACACAACTCATGTGTTTTACACGTTTGAGGAAAAGTTTTAAAGCCACCAGGGCAATTTGGAGAGGCAGGGTATCCATTTGGAGAGATCAGGTGCCCTTTGGAACATGAATGTGCAAAAGAAGTGGAAATGTCAAGCTGTTAAGTCACTTAAATTCCAAGGTCCATTACATTTTTGAACAAAACTCCTTCAGTCTGCAGCTGAAAAAGAAAAAAAACAATGCTTGCTATTTCACTGTTTGTTGACATAAAGCCCCAGATATTTTCTTCCAGTCTGGTGCACAGGGATGGGAGAATTTCATGCATGCACAAACCCTTGTCTAACTCCAGTCCAGACCCAGTGAAAGTAGTGAATATCATATTCAAGGGTAGGGCTTATGATTTCCAGGCTCGTCCACTATTTTTGCCTCTCCATCTTCGTGAAAATCTGGGCTAAGAATTAGTGCTGCTTGATTCCTTTCATAATCTACCATTATCACAATGGGACAGCTCTGAGTGGTTGTAAGGAGATTAAACGCCTTTACTGTGGGGATATTAACACAAGTGCTTGTTTTGATAGCGGATTAACCACTTGAAGAAAAAGTTTGATTTTTAAGGGATTAAGTACTTGAAGAGGTTTAAATTTTATCAGTGACTTTTTGCAAATATAGTGAAGTGTGTAATAGACACTTAGTAATGCAGTTTAGTTTATTTCACCATGGATCAATTGTCATGGAGGATGCAAAGACAAAGGGTGGTGGGGGCATGAGTTGGCATGAATTGGAATAGGAGGTATATACAGCCATGTGGATGAGCAGAGAGTCATGGATTTATGTGAGTTGGCATTAGGTTAGCAAACGGCTATAAAGCACTATGTCGATGTGTGTTGATCATGGGTTGGCATGAAGTGGTACTAAGTTGGCATGGGGGCTATAAAGGGACATGGGGATAAGACATAGGTTTGTATGAGTTGGCACTAAGTGGGCATAGGGGCTCTCAAAGGTGGTGGGGATGAGTCGGGGAGTCATGAATTAGCATGGAGAGAATGAGGGGCTGTGTGGGGTGGGAAGAGGGTTATAGGTTGCTATGGAGAGTATGCGGAGTCATGTGGTCTGTGTAGAGGGGCGTGGTTGGCATGGAGAGCCTGAGGGTCCATGGGGAGGGAGGGGGCATGAGGTGGAATATGTTGGTGTGGATGGGCGATGGGGAGTGTAAGTGTGTAAGGGCTAGACGATTTTGTTTTGTTTTGTTGTTTTTATTGTAAAGGGACAAGACCCCAGAACACCGAGGCAGGCCTTCTAAACTGCTCACCTCGACACTCGGCAGCCCTGATGGAAACTTCCAAAATCTTTCCCAGTTCAGTGAGCCTGCCTTCTGTTTATACCTACACTGCCACCTCCCCATCCCCTTCCCTTATTGTTTACATTATCACGGAAGATTGACTTGGTACATATTAGAGGTTAAGATAACTTAAAGTTGCGATGTCACCTGTCCCGGTTTCAAAGCATAATTTTCTCGAAAGTCATTTTTATCAAAAAACCAAGATCTGTATCCTCACTGACCTACATTAAGCCCCGGTTCAGCAACTCCTCAATTTTAAAGTTCTCGTCCCTGTTTTCAAATCCCTCATGACCTTATACCTCTCCATTTCTATAATTTTCTACAGTCCTGTAACTCCAAAGATCAGACTGGCAGCATGGTGGCACAGTGTTTAGCAAAGCTGCCTCACAACACCAGGGATCTGGGTTCGATTTCTTGCTTGGGTCACTGTCTGTGCGGAGTTTGCACATTCTCCCCGTGTCTGCGTGGGTTTCCTTCGGGTGCTCCGGTTTCCTCCCACAGTCCGAAAGACGTGTTGGTTAGGTTCATTGGCCATGCTAAATTCTCCCTCAGTGTACCCTGAACAGGCACCAGAATGTGGTGACTAGGGGATTTTCACAGTAACTTCATTGCAATGTTAATGTAAGCCTATTTGTGACTAAGAAATAAACTTTAACTTTAACTTTATCTCTGCACTCCTTAAATTGTGGCCTCTTGCGCATCCCCCATTTTAATCACTCCACCAGTGGCAGCCACATTCTCAACTCCCTTGGACACGGCCTCTGGAACTCCCTCCTCAATCATCTCCAATTCTCTACCTTTCTTTTCTCCCTTAAAATCTGTCACTTTGACCAAACATTTTGCCCTAATATTTCCCCCTGTGACTCTGTGACAAATTCAGCTTGATGGATTCCTGTGAAGTGCCTTGGGACATTTTGCTACATTTGAGGGGCTATATAAACACAAGTTGTCATTGTTAGCTTTTAATCAATAGTAGGAAAACTGATAGAAATCAAGATGTGACAGAAGATTAGCGAACACTTAGTGTAGGATAATCAGGAACTTTCAACATGGGGAACAGATTGTGTTTATCATTCAGAAGAAATTATCGCAGACTAAATTCAGTTATCCCGTTTTCCTGGAATGGAGCCACAATGTATCAGGTCACAAAACAAATTAACACTTATTTGATCTGTTTGTGTCAGGCCTGTAACATTCGTGAATTTGCACTTAAGTGTTCAGATGAATAAAACTCCACGGGAGGGGCGGGGGAAGAGGGGGGGAGATTCAAATTTGTAATACTTTCTTTCTGAATCTTTATGGCAAACCTTTCAATGGTGTCCCAAATCAAATACAAATATAGAATAGAATCCCTACATTGCTGAAGGAGGCCATTCAGCCCATTGAGGCTGCACTGACAACAATCCCACCCAGACTGTACCCCATAACCCCACATATTTACCTTGCTAATCCCCCTGACACTATGAGAGAGATTTTCTGGCCGCGTGGACACCAACACGAGAAAATTCTACCCGAGGTCACCGGACCTTTGCATGCTTCACCACCCCCCCCGCCCCCCCCCCCCCCGCTCACCCCACCCCCCCGCTCACCCCACCCCCCACCTGCCACAGGAAAATTCCCCCATAAGGGTCAATTTAGCACGGTCAATCCACCTAACCCACACATCTTTGGAGTGTGAGAGGAAACTGGAGTACCCAGAGGAAACCCACACAGACACGGGGAGAACGTGCAGACTCCACACAGACAGTAATCCGAGGCCGGAATTGAACACGGCTCTCTGGAGCTGTGAAGCAGCAGTGCTAACCACTGTGCCATCGTGCAATCTAAAGGAAAATACTCATATCCTTAAAAGACAGACTGAGTGAATACAAAAGAGAGGAAATGATAATGAGTCTCTGTAATGGACCATAAGATGTAGGAGGCCATTTGGCCTATCGAGTCTGCTCCACCATTCAATGAGATCATGACTCATCTGATAATCCTTAGCTACACTTTCCTGACTTATCCCCTTCACCCTTTATTCCCTTGGCACATTTGTATAGAGTTTTGAGTACCTCATTTTCGAAAGCATCTTGGCACCACAAAATAAATAAAAAACTACATTGCTCATGCACATAATTGCAACCTAAAAATGAACTCACATAGGTACGAGAAGATACTTAAAAACAAGGCAAGGGATGAATTTGTTTGGCAAAGGTTGTTCAGAGAGGACTCAATCGAAAGGTTAGAAATTGTGACAGAACTTGAGTTTATTTATTAGTGTTACATTAGGCTTACATTAACACTGTAATGAAGTTACTGTGAAAATCCCCTAGTTGCCACACTCCGGCGCCTGTTCGGGTACACTGAAGGAAAATTTAGCATGGCCAATGCACTTAACCAGCACATCTTCCGGGCTGTGGGAGGAAACCAGAGCATCCGGAGGAAACCCATGCAGACACGGGAAGAGCGTGCAGACTCTACACAGGCAGTGACCAAAGATAGGAATCAAACCCAGGTCCCTGGCGCAGTGAGGCAGCAGTGCTAACCACTGTACCACTATGCCAGCAAAGAGGGCTAATAGTTAAAAGTTTATTTGAACTGGTTGATGAATCAAGATTTGCTATTAAAAACACAAAGAGGAAGGTTGGAAATGATTTGGCAATGCAAACATGCAGTGGAATATGAATGCTTTGCCATTATTCGAGCTAGTCAATCATTGGCGCTGGAAATTATGCAAGCAGGGCCAGAAAAATCACAGGTTTAGGAACTCACTCCCTTTCCATCTGTTCAGTGCTTTGCGCAAAGTTCCCTGTCAGCTGTTGCCTGC
Organism: Mustelus asterias; assembly: GCF_964213995.1. Classification (NCBI taxonomy): domain Eukaryota; kingdom Metazoa; phylum Chordata; class Chondrichthyes; order Carcharhiniformes; family Triakidae; genus Mustelus; species Mustelus asterias. Next base: position 118,453,056 of record NC_135807.1, on the reverse strand, counting down.
TTTGCTTTACATTCAAAACCTCACAAATCAGGTGTTAATGGGGCAGCCTACAAAATCCCTGAACTCACGCATTGTGTGCTGAGTTCCTAATCCAAATGGCCACTGAAGACTGGCCAGATCCTCATCTCCTGTGAAGAGATTTATTAAAGCTGCAATACTTCCTTCTCTTTGCTGCTGTTCTGTTCAATGGTATAATCATATCAACTGATATAAGTGCACATGTCACACTATATTCAGTGGAATAAGATGAACAACTCAGAACTGTGACAAGACTGTGTCTTTAAGAAATGTGTTTTAATCATGTTTCTCTGCAGAATGTTTTAGCAATCCCTGGAATTTTGTCAGCACCGTGTTGTCTGCAGCCGGTGTCCTTTATTGTTACGAAGCAGTATAATTGACATCATGTTGGTTTTAATCTGAACTAATGCAGTGTTCTGTTTACTCTACTAGTCCCCCTGACAGGGGCAATTTACCATGTCCAATCAACCTAACCCGGGCGGCACGGTAGCATAGTGGTTAGCACTGCTGCTTCACAGCTCTAGGGACCTGGGTTCGATTCCCAGCTTGGATCACAGTCTGTGTGGAGTTTGCACATTCTCCCCGTGTCTGCGTGGGTTTCCTCCGGGTGTTCCGGTTTCCTCCCACAGTCCAAAGATGTGCGGGTTAGGTTGATTGGCCATGCTAAAATTGCCCCTTAGTGTCCTGAGATGTGTAGGCTAGAGGGATTAGCGGGTAAAATGCGTAGGGATATGGGGGTGGGGCCTGGGTGGGATTGTGGTCGGTGCAGACTCGATGGGCTGAATGGCCTCTTCCTGCACTGTAGGGTTTCTAGGATTTCTTTCTATGATAACCCGTACATCTTTGGACTGTGGGAGGAAACTGGAGCATCCAGAGGAAACCCGCGCAAACATGGGGAGAATGTGCAAACTCGACACAGACAGTCAACTAAGGCTGGAATCGTACCTGGGTCCCTGGCGCTTGGAGGCCGCAGTGCTAACCACTGTACCACCACATCGACCCCATTGCTTTATGTTCCCTTGGGATGGCAGAATAGAGCTTGATTGCGGGTGATTGACAAGTCAGGTCATATGGCTGGGGACAGCTATGTTTTCACAGGGAAGTTCAGTTTTAGTTTTGTTTTTCAGAAGCTGCTTGGAGCTGCAAGGGACAGCAGTGTCTTCCCCCCCCTCCCTGGTGTTGGAGGTTTTGCCGTCTAATCGTTGCTGTTTTAAATGCTGCTTTTGAGTTAAGAGAGAGTAGTCTCTCTCTTTTCCCCCCTCTGAACTCTGGAGACTGGAAGCTGCCAGAGACTGGGTCTCAGCAATACTATGGATATCAGATCTCAGTAAAGATCAAGTTCTCTGTCCCACTATTGTGCCACCAACCATGTCTGCTGGCGAGGCTATGGTAAAGAGCAATTGCCTTGGTGAACTCAGGTCCATCAGAAAGGCAGTCATACAGCTATGTCACTGACATGCAAGACACCTTGAATCACTTTTACCAATGGAATGGCATTGTTAGTGACAGTCATTTATCAACTTTAGCTTTTTCTCGGCTACCAGGGAGAATATACACAATATGAAAAATTGTTTTCCCACAGACCTAACAAATACATGTCAATGTATTCTTCAGTTTTGTTCCTGCATTTCCAAACAGCAATGTGCAGGGCCAACCATTCTCAAAGCAAATTGAAGAATTGCCGGAAGGATGTTGATTGAACCCATGTTGTTATCAGGCCCCTTAGGTGCTATTAAACATATATTTAAAGCTTCTAATTTGCAGAGCTCCAGAGAGGTAGGTACTAACCTTTAGGGCCTGTGCCTCGAGGAGGCCCGGCCCATTGGCCAAATAGCCTGTAAATGGAGATGCTCAGTGTCCAAAGCAACCAATCAGACATGTAGACTGTCCGGATTGACAGGCTGCTCAGTCAATGACTGCTGTTGACAGCAACCATTGGCACAGTTGGACGTGCCAGATACCCCAATTCTTCCTTTTCTTGCTTACCTCTTCATGCTGTTGAATTGGGTGCTGCTTTCTTCCCTGGCTGGAACCTGGAGACTGCTGGAGTGTAAGGTAAGGGCTTTAACATTTACTTTACCTCCCCCTGAAGACCCTTATCCTCCCCAAGGCAAAGGGCCTTTGGCCACCGACACCATGGATGAGGGACTTGACTAGGAGGGGACTTTAGGATTAGAGCAGAGGGCAGGAGGGAAAGGCCCCCAGACTGTGGTTATCAGAACAGTAGGGAGAGGTTTTACTTTTGAATTCTGCAACTGACCCCTTTGGTATGAACTTTATCTTTCTCCGGATCATTGGCCTGATTTAATTATTACATAAAGGAACCAGGTTTCTAATGTTCACATTTGTACCCTGGACAATCCAGTATCCTCCCTTTCAGTTAATCAGGTGAATTGACTGAGAAATATTTGGATTAGTGTAGATATGCTTAAATTTTTTAATTAAGTAATTTTGGCAAAGCATGCAAAACAAAATACAGACTATTGCATCTATCTGCTGAACTTAAAAAAACTGAAGATGTAAATGTCAGAGAGAGGTGCAATCTGCAATAAAGCAAGGCAGTCATTTCCCTGAGCTGTCACAGATTTAAGTCAAGCATGTCCAATATCAGCCCCCTCAATGGGCTTTCACAGAGCTGCCTGCGGTACGGGACGGTGGGTATTGGCAAACCTCCAGCCCCCATAGGCACGTGGACTGGCTATTGGCAAATTGAGAAATTTCTACCAGTGGTAGCAGAAAATTTGACATCTGACATTGAGTCAGGTACAACTGCCCACTTTCCACTCCTCCAATCACAGCCTCAGATTTTCTCCGTCGCTCTCCTTCTGTGGCCGCTTCTCCAGTTGGTTGTTGATTCTCTGCTCGAGTCTGCCCTTCAGCCCCCTGCACACTCACTGTCGCAGTGAGTCAGTCACATGTTCCTCTGTAGTTAAATACCCTTACTGATGGCAAGAGATGGAGTCAGGGCAATGGAAAAGCAGATAAAAAAAGCCTAACACTGATGGAAAAAAACACCGGTGATTCACCAGGTGGAAGCAGAGAGTGGCTGGTGGCGCCTGGTGATATGTTACTGTCAGAAGAGTTTTGCAGGAATCCGGATTCCTAAATCAGCCCAGTGGAACATCTGAATCCTGAAAGAGAAACAGAAAATGCTGGAAAATCTCAGCAGGCCTGACAGCATCTATGGAGAGAGAACAGAGATAGCGTTTCGAGATTGGATGACCCTTCATCAGAGCATCTGAACACAGAACATCTGAATCCATCTGGACTGTTGACAAAATACCCAAGCCCAATTTCCCCAATGTTTTATATTTTTGCGTGTAAAGTGTAAAGCTGTGGAAGCAGTGATGAACTCGGGACTGGGCAGTAAGATGGCTCCTGACTCAACAATTCATGAGGTTGCTTTCTGACTGGGCTTTGTGAGGGAATAAATGGAAGTGGCCAGTGTGACAATACTGTGCCTTTAAGAAATGTGTTTGTGTCATGTTTCTTGTGAAGGGTATGTTTCAGAATCCGCTCTGTTTAAACGGTGCTTATTTGTCTGCTCCAGGCAGCCCATTTGCTGAGAATGTAGAAGAGTAATTGATCTGCAGTTTTGTTTATTTTTGAGATTTCCCATGGAGTTTCAGAGTAGGGTATACTTAGGTTGATTGACAAGAGAGACTCATGTGAATGGGCGGAGCCAAGTGTGCAGAGGGAAAAGCAGGCAGTTGTCTGCTTGGGTCTGCCAGAGGCAAGAAGTGTCTAAAGACTTACACTGGAATTCTACCGCGCCGCTCACCATGGAATCAGAGCGGGTGAGAGGTGGACAATGGTGAGAGGTCTGTTGACCTTGGGCTGGATTTTCCAGTCTCGGGTCAAATGAGGCCGTAAAATCCCGCCCTTAGTTTGAGACAAATTGGAAAACAGATATTTTTCTCCAGAGGTGTTCAGAAGGTATGAGGACTAGCAGCACGCATACCAGCATGTAAGCCTGTTACTTGTTAACTGATTTTGAAGAGGAATTTACATTCAAGAGGAATATTGCTTAAATTGGAACTAATGGAGATAGTCTAGCAGTTAAGAATTCCATCTTGTCAAGTTTAAGTGTTTCAATTGGTAAAAGTTACGCAAATTATTTTTGTTACTAGTTAAACTGTATTGTTAAATAAAGTATGTTTTGATAATAGAATCACACCTGCAGTGAAACACCTTACCCTCACACTAATGCCAAAATCAAAAATAGTGGGGTCTCGGCTAACTTCATAATATGCCTTGGGGTTTCTAAGCTGGTCGCTAACACCAGTGACAATGGTGGATCAATAGTGGTTTCAATCCCAACACTAAACCAAACCGTAATGATTTTTAAGATGAACTCTAACCCCACCCCAATCTAATCCCAATCTCATGTATCATTCTGAGACCATAACTTTCGATGGGCTTTATAAATATAGTATAAAAGTTGGGGGAGGGAGGAGGGCGTCTGATCAGCTATTTAATTATTTTCACAGTAACTTCATTGCAGTGCTAATGTAAGCCTACTTGTGACACAAATAAATAAACTATTTGTTTTTACCGAATAAAATTTCCGCAGCATGAAAAGTTGGTTTTTGTTTACCCTCTTATTTCTACAATGATAGTCGAGGAAATTGCTCCTCCCATTGTTTTCATAATGTATCTCACTTCATCACTGCCTTTACATTAATAATAGACGAAAGTGTTGTGCGTGAAGATGAGAAAATGAAGTGTTTTTGCTATTAGAAGCTGGTCCACCTTTTGGAATATGACAAATGATAAATACCTGGCGCAAGTGAGAACTAACTGTGCTTACTGACGTAATTTTTCGAATCTTCATCAGAAAACATTGAGTACATTTATTCACGATAACTGATATCCCTCAACTGAGTAAAGGACGATACTGTGTTCCTAGTGATGTACTGAATGCTGCTCCCTATACAATTCTTCAGAACACTGTGTTGTGTACTTTATCCTATCTTAATCACCCACATGACTACTCATAAAAAGACAGATTTGCAGTTATGTACAGCTTTTCAAGATGAATTAGGTTTTTTAGTTGCGCTTGAAGAATAAATATTGGGCAGAGCTTCCGTGCTCTTCTTTTCAATGGCGAAATGGGAACTCTTATGTCCACTTGAGAGAACAGACATGACTTCAGATTAATTTAACATCAGGTCAGGCAACATGACTGGAATACAGCCATTTTGCAGTTGATCATTATTTTTAACCATAATCCATTGAATTTTGACATCCTTAGAAATTGATACCAGTCAGGAAATGTATTTGACCACCAAATGGAGCACCTATCAGGCCACAGGAGAGGAAACCACGAACGGTTCAAGAGAAAATCTATGAATATAAGACCAGTGCCCGATGTGAAGAAATTAATGGATGTCGACATTCCATCGTGTTTGTGAAGATTATGAAGCCGGAGCTGAGGACAAGGAGAAGGCTCATGGGAATCTCAAGACTTTACTTTTGAGACTAATGCCTACCGGGCCCCCAAAGGGTTGGTCAAGGCCAGATGGCAAGCAGTACTACTCCCGGGTTGTGAAAGTCGGGGATCGTACGTGGCTTTGAATGTTGTTAGATTTGCTATTTTGTGCAATTGTAATTTTACTATTAAAACATCATGTTCAAATGTTGACCTTTATGGACATGTGAGCAAGAACTAATCTGATTTGGCTCCATTCTCAGTGCATGGTTGCGAACTGTGGTAGAGGCCCTCTCGATTATCGAGATCAAGACCCTGTTGTTGCAACAGTCCTGCAGGCTGTGGTCCATCTGGTGAAGACATTCTGATTCCATTCTGAAATGCGTGGTATTCGTCGATGAATGACATTATGACTTGGACAAGGCACTCGAGGGACTGTTTCAAAAATAGCTGGACATAGGATGCAAATAATTAGCTCTACTTTTTTTTTTGCACTTCAGCAAACCATTTATTTTCTTGTGGTATATTTTCACATCTTTCATCAGCTGAAGTTAGAAGTAAAGAAGGTAGAACTACAATGTTATTTTCCCAAAGGCAAATATCAACATTAAATGACAATTATAAGTTACAGCAAGTGTATTTAGCTTTAGAATCGCAGAATGGTTACCGTACAGAAGGAAGCCATCTGGCCTGTTATGTCTGTGCTGGCCTTCTGAAGGAACAATCACCTCATACCTCTCCCCCGTCTTTTCCCCATCCCTGCAAATTTGTCCTTTTCCGATAATGATTCAATTCCCCTTTGAAAGCCTAAGTCAGCACTGTTCCATCTCACCCTCAGGCCACGCACTCCAGATCTTAACCACTCATTGTGTGAAAAAGCTTTTCCTCACATTGCCATTGCTTCTTTTACCTTAAATCTGTGCTCTCTGTTATGCGATCCTTCCATCAATGGAAACAGTCTCTCCCAATCTATTCTGCCCAGACCCATTGGGTGGAATTTTATGAGATTGATTCAAAGTGTCCAACTAGTGTGAAAATGGGAGAGTTCCTGATCCATTTTGTGGGTGAGTTTTCACACCCAATGTTATCCACTTAGTCATTGAAAAATGGGCTAGGCTGTTTCTAGCTGCTGCAGGCAGTGGGCAGGGCTTAATTTGTCAGTCAGCCTGTAGAGGGAGCTATTGCGCATGTGCAGACCTCTGAAGCTGCACTTGCGCAATTTCATTAGCAACGGTCTGATGGAGAGAAAGAGAGCTGTCAGGTGCCTGCTGCTGGAGCCAGCCTGAACCAACCCCCCCGCCGCAATCATGGGGGCCCGTGGCCAATGGTGAATCCCCACAACACAGGGGCATCGAGCAGCTGCCATTGCCCAGACTGATAGCACCCCCCTCCCCCGATCTGATCCCATTGCAGAGTGACAGCAGGCCCCCCCTGCCCCCGATCCAATCCCACTGCAGAGAGGCAGCGGGCCACCCCTCCTTCCTCCTGACGTGGCCGCTGTCTTCATGCCACACTCCTTGACACCCCACCCCCTTCATGTCCCACCCCCATAGGCCCCGACCCATCAGACCCCACCCAAAAAGGCCCCGCCCCTTCAGGACCCACCCATCAGAACCCACACCAGCAATGCCAAGGTACCTTCTGGACATTGCCGAGGAGCTAGGTTCCCCCAAAGATGGGACGAGCCGGTAAAATTCCACCCACCACGATTTTGAACACCTTTATCAAATCTCCTCTCAACTTTCTCTTCTCCAAGGAAAATAATTCCAACGTGTCCAATCTTTCTACCTAACTGAAGTTCCTCACCCATTGAACCATTCCCATAAACCTTTTCTGCACCTCCTCTAGTGTCTTCACATCTTTACTAAGGTGTGGTGCTAGAATGGATGCAATACTCCACTTGAGACTGAACTAGTGTTTTATTCAGATATAATGAATCTCCCGTATTTTGTACTCTATGACTGTATTGATAAAGGCCAGGATACTGTATGCTTTATTAACCGTGCTCTCAACCTATCTTTCCATCTTCAGTGATTTATGCTCAGATATACCAAGTGCCCTCGGCTCCTACACTCCCTTTAGAATTGTACCCTTTGTTTTATATTATCTGTCTGCATTGTTACCAAAACAAATCATGTCACATTTCTCGGCATTGAATTTCATCTGCCACTTGTCAGCCCATTCTACCGACCTGCCTATGTTTTTTGAAGTTCTACACTATCCTCCTCATGGATTATAGTACTTCCAAGTTGTGCCCTGTACACTACAATCGAGGTTATTAATGTGTATCAGGAAGAGCAGATAGTTCAAACACTGGTCCTTGGGAAATTCCACTACAAACCTTCCTGCAATCCAAAAAAATAACCGTTCACCAGTACTTTCCTGGTGCTCCGGTTTCCTCCCAAAGTCTGGAAAATGCGCTGGTTAGGTGCATTGGCCATGCTAAATTCTCCCTCAGTGTACCCGAACAGGCGACGGAGTGTGGCGACTAGGGGATATTCACAGTAACTTCATCACAGTGTTAACATAAGCCGACACTAATAAGTAAATAAACTTAAACTTAAACTCTTTATTTCCAGTCACTCTGTTACAAATGCAGTATATTTAGATTACCTCAGCAAATCATTTCAAGACTGAGATCTTCTTGTCATTAATGAGGCACCATTTATGCTTTGTCCAATTTCTTCCACTTCTACCTGTACACTGTAAAGGGTGTGGGCAAAGACTGTAACCTTCATACCTTGCACTTCCTCAAGTAATGCTTGCAACATTAGCCATCAATTGGCTTTAATTGCAGTCTTTTACTCTGCACTTTTCTGTAAAAGCCAAGAATTGATGGGTGTACTGATCTCCGTCAGACTATGTCAGAATTAAAAATGGATATACATTGCACTTAACAATGGCCATCTGCATCAATTACATGTGATTTCCTACGAGTAGCTAGGCTAATGTTGGATGAAAGGTAGGTTGAAAGTGAGTGGGGGGAATGTTTAAAGAGATGTAAGAGTCAAGTTCTTCACACAGAGGCGGTGAATGCCTGGAATATGCTGCCAGAGGCAGTGGTGGAAGCAGATTCTATAACAACGTTCAAGAGGCATCTGGATAGATACATGAATAGGCAGGGAATCGAGGGATTTGGACCACATAGAGGCAAGAAAATATTAGATTAGAGAGGCACCTGTGTCGGCACAACCTTGGTAGGCTGAAGGGCCTGTTCCTGTGCTGTACTGTTCTTTGTTCTTAACGTAATGGCAGCTTAGTACACCAAAACCAGTATTTACTTTCTTGCCTGTAAAATTAGATTTATCTCATCTGTGAATTGCTGGTGCCTTGAAACTATAGCCTGGATTTTCTGATCAACATTACTTAATGCTGACACTAACTCATTTATTTTAATTGAGTTACTGCCGGCACAAAGCTAACATTGATCAGAAAATCTAGGCTTGTATGTTTGTAAATGTAATCCCTATTGCTTTGTAGAGATATTGATTTTTGGTTGGAAATGACATCCAGTGATCACTGTAAATTGAACCCCGTAGAATTACAAATGAAAATGCTCACAAGTCTACATGATAGCTGGTGCTCTTTAATTTGCTGGTGAATGAAACTGTTCAACAAATGTCAATGTCCTCCCTACAGCAGCTACTGCACACATTTTATCCTGAGATTAATTCCTGCTATCTCCAATGTCCTGGCTAATATCAATCCCTCAATCAGCATTATGCAAATAGATTATCAAGCAATGGTCACATTGATGTTTGTGAGATCTTACACAAACTTGTAACCACATTTCCCACATTATAAAGAGCAAAGTTTTTTCACCCAGCTCTGAAGAGGTGGTCATGAAAAGTGCCAAATCCAAATCTTTCTTTTCTTTGGACAAGTTGGTTGGACATGCCTCAACAGTGATTTATGGTCAGTGTAACATAGTGAAAATTGAGAGTTTGAGAATTTGTTGAGACATAATGAAATTCATCACATCATCTCTGCACTCTACCACCCATCCACCAATGGATTTGCAAGCCAGTGCATTGTGGGATTGCAAGATTTAAGTTTTCTTATTAGTTTGATTGCAACAGCAGTAAAGAAGAATTGCAATGCTAATCACCTCCTGTGTCTACTTGTGGCTCTTGCTTCTGTTCAGCTTGCCTCCTCCTCTCTCTCCTCCTCCTCTTCCTTACTTCCTCAATGGTGGAAGTATCTCCAAGAGGACAAACTAATGCCCATATTTGACTCAACTGCAATGATGATGGCTTACAGTGTCAATGAGCTTGCAGACACTGCAATGAGGTATGTAGGTAGCCCTGATAAAGTTCAAAGGTTCATGAACATCAAAGATTTGCCAGTGAACAGCCTCACTTGCTAAAGTCAGGCATGTGTAGTAGTGAAGCTGGTGTGTTTTGCGTGTCGACAGTGTAATGCAGCTTCAGGGATGTATTATTGCGGCCGATTGGACTGCTAACAAGCTTAAACATGTGTTAATGATCAATTTCAAAAATGGCGGGCAGACTGCCGATTTCAGAGCCCGCCAACCCACTGCGTTACTGCGCACTGGGGTGATGACATTGAGTTTATGATTGGGCATCATCATGCCAGATATTGCGTTCCCATGGGAATGCAACAGTCCCATTTTCAGGGCTTAAAATTCTGATATGGGTATCTCGCCTTTCCTGTAAATTAACTCACCTGGCACTCAAGAGATGCAACAGTAATATCCCTACATGTGCTGAAACAGATAGTTGTCTCATTCAAAGGCATACTCGTTGAACCTCTCTGAACGTGACAAAGAGGTTAGCTGAGGCCTGATGTTAAATGTTGGGTTCCTTTATTCCACAGGATTGCCATTATGATTAGTCTCACTTAGCTCAATCCGGTAAATTTGTTGACATGCAGTTATATAACTTTTTTTAAAAATGCACTCTGGTCCACATCAGTGCCTCACTTAACTTAATTTAAGCAAGATGGCTGCTAATTATCCTTCAGCATTACTAACCTCTTCACCTCAGTGAAAGTCCTCACAGTTTTCTGTTTTTGCCCGAACATCTTTTTTTTTGCTTCAAAAAGCCTGTCTGCTGCCTGGATCGCTATTTCTGGCTTTTTATCTGTTCTGTTTACAGTGATCAAAGGGCTTTCCAATGCACTGGTGATGAGATTTATTTTTAATTGCCTAAACAAGCTCAAACATTATTATTCAGTGTCTTGGGGGATTCGGGGGTGGGGGGAAGTCCAATTAGCAAATCAATGACATTTTGTCTGAATGTTTTTGAAAATAAAATCCTGTGAGAATAATTTTTTTCAGGTGGGATACTTGATTATTCAAGATTTACCAAATTGTGATTTATATTGCAATCTTACAACAGGATAAGCCCCAAGTCGACTGCAACCAGAACTGGGCTCAAACCACATGCTCCTGGCATTATTATGAACCACACGATTGCTATTTAGCCAATTAAGCTTCCCACCAACCTGCCTCCACCCTCCCTCCCCCCAATCAGGAAATACCTCAGATTTTAAGAAATCCAATATTTTATCACAGCTTTTGGAAAATCCTTTCTGTGGAAAGCTAATGGGAAAAGATGACAGATGCAGAGATTATAAAATAAATATATTCATAGGCAGCAAAAGAAGCTCACATAAAAATATTAAGTTTCGTGGGTAAGTAGAGATTGAAAATAAACTGAGATTTAAAAAGGAAGCATATAATAAAGTTAGGATTAATAGTGCCGAATAAAATCTTCACGCTTCGAGGAAGTTCAGTAGGAAGGTGGAAAGGAAAAAATTTGAGAGGCTGAAGGGGAATACCTAAAATGGTGAGTGGATCACATGACATTGCAAGGAAATTGTGACTTCAAGAAGATAAACATTAAAGTTTAGTTAAATTAATGGGAGGTGGGAAATAGTTAAATTGTGCGGAATGAAGTTATGTTGACAAGATTGAATAAATGCTTTGATTAACTCTGAAAAATTGTGGCGCAAGTGCAAATATAGGTACATTGCAGGAGGATATGGAACATGGATATGCAATTCACCAAAGATCCTTAGACAGCACCTTCCAAACCTACAACCGCTTCCATCTGGAAGGACAAGGGCAGCAGATACATGGGAACACCACCACCTGAAGTTCCCCTCCAAGCCATTCACCATCCTGACTTGGAAATATATCGCCATTCCTTCACAGTCGCTGGGTCAAAATTCTGGAATTCCCTCTCTAACGGCATTGTGGGTCAACCCACAAACATTCAAGAAGGCAGCTCACCACCATCTTCTCAAGGGCAACTAGGAATTGGCAATGAATGCTGGCCGGCCAGCGACGCCCATGTCCCACGAATGAATATAAAAAAAACTGTAAAAGAAATAACACATTTAATGAAGGAATTGAGATGTTAATTGAATTAATAAGCAAAAAAAAGTTATTTTAAACATTGCTGCAGCATCTGAATCACAGTCAAAAAGCTAGTCATCATAGGAAACACATAAGAACTTATAAGAAGTCCTTGGATTGCCTTTATTTTTGGGAGGCAGCCAATGTGCCAACCAGCCATCTGTATTTTCCAAGCATAAACAACATGGTCCTCAAGGTTCTTAAACCTGATACAATTTATTAATAATTTGTTTTTGCAAGGTGGACAATAGACAATAAAGACTTGTGTTAATTTCTGCTAGAATTTCCTTTAAAAATTAGACCATAGGTAAAGATAAACAGTCAACCACCTTGAACACAAGGGTTGAGTTCTGACTCTGATAATTCCCCTAAGGCTAAGACAAAGACACTCAACATCATGAAGAAATTATACTGGGTTGTAGGTATAAATCTCTTTGATCAATATTTGTTTGTATATCCATACTGTTTACTCAGGTGGACTTCAAAAATGTGTTATCTTAGGGAGGATTGGCATGATATAACTAGTTTTAATTATTACTTATTATGTGATATAATCCTCATTAATAAAATGTGCTCCATATTTTATTGCAATAAATATTAATTAAACAAATATAAAAGAGACGTAGGGTGGGATTCTCCGGCCATGCTCACCTCAAAACTGGAGAATCCCACCCAAGGTAAATGGACCTTTGCATGGTCCTCCCCCCCACCCGCTACAATTCCCGTGGCAGGCGGGACGGGAGAATTCCGGCCATAGTCTCACATTTCTATCCTCACATACAACAATATCCTAGAATTCTAAATTCGGATTCTAAGAGCTGTTAATGATAAACTCACCAATAATTTATTCAGCTATAATATACCTTTGTGTCTATTCTACCATAAGGTAATTTTTCTGGGTTAGGAACGCCAGGGAGAAAGGATATTCCTTTCCAGAACCCAACCTATCGCTGGTAAAGCTGATTAAGTTCCTTTAACGATTTAAATTTTCTTTCAGTTGAATAAGCTAACAATACATTAATGGGAATAGGTTTACCCTGCTGGGGGTGGTAAGGATAGTGGAACTATTGACAACACTCGGTGGTAGTAATTGTAGAACACAATCAGTTCTAAAAAAACGTAGCTGAACATAAAGCTGAAATATCAACTGGCCTTCATGGTGCACATTCCAAGGGCGGATTTTCTTGTTGCACTCACCCCAAGGCCGGAAAATCCCGCCCGAGGTCAATGGATCTTTGCATGGTCTGCATCCCACCTGCTCCAATTCCATCCCATATGGTGAATGATGCGGCAGAGAAGAGGCTCTGGCTCCAAGTTTCATTCCTCATGAAATCTGCAAACTGTGCCATGAGATTGGAAACGAGCCAATGTAACAATTTTACTATTGTTGAATTGTCTCAGAAGACGTTGGGGGGCAGAATTTTCCCATCCTGCTCGCCACTGGAATCGTAGTGGGCAGGACATGGACCAAGCAAAGGCTCGTTGACCTCGGACGGGATTTTCCGGCCTTGGGGCAAGTGCGGCCGGAAAATCCTACCCTGGTTGTCTTGCTCGAGTAGGAGATCTGGCTGAAGGCAAAGACTTTTCCCAAAAGATACTTTTATTTGGATAACTGACGGTAATTTTACTGTTCATTCAAATATGGCATTAAATCTATCAAAACCTTACGGCACTAAGTTTAAACAATGTGCAGAAATTGCAAAGTTGCACCTTTCACTTTACTTATCTATCTTTATTTTCATGCAGTGCAAAGCATATAGAGCACAACATTAAAAAATAAGAACAGCAACAACATCAGACAATACTTAATTGGTTGTATCATTTTGTTTCAACCAAAGCATTCTTAAGTTTGCACTTTTTAAGTTCTTTCAAGGGAATTGGGCATTACTGGCAAGGCCAGAATTTTTTGTCCATCCTAGTTGCCCCTGGGAAGGTGGTAGTGAACTCCCTTCTTGAAACACTGCAGTCTATGGGAGTTTCATGATTTGGATTCAGTGACAATGAAGGGATAGGGATATATTTCCAAATTAGGATAATGTGTGGTTTGGAGGGGAACTTGGAGGGGAGGATGTTGTTCCCATGCATCTACTGCCATTGGGGTAGAGATTGCAGGTTTTGGAGGTGCTGTAAAAGTGTCCTGGGTGAGTGAATCTTGTACATGGTATACACTGCAGCCAGTGTGCATCAGTGGTGGAGGGAGTGAATGTGTACATTGGTGGATGTGCTGATTGGCCTGGTCAAGTGGGCTGTTTTGTTGTGGATGGTGTTGAGCTTCTTGAGTGTTGTTGGAGCTGCACTCATCCAGGCAAGTGGAGCGTATTCCATCACACTCCTGACTTGTGTGTTATAGATGGTGGACAGGCTTGAGGAGTCAGAAGGTGAGTTACTCACCTCAGAGTTCCCAGCCTCTGACCAGCTCTTGTAGCCACAGTATTTCAGTTCAGTCTGGTTCAGTTTCTGATCAGTGGTCTGATGTTGATAATGGGGGATTCAGCGATGGCAATGCCATTGAGTGTCAAGGGGAGTGGTTATATTCTCTGTTTTTAGAGATACTCTCTGGGGACGATTTTACCATCATGTTGCACCCATTTTCAGGCGTGATGCGGTGGTAAAGTGGTCCATAAAGCGTTGAGCGCGATCTGTGCCGGTGTTTGCGGCTGATGCCATTTTACGAGCGCTGGCTATACGGCGCGATCAGCCTCTCGTTGGAAATGGGCAAGAGACAGGTTAATATATTTAAATCTATTGAAATGAACATTTGCATCTGCTTACCGAGCCCGGTGCTCAATCGTCCGGGCTCAGCCCCCCTACATGAACTCGCCGGGAAAGGTTTTCACCGGCGAGGAGTAGACATGCTCCCCATGAACAGGGAGCAGTTGACTTGGCCTTGCCAGTGGAACCAGAGGCCATTGAGGCCCCCCAGGAGGCCAAGGGCAGTGCCAGACTGGCAGTGCCACCCTGGCACCTGGGCAATGCCAGTTTGGCACCTGGGCAATGCCCACTGGGTACCTAATGGGGGCAGGACCGGGGGGGGGTGTGTCAATGGGGAGGGGCTAATGGGGGCAGGGCCAGTGGGGGTGAGACCCAATGGGGGAGTGACTAATGGGGGGAGGGGTCCCACTGGCACTCTGCAGGGATTGGTGGGGGAAGGGAGGGAGGGGATCCCGCTGCCACTCTGCAGTCCGTGATTGGTGGGGGGGAAGGAGGGAGGCCCGCCGCCACTCTGCAGTCCACGATCGGTGGGGGAGGGGGGGTCAGCAATCGATCTGAGCCGTATGGGGGCTCAGCGGGCACTGTATCTCGAGCTGCGGGGCCCCGCGATTGCAGGGGATGGGAGCTGCTTCAGGCAGCTTGCACTAGCAGGGGCCTTACAGTTCTCTCTTTACTGTTAGATCCCTACTACTGCTAATGCGCATGTGCAGCATCAGAGGCCTGCACATGCGCATTACCTCCCTCTGCAGGCTTTTGGGCGCATTAAGCCCCACCCACTGGCTTCAGCAGCGAGAATCTGACGTGCTCAAAATTTTGCAGGCAGAATGTGTATGGCGGGGATTAAAAACAGGTCTATACATCGGGTCTGAAACACTCCCAGTTTCAAGTCCGCCCAGCACTTGGAATGAAAGTGGTAAAATCGCCCCCATTGTCTGGCGCTTCTGTGGTGCAAATTGTCACTTATCAGTCCAAGCTTGAATGCTGTTCAAGTCTTTCTAAATATCAACACATGAAATTCATTGTTACTTTCAAAGACATATTCAAAATTAACAACTGGTGTTTTGCATGGCCACATGGCATTGACTAATTGCTGCATTAAGTGAAATTCTTTCACTCCACTTTCCCTTAAGGTTTTACTGGGTCTCCATCCAACTGTGTGATCGAAAGTTTCAGTCGTGAGATGGAACTACTTCTTAGGAAGTGATTTTCTTGCTGCTGGATAGGTTTAGAGTACCTCTGCAAGGAAGGTGAGTTTGCGTGGAAAAATATCCGTGCCTCTAATTACTGTATAATCCGTTTTATGTATTATTTATTAGTCCGAGGTTTCTCTCTTCCAATACACACCTTGTCTGATTCTCAGTTTGGTCTTTGGTGCATAATGCTGTTTGTCAGTGCTATCATTGCAATGCAAACCTTGTTCTGTGTCTAATATTTGGGATAGTGATGGCTCATGATGTTCATCTTACATCGAGCAAGCCTTCCAGGGTTCCTGTGTCTCCTGCCTTAGGCAAGAGAAGTTCAACTCAGGATAATTTGTGATTTTCACTCTTTATTCTCATCTGTGAATCCACATATAGTTACCAGTTGTCACATTGATATATAACATCTAACCAGCAGCTCACTTGCTCTCTTTCCCACTTGTCCAAATATATATTTCGGATTGATTTTCTTTGGCATAAGGTAATCCTTGAATTTTCTCAGGGTTGAACCCTAACCATTTGTTTCTTTAGATTTCACATAGTTTATGAAGCTTAAAATCATAATGAACCCTTTACCAGACTGAGGAAAATGTGCATTGGTGGAAGCAATCAGAGCTTTTTCCAAAGTTTGAAATGAATTTCTTTTCATTTAAGCTCAGTTGAATATGAAAATTAATCTGTATCAAATGAATAAAACACTGAATATCTATTGCACCTCAGCTACTCTGAATTCATTTTAGCTCAGTCTGAACACATAAAATATTTCTTGGAATTGCTTTACTTTAACTTTCTTTCCTCAAGTCCACAGCTTTCATGGTTGTGATTGAACCCAATGACCTTCTGAAGAATGTGGTGAATAAAGGATAAAATTAATTTCAAAAAATCTTGCTTGCTTTCCATTAGTGTCTTAATTCCGTATGTGCTTATCGCGCCACAATCTCTCAGAACTCTCATCGGGGTTTATTTCCAAGTCAGGATGGAGTGTGCCTTGGAGGGGAACTTGCAAACAGTGGTGTTCCCAAGTATCTGTCGCCCTTGTCCTTTTAGATGGTAGAGGTCGTGGGTTTGGAAGCTGCTGTCAAAAAAGTCTTGCTGAGTTCCTGCAATGCAACTTGTGGATGTTACACACTGCTGCCACTATTCATCGATGGCGGAGGGAGTGGATGTTGATGGTGAGAGATGGGTGCCAATCAAGTGGGATGCTTTGTTCTGGATGGTGTTGAGATTCTGGAGTGTTGTTGGAACTGCACTAATCCTGAAAAGCCAAGAGTATTCTATCACACTCCTTACTTGTGTTTGAGGAAGGTGGACATGTTTTAGGAAATCAGGTGAGCTGTTCTTCCCAGAATTCCAAGTCTCTGACCTGCTGTTTTAGCTGCAGTATTTATATGGCTGACCCAGTTCAGTTTCTGGTCAATGGTAACCACCAAACTGTTGATAGTGGAGGATTCAGCAAAGGTTAAATGCCATTAAATGTCAATGGCGATAGTTTAATTCTTGTTGCTGTAGCTAGCCAATGTCTGGCATTTGTGTGGCATGAATGTTACTTACCATGCCTGAATATCATTCAAAAGTCATAAAACTGGCATGTATTCCCTTATTAACATACATTAGGGGTCCAAAACTTGTTTTAGGGTCCATTAGAGATGCCTGACGAATACTGCTATGGTCCTTTCAGGCATCCTAAAGACACAAAATGCCCACAGCAAGGGCCAACTTCTGTCCCATCCTTTTCTGTAGATGCTCAATGATTTTATTTCAGCTATTAAAAGTATGAATGCACTTGCAAACATGTGAGACACGCATTTCACATATTTTAGTGCTCAATCCCAACCATTTAAACAACAACCAAACCAACAGAGCCTGACTGCATGGCCCAATCCAATCACATCTGACTATCTTTTTTGATGTTAAAGATGTTGTCATTAACGATTGATATTTTGCTTTGTCAATTACAAAATATTTCCTCAGCCTTTCGAAAGGTTGGGGAAACACTTGTGTGGACACATACAAGAGACACAATGGGCAGAATCTTGTCAAGATGTCAGCAGTCTCATGTGTTGGCTGGAGAGCTGGTGAGAGACCACCACTGCCTCTTTTCAAGAAGGTATATTGAACCACAAGCCAATCAGGTGGCAGTGAGGCCAGCGGCAGACCTTCTCCTGGAATCAAGAGCCATGGGGTTGAAGACTTATTTGCCGAGAGATAGAAACCAACAGCTCTTGTGCTCAGCAGTGCCACAGGGGAGGCCGAGGCTCTTGCTGGAAAAGACACACAGGAATCCCAGGATCACAAAATGATCCAGGCCACAGACAAGTAATAGGGGTGGGGTGTGCTTTGTGGGGTGAGGGCTGCAGGGAGAGGAGTTCAGGGGGCTCAGCAAGAACTATCAGTGATTTTATTCTTTGCCGTTGAGCAAGTTGTTGATGAGCCCCAAGCTAGAATTAACCAGAAATGACTGAACTGATGAAACCTGTACTCTTACAGCACTAGTCTAAGAAAAATTCTTAAGAAAGTTACACCTTGTTGAATGACATGTAGCAAGGTTTATAATGATGTCCTAAGTAACGGCTGAACAACCTCTCTGTTCCTTAAAATCTAATTTCATGGGGGGGGGCGGGTTTTCTGGGCCCACCAGCTCCGATCGTGAATCACAATGGCCCGGAGATTCGGAGTCAGCGGGAAAGTGGGATTTGCGCTGGGCACCAAACGCATTGGGACCCTCCCAGGCCGCACTGCTGGCCCGGGTCAGGTTGATGCCCATAGCAGGTGGGAACCTAATGCAAATTGAAAACCACAAATTTAGATACAATTAGCAGGCTTGCAGCCCGAGTCAAATAACTTCTGCTATTCACCCACTTCCCCAGCGGCTTCACCACTGGGCGGGCTTTTGCACAGGTCCTCACAAGCGAGGACCTGGCATGTTGGACTCCAAGGGTCGAGGAAGAACCACCAACCTCTCAGCAATGACAGACATCCTCCCCCTTGCCCACACACACACACAAAACAGGCCCGCTCCCCCCTCAGACCCCCCACTCAGGCCTGTCATCTCCAATGTTCAGTATCTCAATGAGTGCTTTTAATCAAGGGACCCTCTGGTGGTAACAAACTGGCCACACAGCTTTAACTGCCCTGCCTGCCACACATTGACAAACCCACTTGCATCTGATTTAATACCAGTGCCAATTAAGGGCCTCAGTTGGCAGTGGGATTGAAAGATCAGCCATGAGCCTTCCTACCCACAACTTAATTCTGGCAGAGACAGCAAGGTGGCAAGGCTAGGGTACATCACCAGTCCACCTCAACCCACCCAGATTTTATTGGGCAGTGGCAATGTGGTGAGCCTCACTTGAAGAAAGCTGTCCACAAAGATCTTGTGATCTTGGTGGCATGAATTTTCCCTTTCTTGACATTAGTTTAAATCTGATGCTAAGTCAAGAGAGTTTCCAGGCATCTAACAATGATATCATCAAGCAGAGTAATTGATAATGTTAGGGTATTCTCACAGACAGCAAGTCAGGAAGTAAAGTATCCTAATTATTCATATTTTTAAACATTGTTTTATAGACAGCAAAATAACTAATTTGCATATCAATGAGAAATTAGGATGGGAACGAAAATATTACAAACACACCTTGTTAAATAAAACTTAGGTAAAGTATATGAATTATTTCATCATGATAGAGGAATTTGACACTGAATATAGGCCACAATTCTCCGGAATTGGGACTAAATGCCCATGCCAGTGAGAAATCAGAAGTGATCCCCGCTGGCATTAGTAGCGTCTATCAGATGGGATTCTCCCAGCTGATAGATGCTAATTTATTCATTGCGGACAAACAGATAGCTCGCTCTGTTGTTCTGAGACCATTTTGAAATGGAGACCTGGATCTCCATGTTTGGAGACAGGCCTGAGTGGGGGGTCTGAGGGGGGAGCGGGCCTGTTTGGTGTGTGTGTGGGGGCAAGGGGGAGGATGTCTCTCATTGCTGAGGGGTTGGTGGTTCTTCCTTGACCCTTGGAGTCCAACACGCCAGGCCCTCGCTTGTGAGGACCTGTGCAAAAGCCCGCCCAGTGGTGAAGCCGCTGGGGAAGTGGGTGAATAGCAGAAGTTATTTGACTCGGGCTGCAAGCCTGCTAATTGTATCTGAATTTGTGGTTTTGAATTTGCATTAGGTTCCCACCCGCTATGGGCATCAATCTGACCCGAGCCAGCAGTGCGGCCTGGGAGGGTCCCAATGGGTTTGGTGCCCAGCGCAAATCCCACTTTCCCGCTGACTCCGGATCTCCGGGCCATTGTGATTCACGATCGGAGCTAGTGGGCCCGGAGAAACCCCCCCCCATGAAATTAGATTTTAAGGAACAGAGACGTTGTTCAGCGATTATTTAGGACATCATTATAAACCTTGCTACATGTCATTCAACAAGGTGTAGCTCTCTCAAGAATTTTTCTTAGACTAGTGCTGTAAGAGTACAGGTTTCATCAATTCAGTCATTTCTGGCTAATTCTAGCTTGGGGCTCATCAACAACTTGTCCAATGGCAAAGAATAAAATCACTGATAGCATCTTCTGGACTTCTGCGTTGAATCGCACTGTGCTTTCAGTTTCACAGCAGTAATGACAGCCAATCTTGATCGTTTCATGGTCACTATTCATACAAGATCCACGCCAATATCCAATTCTCATCAAAAGGGATTTCTCATTACACCCCTGACTTATACATAGTTAGATACTTTGCAGAATGGACACATTCCGAACTGTAAGATGCTTGGACCATTTAGAGGATCGACAAGAACTGATGTATGTCAGAGAATGTCTAAGGAGAGCGTCAAGTATGGTCATTGTGTCAGCAAGCATGAGGGCTAAGAGAGATGGTTGAGTGGTCAGATGCTAATGGAGGAGGGGTTGAAGGGAGCAGGATAATGGGCCTCGATGAAACATAGCTTAGATGGCACAAATACATTGTCCACTGTCACTATGAAAATGTTTCCAAGCAGAATTTGACTAAAACATAGATTGTTTTCTATAATGAACCAAGGATAGAGATATTCAAAGCAGTGAGAAATAGGGCAGAGTGTGGAATTCAGCAATTCAAATGTGTAATTGCAGTACTGGGTAAAGCAGAATCGCAGCAGCACAGGTCACACTCGCTGATTGCACTTTTCTACAGACATGCCTTCCCAACTGCGAGTGCAGAATTGCCCAGTATCGTCTTCGATTGAAATATTTAAAATTTCAGATTTGCTAAGTTACTAACCATATGATCATGGAAACAATGAATAAGTGGCAATGTTACACTGAGTGATCAGGCACCCCACTATTTCAAATCCAGCTTGCCTTCAATAATTTAACGCAGGGAACTCATGAATATTATATTATACGAGGAAATAGTTTAACAGCTGCTGATGTGGACGAACCAGACCTGTGCTGATGGCTATCTGAGAGGCTGATGACTGATGTGCTGCATCCTTAATACCATGTTGTCTGTCACTAAAATTTTAGACATGTCAACATTTCCACGAATTGCATTGTATGTAGTCCCTACTTACATACACACATACACTAACTGTTACTCAAACATCAGTTGATGTAATCCTACAGTTCCAAGTATAAAGAGCCTTTCTGAGTCAAACACAGGAGCTCACTGTGAGTAGTAAGCCTTAATTTATGGCTGTGATGTAAAGATAGTCTTTATCCATGATTATAACGTATAGCAGGAAGAAAGGGATATGCGAAATTCAGGTGAAGAGTCAGACTTTAGAATCTATTTTCACAAATGTGTCTCACAACTGATTCACAACTTAATACATCTTTTCTCTTTCTTGAAAGAAAGAACTACAATATGGGAAGATGTAGCATCTTTTATTTGACTTTATACAAAAAGGAATTTAAGCATAATTTCGTATGACCAACAATTTGAACCATTCAGCCATATAGCTTCATTTTGTAATGTGGAAGAGGAATAAGAAGCTGTTGCAAAGTGAAAGGTGGGTAAATGTACCCTGACTGACCTAGATCAGTTTGTCATAACTCTTTTTAACTCAGGCACATTGCACGGTGATATAGACAAAGGGGACAAGAATCAGGTGACGACCCAACACAACTTTATTGAACACTTTATCAAGTACAAACAATATTTGTCAGACTCTATTATTGTACTTTAATTAAACTCTAACAAACTCTATCAATCTCTTCACGGGACTATTCAGAAAGAGTCTTAAATCTCTAAGTAAATAGTCTCAAATCTACACTAGCTATTTACATATGACACGTGCTTCCGACGATTCGCTACACCTAATCCAGAGGTCCCTCTCACTGTATTTGAACAGTTTGCCTGAAAAGACTGGTAATACTATTCATTCAGGCTGGGACAGGCTGCGTGTTGGTCTTTGAGGGTTGGCTGATGTTTCAGGATCTGTAGTCATCGATTTTGGGCTTCCACTCTTGTTAAGGCCAGGTTCTGGTCGTCAGGTTGTCTCACCGGGATGATCTTCTGTGTCTGATCAGTCTGATGGTGCTCGTCATGAGGTACAAGGATCTGGAGATACTGTGCTGCTCAGCTGCCGGTCGAAGGTGCTCACTGGAGACGCCATTGGAGAAGGTGCAAAAAGCAGAGAGAACTGGGGCTCCAGGTTGCTCCTTTTATCCCCCTCTTCATATGCCCTTCTTGAAGATTCTGTGGCTTGTGTCCAATACTAGCTTTGGGCGTGTGGTGAACCATCGTTGGTTCCCACTGGATAGTGCTGAGCCAGAGGCTGGCCAGGACTACAAGGATGTACATATGTTACTGTTGGATTGTGCTATTGTTGCTGTTGGGTTAGGGTGGGGTTGTTACACCTGTGTATGTTACTGTTGTGGCACATCCCAGTTGGGCTCCGCCTCCTGGGAGAGGTATAAGAGTCCCTGCTCTGGCCGGGACCCCTTCAGTCTGGGATAGTGTACATAAGTTCTGATAGCTTCATTAATAGTAAATAAAAGCCTTCATTTACTGTGCTTCGAGCCTCGTGTCTAAATTGATGCGCATCAACTTTATTTACTATTATTAAACTCTCGACGGAAAAAAAAAGAAGAGAGAGTATGGAGCAAATTCTCAAGCCAGAACGTCTGACGCTAGATCCACGTGCGGTGGGCGCTTCTAACACCTTCGACCACTGGCTGAAGTGTTTCGAAGATTACCTAGCAGCCTCCGCAGCGGTCACTACAGATGATGACAGACTCCGGGTCCTCCATGCGAGGGTAAGCGACACAGTCTACCTCGCGATCCGTGCGGCCACTAATTACCCTAAGGCCCTCGAGCTTCTAAAGAAGCGCTATACAAAACCACCTAACGAGATACACGCTCGTTACCTCCTAGCCACACGACGACGGCAGTCGGGTGAAACGATGGAGGACTATGCCAATGAGCTCTTACAGCTAGCCAGGGGCTGTGACTGCAAAGCTGTGTCGGCTGAGCAGAGCATGTACGACCTCGCCCGAGATGCGTTTGTGGCCGGGGTCGGATCATCATACATCCGTCTCAAACTGCTGGAAAAGGGTAACATTAATCTTACCCAGGCCATCGAATTAGCAGAAATGCTCGAGTCGGCTTCAAAGAGCTTCATCTTATATCCAGAGGACCACATGGAGACAACGTGGCAGGAGCAGTCGCAAATCCCTCCTCGCCCCTCGGGTTCGAAATGCTGTGTTATGGCGTGCTCCCATTCGGGCCAGACGACGGCTGCAGCCCCGTGCGGCCCGCGGTGCTATTTCTGTGGAGGAGCAAAACATACCCGACAAAAGTGTCCCACTAAAGCGGTAATGTGCACCGCATGCGGTAAAAAAGGGCATTATGCAAAGGTGTGCCGATCGAAACCCAGGAACGGCAGTGCGGCCTGCGATTCTTCGGAGCTTGGATCATCATCATCATCGTCGAAGTCGTCGCAGGGTTCGTCCACGTGCGAGTCCAGGACGACGCCATTACGGTCGACGGAGTCGCAGGAGTATGACCACCAGGGGTCGCTGAGTTTGGCGCCCTCACCCACGTGCGATTCATGGGGGCAGCCATGTTGGTCGACACTGACCACGAACGACCAGCAGGGGTCCTCCGCATCGATTTCAGCTGCCTGCAGTGGCG
Source organism: Mustelus asterias (assembly GCF_964213995.1). Taxonomy (NCBI): domain Eukaryota; kingdom Metazoa; phylum Chordata; class Chondrichthyes; order Carcharhiniformes; family Triakidae; genus Mustelus; species Mustelus asterias. Next base: position 118,429,202 of record NC_135807.1, on the reverse strand, counting down.
TTCATGAACCAACGGTGGCGTCGATCATCCTGGACCAGGCCAAGCCTCATAGGCTCGATCGTTCAATGATGGATATCCAGGTAAACAATCATGTGCTTTATTGTCTGTTTGACAGCGGGAGCACTGAGAGCTTTATCCACCCAGACACTGTGAAGAGGTGTGGACTCCAGATTCAACCTGCCAAACAGACAATCTCTATGGCATCAAGGTCCCGGTCTGTTGCCGTGCTAGGGAGTTGCGTGGTAACCTTGAAAGTACAAGGCACAGTTTACGAGCGCTTCAAGCTCCTTGTGTTGTCGTATCTTTGCGCGCCAATACTTCTCGGACTAAACTTCATGGTCCACTTGAGGAGTGTAATCCAACAGTACGGTGGGCCACTCCCTTCGTTGGCAGTGGGAGAACAGCAGCAGTCTCCAAATTGCCTGCAACCTCTCGATGTTAAAGATCACCACACCCTCCTTATTTCAGAATCTGGTACCAGGCTGCAAGCCCATCGTTACTAAAAGTAGGCGTTACAGCACTGAGGATCGGATCTTCATTAGATCTGAGGTTCAGCGGCTCCTCAAAGAAGGGATCATACAACCCAGTGTTAGTCCGTGGAGAGCACAGGTTGTGGTGGTCAAGAGTGGGAACAAACCCCGGATGGCCATTGACTACAGTCAGACCATTAACCGATATACGCAGCTGGATGCGTATCCTCTCCCGCGCATATCTGATATGGTCAATCAGATTGCGCAGTACCGGGTGTTCTCCACCATAGACCTCAAGTCCGCCTACCACCAACTCCCCATTCGCCCAGAGGACCGACAATACACGGCTTTTGAGGCGGATGGTCGCTTGTACCATTTTCTTAGCGTTCCCTTTGGTGTCACCAATGGGGTCTCGGTCTTCCAGCGTGCTATGGACCGAATGGTGGACCAGAACAGGCTGCGGGCTACCTTCCCGTACCTGGATAATGTCACCATCTACGGCCATGATCAGCAGGACCATGACACAAACCTCCAGAACTTCTTACGCACTGCATCTCGCCTGAACTTGACCTACACCAGGGAGAAGTGTGTGTTCCGTACGCGCCGTTTAGCCATCCTGGGATACGTGGTGGAAAACAGGGTCATTGGCCCTGATCCAGACTGTATGCGCCCCCTTGCTGAACTTCCCTTGCCTGCTAGTGCAAAAGCACTGAGAAGATGCCTAGGCTTCTTCTCATATTATGCGCAGTGGGTTCCCAACTACGCGGACAAAGCCCGTCTGCTTATTAAGTCCACGACTTTTCCCCTAACGCCAGAGGCCCAATTGGCCTTCAAGAAAGTGAAAGACGACATCGCGAAAGCTACGATGCACGCGGTAGCCGAGTCCATCCCCTTTCAGGTGGAAAGCAATGCATCTGATTTCGCCCTGGCCTCCACACTTAACCAGGTGGGCAGGCCCGTCGCATTTTTTTCCCGCACCCTCCAAGGCCCCGAAATTCGGCATTCAGCGGTGGAAAAGGAGGCCCAGGCCATTGTGGAGGCCGTCAGGCACTGGCACCATTACTTGGCGGGAAAACGGTTCACCCTGATCACGAACCAGCGGTCCGTGGCGTTCATGTTTAACAACACGCAGAGGGGCAAGATCAAGAATGACAAGATCTTGCGGTGGAGAATTGAACTCTCCACCTATAACTACGATATCATGTATCGTCCAGGGAAACTCAATGAGCCCTCGGATGCCCTCTCGCGTGGAACGTGCGCTAGTATTCAGGAGGATCGTTTGAACGCCCTCCATAATGATCTGTGCCATCCTGGGGTCACTCGGCTCTACCACTTTGTAAAAGCCCGCAACCTGCCTTACTCGGTGGAGGACGTCAGGTCGGTAACAAAGAGCTGTCGGATTTGCGCGGAATGCAAACCGCACTTTTACCGACCTGACCGGGCACATTTGGTCAAGGCCACTCGTCCCTTCGAGAGACTGAGTGTTGATTTTAAGGGCCCCCTTCCCTCAACAGATCGGAACGTGTACTTTCTAAACATCATCGATGAGTACTCCCGGTTCCCTTTTGTTGTTCCCTGCTCGGATACATCTGTTGCCACGGTGATCAAGGCATTCCGTGATCTTTTTACCCTGTTCGGGTACCCCAGCTACATCCATAGCGACAGGGGCTCGTCGTTCTGAGCGATGACTTGAGGCAATTCCTGCTCTCATACGGGATTGCCTCTAGTAGGACCACGAGTTACAACCCTAGGGGTAATGGACAGGTGGAACGAGAGAATGCTACAGTCTGGAAGGCTGTCTTATTGGCGTTGAAATCCAAAGGTCTTCCAGTCTCCCGTTGGCAGGAGGTCCTCCCTGATGCGCTTCACTCTATTCGCTGCCTCCTGTGTACGGCAACCAATGCTACTCCCCACGAGAGGATGTTCTCATTCCCTCGGAAGTCTTCCTCGGGGATATCTTTACCGTCTTGGTTGACGTACCCAGGACCCGTCCTCCTGCGGCGACATGTAAGGGCCCGCAAGTCCGACCTCTTGGTCGAACAGATCCATCTCCTCCACGCCAACCCTCAGTATGCCTATGTGGCATACCCTGACAGGCGAGAGGACACGGTCTCGATCCGAGATCTGGCGCCAGCAGGGGACGTAGCAACTCCTGACGCTCCCATACCCCCAGTAACAAATCCATTATCTCTCATTTCTTCCCCGGACATGGCGCTGGCAGCATCGGGACCATTGCTTAACAATTTTACTCCCATGTACAGCTTGCCTGAGCCCAGAAGATGGTCGCCACCGCAGGGCGTGTCAGGATCCCCTGCACCACCATCACCCCAGGGTCAACCGGCCTGTGAGTCCGTGGAAGAACAGCTGGACGCCGTTTTGGGGAGAATGCCACCGCAAGTGCCTACTCCGGTGTCACCGCCGGTATTGAGGAGGTCACAACGACGGTGCGGTCCCCCTGACCGTCTGAACTTATAGACTGCTGACATTTTATTCTGGTTTTTGTACCCCACCGGCCTTTGTTTTCAAAGGAGGGGTGAATGTGGTGAACCGTTGTTGGTTCCCACTGGATAGTGCTGAGCCAGGGGCTGACCAGGACTACAAGGATGTACATATGTTACTGTTGGATTGTGCTATTGTTGCTGTTGGGTTAGGGTGGGTTTGTTACACCTGTGTTTGTTACTGTTGTGGCACATCCCAGTCGGGCTCCGCCTCCTGGGAGAGGTATAAGAGTCCCTGCTCTGGCCGGGACCCCTTCAGTCTGGGACAGTGTACTTAAGTTCTGATAGCTTCATTAACAGTAAATAAAAGCCTTCATTTACTGAGCTTCGAGCCTCGTGTCTAAATTGATGTGCATCAGGGCGGGGGCAGGAAAATCTATTGAAGTTACTATTTCCACATTTGGAGGTTGCAGAACTTGGTTTTGAACCTTCAACTGTCAAGAATACTGCACGAGTCATACCGGTAGTGAACTTCCTGTCCAATATATTTTTTTCCTAAATGCCATGTACGAACCAGGGCCAACTCGAGCTTTATGCAATTCTAATATAACTTCCATCCTTTTATAATCCAACACATTTGAGAGAGAGAACGGCCAACATTCCATTAGTTTTTTTAAAGTTTTTTTTGTATCTGCTCACTAGCTGTTAGCACTTGAAACCTTAAAAAGCTCTCTCTTAGCTTCTCACCATTTAGACCTCTGATCTATTTTCTCAAGTCAAAAGTGGAGGACCTCACTCCCCTGCACTGAACTTCACATTTCAGTTTTTCCCACAAATTTAAGCTATCAATATCCCTTTGCAACTTTTTATTCCCACTTACACTAAACTATTCATTCTGCCACCTAACTTAGACATAAGAAATGGAGTGAAAACTGGGGGACAACCACGTGTTACATCCTGTCAATTTTATTACATGCCCATCATTTGTTTGCCCCCTAAATCAGTCCTGTCCTGAAAAATTGGCGGAATGTAAGTGTGTATTTTTTTTGTGTCTAAACAGGCTCAGAAATAGGGCTTCTGATGATGAATGGAAGATTCAGGCCATTGTCAATGTACGTAATCTACATTACTGTTCCCCTCTGTCTACATGTATTCAAATATCGATGTGATTTGCCACCTCAGCTCAAGTTCACAGGAGGCTGTTGGCTCTTCACATTCTGGAATAGAATTGTGGTGGCCCACACAGCATGGTAGCTAGCTTCTGGCAGGGAGTTACTGCTGGTTGTAGCCCTTCAGCTTGGGAAAATAAAAGCACTTTCCACTGATATTGTGCTCTGTGTGGGATTCCCAGGGCTGAGCAAATGTTCTGAAGAAGATTCATGTTACATTTGAAAGGTTAAGTCTAGATTGCTCTCCAAAGATGCTGCCAGACCTGCTGGGTTTTTCCATAATGCCTGTTTTTGTACCAAAGGACTGCTGCCTGCCCAGTCACAACAGCCCAAGAAGGAAGAGAGCAGCAGCACTCATAGTGAGGCTTTCACTTGATCTGATACTTGTAGCCACTAGCCCATGTACCTTACAGGTTACTAGAATGGCACAGAGACACAGTGGTTAGCACTGCTGTCTTACAGTTCCAGGGACCCAAGTTCAATTCTGGCCTTGGGTGTGTGTTCTCCTCGTGTCTGCATAGATTTCCTCCGGGTATTGCGATTTCCTCTCACAGTCCAAAGATAAGTGGTTAGGTTGATTGGCCATGCTAAATTGACCCTTAGTGTCAGGGGGATTAGCAGGACAAATATGTGAGGTTACGAGGATAGGGCCTGGGTGGAATTGTTGTTGGTGCAGGCTCTATGGGCTGAATGGCCTCCTTCTGCACTGTGATTCTATAATTCCAAGTTTGATACTATAGACTTGGAATCAGTCATCCTGGCAAGATTCAGCTGCAGTCAGGCCAAGGGGAAAGGATGGTGGGTTTGGCAGCTCACTGGACAACGAGGTCACAGACAAGTTCTGCTGATGAAGACCTCAATGGGACTGAATACAAGAGAATGCTGCTGAGCGTACCCACTGAAATACTGCATGCAATACCTGGTCTGCCAGACAGCCTCCAGTCACTCTCGAGTTTGGCACTAAGGTGGCAGAGCACTACAGGAGCTTACCCCCTCTGTACCATCTTCTCCATCTCCCTCCTGGAGGCACTGCCTCCCCCCGAAACCACCCCACCTCCCCCCCCAACCTCTGGCCCAATTTGTGTGGGCTGGTTACCTAATCCTTCACCATCCATGTGAGGTTGCTGCAACAAGCTCCAGCAAATCCCACCACTCACCACAACACCCAAGACATTGCAGTATGCTGCCAGGGACTTTTCAATAAGTAGACAGTCTTCAAATTGCAGTTTGGAAGCACGGCCCTGTGAATAATGGTCTGGCAGGGCTCACCACGCTCAGTCTCTGGAGAGTGACGTGCAAATTTGTGTCTGGGCCTGCGTGCTCCAAAGAGGCATCCTGCCATCACATCAGACGGTGGGGTTGTGTGGTGTCAGGACAATGCTCCCTCTAGATAATCTGGCGCATACACCCAGAGTGGGGCGAACTTCATCGGAAGCATAGCATAGCATTCATCAGAATGCATAGCATTCTTGCATCAATATGGCAGTAGGCCACTTGAGTGCTGCTTAAATGAGATTTGCGCCATGGCGTTTAACTTGGACCAGGCATCTTTTTGATAACGTAAAATATTGGGATATATCACCTATGTAGCTGAGCTTTCATGTCTATTGACAGACTCAGTTATGCACAAGCACAAAGTCATAGCAATGAGTCCCTTCTGGCATCATTAAAATGGAGTTTAAGAGAATGTTTAATTGTGCTGTGGTTAAGGGATTCATTTTGCACAACTCCAGGAATGTGTATGAGTGCTGAGGTTGCTTTTCACTGAGGTTGGCTGTTCCCTATAGCGTGATTTGTCAATGCTTTTGCTTGCAGTGGGCAGTGGCACTTTTTCAAAGAACGGAGAGTTTAAAGTTTATTAGTGTCACAAGTAGGCTTATATTAATATTACAGTGAATTTACTGTGAAAATCCCTTAGCGCTTGTTCGGGTACACTAAGGGGCAACATAGCATGGCCAATGCACCTAATGCACCAATGCAACCAGCATGTCTTTAGGACTGTGGGGGGAAACCAGAGCACCCAGAGGAAACCCATGCAGACACAGGGGAGAACATGCAAACCCCACACAGACAGTGACCCAAGCCCGAAATCGAACCCGGATCCCTGGTGCTATGAGGCAGCAGTGCTAACCATTGTGCCACCGTGGTTGCCCTGGGTATCTTGGAGAAAGAAACATTGATCCAAACATTATACATAATGCAGTATGCAATTAGCGAAAGCATTTCACTGAACAACACCAAATGACTTTTGGAAAATCTGAAATATGAATAGAAAATGCTGGAAACATTCAGCAGGTCAGACAGATGCTCACCTCAGATACTGCCGGACCTGCTGAGTATTTCCAACTCCTTCAGTTTTTATTTCGGATTTCCAGCATCTGCAGTATTCTGCTTGGCGAATGGCTTTGGACAGTCTTGTCTCAAAGACACCCCGGTGCATTCTGCTCTGCAAACTGAAATAGGATCTATGTTTAATATAAAGATTAAGAGAATGTTCAGCAAAAAAAGGCAAAATGAACACAGCTCCAGTGATAAAATGCATCAGTTTGGCTGCAATCCTTCAAAGAATTTCCAATCTTAGCCAAGCATGAACGGTAAAGCATGAAGTAGAAGGAGGGTCATTATAACCCCAGAAATTATTGCTCATTCATCCATCTTTCTTTACTATTTTAATAGTGTTGTTTGCTTCATACTGTGCTGGCAGAGAACATCCTGCAGCCTAATGTATTATACCTATGAGATTATCAACTTTGTTTATGCAGGGGTTATTGAAGCTATACTCCACTTCAGTAACAACCAACAACAGCTATAATTATTTTTTCTGCTTAACATATATTTAGTTACAGCTCACATTGTCTTGATGTGTGGGTCATGAAAACTCAGATGAAACTGTTTTTTCCCAATATACCTCCTAACTCTCTAACTCACCTCACTGTCAAAATCCTTCCCATCAGTTTTTTGGGATGTCAGTATATTTACGCAGCTAATTATTAATGTTAACAAATTTTTCGATTTGATTTATTATTGTCGCATGTATTGGGATACAGTGAAAAGTATTGTTTCTTGCACGCTACACAGACAAAACATACCATTCATAGAGAACATAGGGGAGAAGGAAAGGAGAGGGTGCAGAATATAGTGTTACAGTCACAGCTCGAGCGTAGAGAAAGATGAACATAGAGAATATGAAAAAATTGAGAAAAGAGTTTGCTGGTGGAGGTCGAAAGCAGTTTAGAAGTCTTCATAAGTCCCATTTCCTGAGGGTGAAAAGCAATGGCAAGATAGCATGGAGAAATTGGTTAATTTTTTCAGAAACCTCTAAGGCAGGCCACTGTTGTGTTTGCAAATGACTCCCTGACCCTAGTAAAGGAAACACTCATTCATCAATGGGTACTCTGACTGGAGAAATGTTGGAAGAGATCTTGCTGATTGTTCAGTTTCCAAAAGTCACATTAAAGCTATGTGTGTGCTTGGTCAAAGTTGTAAAGGTTCTGGAAAAATTGATTCTGCGTTATTGGCTCAGTTTGAAAAGGAATGTTCTTACTGGAGGAAAGTGCTGAGACGTGTTGTTGCCAGTCAAAGTGTTGTCCTATTTGGGACTTCCTTTAAAAGGGCATGATGTGTCATCAGAGCCAAGTCGAAGAAGCAATTTTTAGTCTGCCTTGAATACCTCAGTGAGCTTCTTAAAGAGCATTTGAAAAGCTATCAATATTGGGGCTCAAGGAAGACTAACTTTTTAATGCACAGAACTTATGACGAATTCTTAAAGTTTATTTATTAGTGTCACGAGTGGGTTTACATTAACACTGCAATGAAGTTACTGTGAAAATCCCCTAGTCGCCATGCTCTGGCGTCTGTTTGGGTACACTGAGGAAGAACTTAGCATGGCCAATGCAGCTAACCAACACGTCTTTTCAGACTGTGGGAGGAAACTGGAGCACCCAGACGAAACTCACACAGACATGAAGAGAACTTGCATAGACAATGGCCCAAGTTGGGAATCGAACCTGGGTCCCTGGCACTGTGAGGCAGCAGTGCTAACCAATGTGCCACCATGCTATATAATCTGCTGCTGTATTTCAGTAAAATCACCCTGACTAAACCCTGTGAGATGGGCGTGGTCAGGAGGACAATAATGTAATTGTTTGGTGGGGCTTGATGTCATTTTGGGTGGCGCTTGACATCAGAGCTTGACATCACCAGGGGTGCAACACCATGTCACTAGTGGGGAGGGGGTGTGTAATGTCATGGGGTGCCCCAACATAGAGGCAGAGCCCGGAGCCTACAAAAGCATAATCCCACCATTGCAATTGTGTTCCCTGCTATTCGAATAGAAACTCAGCCAAGCATTCATAATGGCCCCTGCTATGTAAACAAAATATTATAGCTCCAGATGCTGGATCCTTTTGAAACTGAAGCAACAGATGTTTTTTTTTCTCAGCTACAGCAGAATGTTTGTTCACCAAAGGCATACGGTTAAGTTTCATATTGGCTAGGTTTCATTTTTAAGTGAAAGCAATCTGGACATTATGACAGGAGGATTCCCAGGCATTTTATTTCTCCAGTTTTGAAAGCATAAAGCACTTTATTTCCTTTGGCAAAAGTACTCTATTGCATCTTAGACTTAGACAATGCTGACCTATGTAATTGCTATCCTAACTTTCCAGGTCTTATGGCCAGGTAAGAAATAGTAGAATGGCTCCCTTTTCTTTCCATCTCTGGTATTATTGCACTCATTGGTACACCCCCAATACACCACCAATCACTGTTTAACTGTATGAGTGATTTGCTTGCATGTTTTAAAAAAGGAAAGGAAAATAAATGTTTACTGTCCTTAACACCCAATAGATAAAAATAATAAATTGCTCCAATTCTCATGCACACTCTGATTCTAGAGGTTCACAAGTAAGGTGGAGGAGAGATTGAATTGTTTATGATTTCTAAAAGAAAGTGGATGATATACAGAACTTGCAGACGAATGACATGAATGATTTCAGGCTGAGTTTTGTGATCTTTCTGGATTCTGCATTGAGACAATTTAAAATGCCGACAGATGATCTCTGTCTTTTCCTCGGAAGTCTGCTGCCTGCAGTATTTGACAGGTCAGGATACAGGCGAGTCATGTACTTGCAGAATGGTTGGAAAGAGATAGAAAAAGGACCACAAGAATTCTTCTTGCTGTTACCCATTCTTGGGGTGGAAATGTCTGGCCCTTCCTGCTGGCAGGATCTTCCCATCCCGCTGAAGGTGACGGACTCCCCACATAGAAACATTGGGCCCAATTTTACCATCAAGTTGCGCCCGTTTTTGGGCGCAAAAACTTGGTAAAGTCGGGCTTGAGGCAAGTAGCGTGATCCACGCTTGCCTCTGCGCCGGTTCCCCCTTTACCAATGGCTGAAAATGGTCATGATCGAGACCATGCCCAAAACGGAATGCATTTAAATTGAATTAATGAGCTCGATACCCACCTTTACCAGCACTTCCCCCCTTACCACCGCATTCGCCAATCGGGAATTGGCGCAAATCAGACATGCTCTATAAAAGTCCGATTCGGGTGCTCCATCAGTAAGAGTTAGTGAGGAGGTAATGGCTCTCTGCTACTCATGGGTGTCGTTTTGTTGCGGCCATTTTCTGTCTCGGGTCGGTGGCAGCTCTGCGAGTGTGTGAGAGGTGGGGGGTTGTTGCTCTGCAGGGTTTCTGATGTCCGACTTGCAGCACAGACCCAGGTCTCAGCACTGACCTCGGGTCTTGCGGTGCTGGTTCTAGTGCACTCAGCACTCTTCCAGCTGAAGGATGTGCACAAAGTCCTTGCAAATTGCACTGCAGCAGCCTCTCAACTTTGCAAGGAGCTGTGATTGTGGGGAGCATGTGGCTGGGGGAATTGGGGGGGGATGCTGTGATTGTGGGGAGCATGTGGCTGGGGGAATTGGGAGGGGAGCTTGATTGTGGATGTGCTAGGGGCAAGCAGCATTCCATAACCTCCACATGTGTTCCTCTCCATCTCCCCTCCCCTCCACCTTCAGAGTGACAACATGGCATTTTCTATGCAACCGACTGATCTAGCTGTTCTTTTGGTTGCTGCTGGAGCTGAGGAGGAGGAGCTGGAGGAAGAATTACGGGCACAGGAGGCCCGGGCCTTACCACTTCCAGGACCAGAGGGAGACGACCACCAGTGGCAGGAGGTGGCTGCCATTCATTCGGGGGAGGGGGGGCACAGGAGAAGGAGGGAGCAGAGACCCCAGCAGTTCCATGCACGAGTGTCCTTTGAGCAGATGTCGGACATTGCGTGCTGCCAATGTCTCCGACTCTGAAAGGAGACAGTGCAACACCTGTGCAACCTGTTGCAGGACCTGGCACCGAAAGGCAGGGGGGGCAGCCACTCTCAGGAGGCTGTCAAATTGACGGCCACTCTAAACTTCTATGCAACTGGTTCTTTCCAGACCCCAAGCGGAGATGTCTGTGGCGTCTCCCAATCTGCCGTGCCCACCTGTGGGAGGCAAGTCATTGAAGCCCTGTATGCTGGGCTGGCCAGTTCATCAACTTCAACCTGGACCAGGCCCATCAGGAAGCCCGGGTTGCAGGGTTCGCAGCCATTGCAGGGATGCCTAATGTTCAGGGGGCCATTGACTGCACACATGTCGCCCTCAAGGCCCCCTTACAGAATCCACAAAGGTTTGTAAATAGGAAGTGGTTCCACTCCCTGAATGTTCAGCTAGTGTGCGACCATAACATGACCATCATGCACGTCTGCACCAGACACCCAGAGAGTGTGCATGACAGTTTCATTGTCAGGAGCTCGGACATCCCAGAGGCATTCGAGGAGGAGCCTAGGCTGCAGCGGTGGCTCGTGGGTGATATGGGTTACCCGCTTCGGACATGGCTGATGACGCCTGTGCGGAGGCCTGTGTCTGAGGCGGAGACCCGCTATAATGAGGCCCATGTAGCCACCCACACGATAGTGGAGAGGTGCACTGGGCTCCTCAAAATGTGATTCCGGTGCCTGGACTGATCTGGTGGGGCCTCCAATACAACCCAGTGATCTCCTCCCGCATTGTGGTCGTGTGCTGTGCCTTGCACAATTCTATAGAGAGGTGACCTCTTGGAAGAGGAGGAGGACATGGAGGCTGACCAGCCGGGCATCGCTGGTGAGGATGACCAGCAGGAGGAGGAGGAAGAGGAGGAGGAGGAAGAGGAGGAGGAGGAAGAAGAGGAAGAGCATGCCGAGGAACACAAACCAGGTGCTGGAGGGCTGGCAGCTCAAATGAGGCATGTGAGGGCGGCAAGGAAGGCCCTGATCACCAGGCGGTTCACTCGCTCGGGGTTTGTGTCTGTGAACTGAATTGTAACCTCCTGCTCTTCCGGGGACCATATGCCCCTATTCCCACCCCATTCACATAGCTGTAAAGATGCCCCTTAAAGGTCACTATCATATCTGCATCCATGATCTCCCCTGGCAGCAAGTTCCAGGCCTCCACTACCCTCTCTGTGCAAATAAACATGCCTCGTATGTCTCCTTTAAACCTTGCCCTTCGCACCCGAAACTCATGCCCCTGAGAAGTTGCCTCAACGTGATTGAAGGAATGGCAGGTGCTCACGTCTTGATGGCAGCCTGACCATGCTGTCACTGACTCACCTCACCTCTGCTGCATCCAGTAGCCTCCCCAGCACACCCTCAGAGAATCGGAGGGCTGGTTGTGCGCACATTTTGTGCAGGAATGCCTGCCTGCCTGTCCATTCTTGTGTTTTTAATGAGTTGCCCCTCGTTAGGGCAGATCAGCTGCAGGCAGTTTGGCAGAGAATTCCAGCAAGTTCCATGCAGTTTGCTTGATAGCATTGAGAAGAAGGCAAGTGAGCACTTGCAGATGTGCTGATGGGGAGGGTGGGGTAGGGAGGGGTGGTGGATCAGTGCCTCAATGATTGGGGACAGGGGAGAGAGAGGGAGGTGTCACACAGCCATCGGAGTCCAGAGGAGATGGGAGCCTTGTGCGGGAGGGTCCGGGGTGGGGGTGAGGGGGATCACTCTGCCTGATATCTGTAGGGTGGAGGGGAGAGGGTGGATCTCTCTGCTTGTGATCAGTGTTGGGGAAGGGTGTCCACTGCCACTCTGCCTAAAATGAGTGAGGCGGAAGGGAGGTCCACTGCCACTCTACCTAAGATGAGTGAAGGGAAAGCGGGGTCCACTGCCACTCTACCTAAGATGAGTGAGGGGAAAGGGAGGTCCACTGCCACTCTGCCTGAGATGTGTGAGAGGAAAGGAGGTCCACTGTCACTCTGCCTGTGATCGGTGTGGGGGAAGGGAGGGTACGCTGCCACTCTGCCTGAGATCATTGGGGGGAAGGGGGTGAGGGGGCCGCGATCGGTCTGGGTGGCAGGTGGGTGGGGGGACAAGGGGCTCAGTAATGTTGTGGGGGGTGGCGCAATGTCTGTGGGGGCCAGGGGGAGGCATTATTTGGCCCGGGTGCAATGTGGCAAGGGAGCAGCATTCTATTTTTTTCTGCGCATGCGCAGTTGGAGGCGCCAATCGGAGCTGCAGGGTTTCGGGCGCAACAAGCCCCACCCACAGGCTTGTGCAGCGCGATTCAGAATTGCTGATCTTTTTTCAGGCAAAGTGCCTATGGGGGCGCCTGAGAACAGGTCTAAAAGTCGGATCTGAAACACTCCCAGCTTCAAGTCTACCCAGCACTTAGATTCAAAATGGTAAAATCGGACCGATAGAAACTAGAAGCAGGAGTAGGCCATTCAGCCCTTCGAGCCTGCCCCACTATTCATTATGATCATCAAATTCAACATCCTGATCCCCCCTTCCTCCATATTCCTTGATCTCTTTAGCCCCAGGAACTATACCTAAATTATTCTTGAAATCAGACAACGTTTTGGCCTCAATTACTTTCTGTGGTGGTGAATTCCACACATTTACCACTCTCTGAGTGAAGAAATTTATCCTCACCTCAATTCTAAAATGTTTATCCCTTATCGTCAAACTATGAACCCCCCCCCCCCGCCCAACCCCCCCACCCCCCCCCCCCCCCCCACCCCCCCCACCCACCCCCCCCACCCCAGTTCTGGACTCCCTCACCATCGGGAACATTTTTTCTGAATCTACCCTGTCCAATCCCGTTGGAATTTTATAAGTTTCTATGAGATCCCCTCTCACTCTTCTAAACTCCAGTGAATATAATCCCAACCAACTTAGTCTCTCCTCATATGACTGACCTGCCATCCCAGGAATCAGCCTGGTAAACCTTTGCTGTACTGATCTAGAGCAAGGGCATCCTTCCTCAGATAAAAAATACACACAATACTCCACATGTGGCCTCACTAACGCCCTCTACAACTGCAGTGGAATGGGGGACCCTGGCGGTGGGACGGCTGAGCTATACCAAACGCCATAGATATCGGCGGGACTGGAAGATCCTGCCGGCAGCCCATGGTGAGCCACCTCTGCCACTGGAAAACATGGGGCGGGGGGCAGAAAATCCCACTCCTTGGTGTCTCTATACTCAGACCTTGGAAAACAATGTCTTTTTACACAAATGAAAACAATGTCTTTTTCCTGTCACATGACCTTACTTCACAACCAGCCAGTTGAATCATAGAATCATCACAGAATCCCTACAGCGCAGAAGGAGGTCACTTGGCCCATTGAGTCTGCTCCGGCCACAGTGCCGGTGCCCAGGTGTGGGGGGCACTATTCTCGTAACCCTCCATATTTACCCTGCTAATCCCCCTGACACTAGGGTCAATTTAGCATGGCCAATCAATCTAATCCACACATCTTCGGACTGTGGGAGGAAACTGGAGCCATGCAGAAAAGGGGAGAACATGCAAATTTCACATTGACAGTGACCCGAGGCTGGAATTGAACCCGGGTCCCTGGCACTGTGAGGCAGCAGTGCTAACCACAGTGGTCGGTGAAGACTCAATGGTCCGAATGGCCTCCTTCTGCACTGTAATGATTTTATGATTCACTGTGCCACCCGCCGCCTATCAAACCAGTTACCAAACATAATAAGCTGATTCCAGGTCCATGATTAGATTAAAATGGTTGCTGGAGCGCACTTTGCAGCCCTGTCCATTGTCTGAATTGATTGAGTTTAATGGCTTGGTCCTCATATAACTGCCATCTCTGAATGTCTTTGAGTAGTTCAGGGTTAATTCACACCTATATGAGCTTATTTTCCCTGCTGAGTCAAGTCCAGACAGCCCAAATCCATTCTGATATCTATGTAAACTTTGAGGTTGTTATGTAAATATTCGGCCATCTTAAGAGCTAATTTTTAAAAAGTCACTTAAGGGGCTTCAGCTCCCTGGATTTAAAAAAACCATTTTTGATATAAAACATGGTTTTATGACACAGGCCTGTGATCAATCCATTGCCTAAGCTTGTCAATGGTGACTCCGATCTCAACTGTTGTGCATTTGGTGTTGCAACCAATGAAAACAATGTATTTTTGCTGTCACATGACCTTACTTCACAACCAGCCAGTTGAATCATAGAATCATCTTACTCTACTCCTACTTCCTATCTGTGGGAATTTTATGTGAGTTTTGTTTAGCAAAAAGACTGAAATTTACACTCATGTAGCATTAGTTTTGTCAATTTCCATTCCTGACTTTTATGGGACACAAAAATTCAGTCCCTTTTATCAATTATCATCCAGTACAGATCAATAACCTGTTATAGCAATCTTTGATATTAATGCACCAAATCCTGAACACTTGTCCAAATGATCCCTCACACTTTAGAATCATAGAATCCTACAGTGCAGAAGGAGGCCATTTGACCCATCAAGTCTGCACCAATCACAATCTCACCCAGGCCTTATCCCCATAACCCCATGTATTTACCCCAGCTAGTCCCCCTGACACGAAGGGGCAATTTAGCATGGCCAATCCACCTAACCCGCACATCTTTGGACTGTGGGAGGAAACCGGAGCACCCGGAGGAAACCCACGCAGACACGGGGAGAATGTGCAAACTCCGCACAAACAGCTGGGAATCGAACGCGGATCCCTGGTGCTGTGAGGCAGCAGTGCTAACCACTGTGCCACTGTGCCACCCAGTCTTTGTCCATTTCACTCACTGCTCTGATGGACATAATTGGCCAGTGCTCCAGATGCTTTGGCCTCTTTCCTGACTGATTTTGAAACTTCCAATGCCAATGTTCAACTTGGCTCTTAAATCGATCACACCCACCCTGTACTGCACCAAATTAATGTTCCAGCATTGTCTTTTACTTTGAAACATTCATCAATGATTATTTGTTTTAGCGACCACCATCAATTCAAAGCAAAGTTTACTTTTACAAAGAATCACATGAATGAATTCATGGGATCTTTAACACAGTAATTGTGCGATTTATCCCATTTTGTAGAAAATCAGTGATTTATTCTGATTCATTACATAGCCTAGAAAATAGTGTTTAAAAGTAAAGACAATCTAGCTCTTTGAAAATTGGCAGAAAAGATCTTCTGATTTGTTTTGCATTCATCGGAATCATTAAATGATGCAATTTCTGGTTCCACCAATCCTCTATTCTCTGAAATGTAATAAATGACACATCACAACCAAATGAATGGCAATCTTCGCTTCAGCATTGAAGTTTTCTGAGAATCTAGTTTCAAGCCTTTTCTGGTATCTGACACCTTCAGCAATATAGCACTTCCTCAGCTCAGTACCCGTCCTTGAATGTCAATGTAGATTTTGCATTCAAATCTTTGTAGTGAGGCTTGAGCCCAGAACCAACTGACATTTTCTTCTTTATTCATTCAAGCGCGATGGGATTCATCGACTAATAGCCCCAGATAAGGTGGTGGTGTGCTGTCTTCTTGAACTGTTGCAGTCCATGTGATGCAGGCACACCCACACTGCTGTTAGAGAGAGCATTCCAGGATTTTGATTCAAGGCTGGTGAAGGAACAGCGATATATTTCCAAGTCAGGATGATGCATGACTTAGAGGGCTACTCTTGGGTGGTGGTGCTCCCTTTGTCCTTTCTAGGCGGTAGTGGTTGAGGGTTTGAAAGGTGCTGTATCAAGAGCTTTGGTGAGTTCCTGCACTGCATCTCACCATTGACATTGAGGCAAGAGTGCTATCACTGAGCCATTGCTGACACCTTGGTGGCACAGTGGTTAGCACTGCTGCCTCAACGCACCAGGGACCTGGGTTTGATTCCCAGCTTGGGTCACTTTCTGTGCAGAGTCTGTACATTCTCTCTGTGTTTGCGTGAGTTTCCTCCAGGTGCTCCAGTTCCCTCCCACAATCCAAAAGACGTGCTGGTTAAGTGCATTGGCTGTGCTAAATTCTCCTTCAGTGTACCCGAACAGCGCTGGAGTGTGGCGACTCGGGGATTTTCATAGTAACTGTGGTAAACCACTGTTAGCTTATTACCTGTATATGTGACATGCCTGGACACATCCCTGCCAGCCCTACCCGAGACTCCTCCCCACCCTGGTCCAGGTATAAAGGCGACTGCTCCCCACCCCCCTGCCTCAGTCTGGACCAGTTCATCGGCATGGGTGTGCTCCAAGTCTTTTGCTAATAAAAGCCTATTTGTTCTTGCATACAAACTAGTCTTTGCTCGATTGATGGTGCATCAGTAACTTCATTGCAGTGTTAATGTAAGCCTACTTGTGACACTAATAGATAAACTAAACTAAACTAAAATTAGGCTTCTTCCATAACTAAGTTCCTTTTTGCGTGTAAGTCAGTGAATTGCACCCCCTGCTAAGTGAACTGAGTCTTTGCAGTGGAGAGGAAGGATGACCAGTTCACTGTCATTGGTTACAAGTACCCATCTGCATGCTAACCCGTATCAAGAGACTGGAACTCTTGTCACTGTTTAGTGATTTCCTGGAGAGATGCCTAAAGTCATAGCCATCTCTGAAGTGAATGCCATCATTGAGCCAAGGCTGACTCCCTGCATACTGAGCTAATATATTTAATCCCCCCTACCCCATCAGTGTTCAAAATGTAGGATCAGTTGTAGGAGATAGGGGATAAGAGAAGGCTGTTTTAACGACTGGAAACCAGTGTCCAGTGGCATACCACAGGGATCCGTGTTGGGCCTCCTATTATTCATCATTTATATAAATGCCATTGATGACCATGTGGGGGGTAAGATTAGTAAGTTTGAGGATGACACAAAGATTGGCTGGGTGGCTAACAGTGAGGCTGAATGGCTTGGGCTGAAAGAAAATATAGACGGGATATTATCGGAAGGATGTGATTGCACTGGAGGGAGTGCAGAGGAGATTCACCAGGATGCTGCCTGGGATGGAACATTTAAGTTATGAAGAGAGGTTGGATAGACTTGGGTTATTTTTGTTGGAGCAGAGAAGACTGAGGGGCGACCTGATCAAGATGTACAAGATTATGAGGCACATGGACAGAATGGATAATGAGCAGTTGTTCCCCTTAGTTGAAGAGTCAGTCATGAGGGGACATAGATTCAAGGTGAGGGGCAGGAGGTGGAGGGGGGATGTGAGGAAAAACCTTTTTACCCAGCGGATGGTGACGGTCTGGAATGCACTGCCTGGGAGGGTGGTAGAGGCGAGTTGCCTCACATTCTTTAAAAAGTACTTGGCATGTCATAACATTCAAGGCTGTGGGCTAAGTGCTGGTAAATGGGATTAGGTGGGAGTTCAGGTGCTTCTTGTGTGCCGGTGCAGACTCAATGGGCCAAAGGGCCTCTTCTGCAATATATGCTTCTACGATTCTATCTGCTATTGCACCATCCACATACAAACACTCCATGCATTCGATTGGAGTTCCAGTTTCTGTCCTTTTCATGGAATTGTTAACATTATCATTTTAATTGTGACAACAGGTCTGCTGAAGTAATGGCGTGAGGAGATTCACTTGAATGGAATTAGTAAGAGTATCCCAATGGGTAAGTTCAGCTACTAGATATTGTACAAGATTTCCAGCACCAATCCATTTTCACAGAAAAATTCAAATGGAACCTAACAAATAGTGCAGGGATTTTCGACCCAGCAACAATTAGAATTACAAATGACTTTGCTTTTAAATTAAGCAGCAGTCCTGTCATTAATTAATGTTTTATTTATTTATTTATTGCTCCCATCGGTTTGATAATTCACTGCATGAACGACACTTAATGACCCTATTCCAGAAAACATTTAAAACCTAGAAATACACCATTCGTGTAATGAATTAGATATTGCATCCTTTACATTGAATTGCTATAATGTTTTTGCTTTTGTCTGATGGGTAGAAGTTTCTATGATGTTTGCAGAAGACTTTCAACAACACTTTGGCAACATTATTACCTCTACCATTGGAGATGAGAGGAGGTAATGTTTTTGCCCCATTTGCCTGTCTTTTTTCAGTGAACAATATGGGGGGAATTTTACGAGATTTTTCTTAAGTGTCCAGTTAGCATGAAAATGGGAGTCCCTGATCGGTTTTTTAGGCACGTTTTCACTCCCATTCTTACAGATTTCGATATTGAAAAAATGGGCTAGACCGTTTCTGGCCACTGGAGGTATTGGGCGGGGCTTAACTCGCCAGTCAGCCTGCAGCTCAGATCAGATCCACAAACTGTGCATGCGCAGAAAAAACTGAAGAAACAGCAGCTCTCCTGACAGAACTCCCCCCCAGAAACAGCCTCCCCCTCTCCCCCATGGACATGGGGGACCCCCCCCCAACATTACCAACCCCCTTGCACCCCCCTCCACCACCCCGAGGACCCTCTTGCACATGGCCCCCCCACCAACCTCCTGCCCCCAATTGCTGAGTGACATGACCCTCTCTTTCCCCTGCCTCAGCCTCCTCCCCCACTCCATCAGCACACCTGCAAGTGCTGACTTGGCTTCCCCTCCATGGTAACAAGGCAAACTGCATTAAACTCGCTGGAACACTCCAACGGATGCATGACTCACCCAAACTTCTTGCAGCTGATCTGTCCGAACAAGGGAAAGCTCCATAAAAACCCCAAGGATGGACAGACAGGCAGGCAGTGCAAGGAAGAAATGGCCTCCAGGAAGACAGCCCCCTGATTTTCCGATGCTGATCTGGCCAGGTTACTGGAGGCAAGGCGGGATACCCACTTCCCCCCAGCAAGACACCGTCCCAGGGGAAGGGGTGGCAATGCAGCCTGGGAGGCAGTGGTTTCATGCATGAGTGCCAGGGCATTGGTCAGGAGGACCGGAAAGCAGTGCTGGACAAAACTGAATGACCTAATCCAGGCAGCAAGGGTGAGTGGTTAATCTGATCTCGCATCTTCCCTCTAAAAAACCCCAGATCCCCCCACCCCCAGCACCCTGCATGATTCCAGCCCCTGACCTCCCTCCAACCTCCCCTAACCAAGAGTCTCAAAACCCTCACCCTCTTAGAGCCACCCCTTGACACACTCCAGGACTTGCGCCACCAGATTTTACTTGGGCTCCTTCTGTCCTCACAGGAGAAGAATGCCCACAATCACTGGGAGAGGGCAAAGACAGGGGGTGGTGTGCCTGAGATCTGTGTCCTCACCCCCTTTGAGGAGCAGGCACTAGCGGGGATCCGCACTCTAGCGACAGCATGATTGGGCTGGAGCATAGGAGTGAGCACTTGCAATCCTCCACTCGTTGGAAATATCTCAAGTAAGTTGCATGCACCCAGATTCCCGTCTCTCCCTTGCACTTAACCTTGTGTCCTGTGTTGCAGGAAGGGACCCCGATACGCCCGGGTCATCTGGCATCACGGTCCCCACTGCTGCTCCTGCCCATCCTGCCCCTAACAGCTCGGTAGACTCCTCGGAGGAAGGGAATGAAGAGACCTCCAAATGCACCAGTTTTGCGTCAGCTTCCACCTCGTAATTCACCATTCCAGAGATTCTCACATCGGTGGGTCAAGTTCGTGGTGAGGCATCTGGGTCACTCTCTGGTGCTCACGACACATCTGCTGATGCACATCTGGTGGAGGAGGGAATGTCTTAGGCCTCTGGGACGCGCGGGTCTGCGGAGGTGAGGACTCAGCTGCCCCAGGCTTCATGCTGGGCCTCTGATATCACTTCTCCCTCAGCTGCTGGAGATGCAACAGAGCCAGAGAATGCAGGAGGGGCTGACAGCCACACTGGACCAACTGTGAAGTTGTTGGGAAGAGTCCCAAAGCTTTCAGGTGGATCAGCTATTGCCTGTCTTGCGTGGTTCCCAGGCCAACACTGCAAGGGTGGGTCTGCATTGGAAATCATGACCAGAAGTGGCAGGGCCCAAATGATGGCCAAGTCACAGCATGCCACAGCGGACTCCCAGAGGGCCACAGCTGAGGGCCTCAACAGGCATGTCAAGATTCTGCGACCCATGGCTAAGAGGCTCGAGACCTTGCAAGAGACCCAGTGGGACAGCACCGAGACATAGCACTGAGAACATGGCCAACTCACAGAGGGTCATGGCTGAGGGGCTACAGAGCATGGCCCAGCCTCGGAGGACACTTGCTGCTGCCATTGACAGGTGGCCCCTGAGTCAGAGGGCCATCGTTGAGGGCTCACCCACCATGCCAAGAATGCAGGTGGTCCTCCAGGACTGGCAGGGCCAGGTCATGCTAGAGCTTCTGGAGCTCACTGCAGAAGCACCACCATCCCAGTGACCCACAAACCCACAGGAACCTCGAGGGAGGAGAAATGGCTTGAGCCCATGCCAGGGCCTTCCAGCCAGAAGACAGTGGCTGTGGCCACACCTTCTGACTCCCCCCTTCCTGACACCGGGGCATCGCAGGGGCAATGGGATAAAAAGGGTGGCATGGATACATCCGTGGCACCTGGAAGCCAACCAGGGCCCTCAAGGTCCAGGCACTCAAGGGGACAATCGCCAAGGGCATCACAGGCCACGGGGCATGGGGCAGCTGGCCACCTCCAATGTACATCCTGGGGAGACACTGAGACATAGGGGTAGGCCACGTAAAGTTAAGAAGTTGTGGCAACACTAAAATGGCATGGATAAAGGAGAACACCAGTTTGATAGAATATTTAAGCACTTTAAAGTCCCTTTCACTTGTTGTTCTATTATATTAGCACTTATTTTGATGGTACTTCTATTGGCATCAATAAATGTTATTGCAACCCCAGCTGTGGCTAATATGTCTCTGATTAGCCTCCAATAGGAATGTACGTACCCCAACCTTCACTGGAGGGACCCTGCACATTGGTGTCAGTGGGGGAGGGTCCTCAACGCACTGCTGCTGTGAAAATCAAGGCGCTCATATCATTCACTGGTTATAGTGGGTGGCATGCAGTGGCAGCGACTTACAACATCTGCCATGGCATTCCCAGAACCTGGGAGGCATTCCCTCCCTATCCCCCACCCCCCCCCACCTTACCCACCCTGAGGCCTTGCATGGTGTTTAGTGGTCTCTTACATACTACCCAGATGTGGGCGCAGGTGCCAGCGTGCATGCGGAGCTCAGGTAGGAGTCAGACTAGTTTGCACCAGGGCATCATCATAATGGCACATAACGAGTCGTCATCACCCTCCTGCTTGCCACAGAAACTCGCTAACACAACGTACCCAGGCCCACCGCTCTGGTGTTACAGAATTGCAGGAGATTGTATGGATGCACAAGGATTCCAGGGGGTTCTGGCGGGGGGGGGGGGGGGGCTGCGGGGTTGGTTGGAACCCACGTGTGCCATCACAGGCCCCTAGTTTCCAAAGCGCATGGTGATCAGGGCCTACCTCGCCGCCTTCACACGCCTGACCTTTGCTGCCACAAGCCCTCCAGCACCTGGGTGGTGTTGGTTGTCATCATCATCGTCCTCCTCCTCTTCCTCGTCCTCCTGGGCAGCCTCCTCCCCAGTGATGCCCAGCTATTCGGCCTCCATGTCCTCCTCCTCCAAATGGTCTCCTCGTTGCTTGCCAAGTTGTGCCGTGCACAGCACACCACCAAATGTGGGACGATATTAGAGGCTATATTGGAGGCTCCCACGAGAGGAGTCCAGGCTGAACCCCATTTTGAGGAGCCATATGCACCACTCCATGATAGAACGGGTGGCAACATGGGCCTCATTATGTCTCTGCTTCAGTCTCCGGCCTCCGCACAGGCCTCATCAGCCAAGTCTGAAGCAGGTACCCCATGTCCCCCATGAACTATCCCTGGAGTGCTCCCCTTCAAGCTACTTATCATCCTGACTTGGAAATATATAACCTTTCTTTCACTGTCGCTGGGGCAAAATCCTGGAACTCCTCCCCTAATAGCACTGTGAGAGTACCTACACTATATTGCAGCGGTTCAAGAAGAAAGTTCACTACCAACTTCTCAAGGGCAATTAGGGATGGGCAGTATATGCGGGTTGATCTAACTTGTGATACCCACATCCCGTGAATTAATGAAAGAAAAGAGATCCTCTTTTCACGATCAAAAATACTCCTTTGGCGAGATTTATGTGTCCCCAAAAAAGTTGACAATGGATGTGGGAATCATCAAAAGTGAGGCCATGGGATGGGAAATTTATCCCATAGAAATTCTGATAGCCAGGATGAAGTTTAACTTGCGACCTCACACATTGACCTTTGATATTGCCGTCGACATTGATAAGTCTAAGGAGAATTGATATTTCTCAATTGGGTTGGACAGGTGTTGGAAGCGTTTGGAAAACCTGCTTGATACAAAAGCTCAGGACCCTTGGGGAAGCATGCTGAGGAGTCAGGAACATTCTGTTAGAAATGTTAAATTCAAATATCATTTTTGGATTCTCTCTCATAAGTGAAATGCATTTTTATTTCAGTGATTAATGATTGGGCACTGTCCATCGAAGGGAAGTTAACTGTTACATTGACCAGCATTTTGTAAGTTTTGAGAAACATTAGAGCACTTTTCCCATTGGGGACAGTGTTATATGCATTCATCACTGTCGGAAAGAATGCTTATGAATGTTGGGGTCATGTTCTGAAGCGGTTTAAATATCTGCAGTGCTCCAACATTGAAAAAAAAATGTCCCTTTGCCAAAAAGAGCCATCTGTTCCTGAAATTTTTTGAATGAGAGGTCATTTGTGTAGCTCAGGCTAAATCTTGCCATTATTCTTTGATTTTCAATCGACTCCAGTGCCTGGAGCTCCAATGGCTTGTTTTGATAGCTAAATGCATGATAAAATCTTGGCTGAGTTTCAAAGGTTCTTTAAGCACATAGCTCAGCAGGTGACTGTGTACACCATTTTAAGAGGTTATCAAAGGATTATCCATCTTTGTGGTTTCTCATTAAATGTGTTTGTTGTCACAACTAATGACTATTTAAGGGATTTAACTTTTATTTCCCAAGGGTCTGCAGTGTTTTTTTCCCTTGTACAGTATGAATAGTTTGTTTGAGTGGCAGCTATGTTAGATTTTAAGATGTCCCATTGTTATTACAGAGCTCTTGGAGCCTATCCATAATGGATACTGGCTCAGTGGCTATTTAGGTTACATGGTAGCTTAGGGCTATGATGGGGTAAGTAGCTGGCATGGGGGAATTAGGGGTCATGGGGTAGGTGGGGCAGTTGAAGAGGGGTAAAGTTGAGGAGGCATTCAAACCATGTGGAGAGTTGGTCTGATGTCCCTGAGAAGCAAGGTGGGTCTTCTAACCAGCCTGCACCAACACTCACATCCTCCAACCCTGCCCAGGGGAAACAGTGGAGTTGCATCTTGCCTACCCATGTCTCCAGAAGATAATATAGCAGCTATGAAGAGAGGTGACGGTTTAATATCAGTGAACTCAGGAACTCCCCCATTTGTATTTCTCAATGATTTTTTTTAGTCATTCGTGGGACTCGTGGGTGTCGCTGGCTGGCCAGAATTTATTGCCCATCCCTAGTTGCCCTTGAGAAGGTGATGGTGAGCTGCCTTCTTGAATCGCTGCAGTCCATATTCTGTGGGTTGATCCACAATGCAGTTAGGGAGGGAATTCCAGGATTTTGACCCAGCGACTGCGAAGGAACAGCGATATATTTCCAAGTCAGGATGGTGAGTGGCTTGGAGTGGAACTTGCAAGTGGTGGTCTTCCCATTTATCTTCTGCCCTTGCCCTTCTAGATGGAAGTGGTCATAGGTTTGGATGGCGCTGTCCAAGGATCTTTGGTGAATTGCTGCAGTGCATCTTGTAGATCATACACATTGCTGCTACTGAGCGTCGGTGGTGGAGGGATTGAATGGTGCCAATCAAGTGGGCTGCTTTGTCCTGGATAGTGTCAAGCTTCTTGAGTGTTGTTGGAACTGCACCCACCCAGGCAAGTGGGGAGTATCCCATTGCACTCCTGACTTGTGCCCTGTAGATGGTGGATAGGCTTTGGGGAGTCAGGAAGTGAGTTATTCACCGCAGTATTCCTAGCCTCTTACATGCTCTTGTAGCCATTGTGTTTATGTGGTGAGTCCAGTTGAGTTTCTGGTCAATGGTAACCCCAAGGATGTTGACAGTGGGGTGATGGTAACAACACTGAATGTTAAGGGATGGTGGTTAGATTGTCTCTTATTGGTGATGGTCATTGCCTGGCATTTGTGCGGCACGGATGTTACTTGACATTTGTTAGCTCAAGCCTGGATATTGTCCAGATCTTGTTGCATTTGAACATGGACTGCTTCAGTATCTGAGGAGTCAGGAATGGTGCTGAACATTGTGCAATCATTGGTGAAAATCCCCACTTCTGACCTTATGCCGGAGGGAAGGTCATTGATGAAGCAGTTGAAGATTGTTGGACCTAGATCACTACCCTGAGGGACTCCTGCAGAGATGTCCTGGAGCTGAGATGACTAACCCCCCCGCAACCACAATCATCTTCATATGTACCAGATATGACTCCAACCAACGGAGAGTTTTCCCCCTGATACCCATTGATTGCAGTTTCAGTAAGCCTCCTTGATGCTACATTCGGTTGAATAGAGCCTTGATGTCAAGGGCTGTCACTCTCGCCTCACCTCTGGAATTGACCTCTTTTGTCCATGTTTGAACCAAGGGTGTAATGAGATCAGGAGCTGAGAGGCCCTGGTGAAACCCAAGCTGGACATCACTGAGCAGGTTATTGCTGAGCAGGTGCTGCTTGATAGCGCTGTTGATGACCCCTTCCATCACTTTACTGATGATCGAGAGTAAACTGATTGGGCGGCAATTGGCCCAGTTGGATTTGTCCTGCTTTTTGTGTACAGGACATACCTGGGCAATTTTCCACATTGTTGGGTCGATGCCAGTGTTGTAATTGTACTGGAAGAGCTTGGCTCGGAGAGCGGCAAGTTCTGGAGCACAAGTCTTCAGTACTATTGCCGGAATGCTATCAGGGCCCATTGCCTTTGCAGTATCCAGTGCCTCCAACCGTTTCTTGATATCACGTGGAGTGAATCGAATTGGCTGGAGACTGGCATCTGAGATGCTGGGTAACACTGGAGGAGGCTAAGAGGGATCATCCACTCAGCACTTCTGGCTGAAGATTGTTGCGAATACTTCAGCCTTATCTTTTGCACTGATGTGCTGGGCTTCTCCATCATTGAGGATGGGGATATTTGTGGAACCTCCTCCTCCAATGAGTTGTTTAATTATCCACCCCCATTCATGACTGGATGTGGAAGGACTGCAGAGCTGAGATCTGATCCATTGGTTGTGGGATCGCTTAGGCCTGTGTATAACTTGCTGTTTATGCTGTTTGGCCTACAAGTAGTCCTGTTTGGTGGCTTCACAAGATTGAAACCTAATTTTTAGGTATGCCTGGTGCTTCTCCTGGCATGTCCTCCTACACTCCCCATTGAACCAAGGTTGATCCCCTGGCTTGATGGTAATAGTTGAGTGGGGGATATGCCGGGCCTTAAGGTTGCAGATTGTGCTGGAGTACCGTTCCGCTGCTGTTGATGGCCCACAGCGCCTCATGCATGGCCAGTTGCTAGATCGGTTCGAAGTCTGTCCCATTTAGCATGGTGATAGTGCCACACAACACGATGGAGGTTATTCTCAATGTGAAGGCGGGACTTCGTCTCCACAAGGACTGTGCAGTGGTCACTCTTACCGATACTGTCATGGACAGATGCATCTGCAGCTGGCAGATTGGTAAGGATGAGATCAAGTATGTTATTGGTCCCCACAACACCTGCTGCAGACTCAGTCTGGCAGTTATATCCTTTAGGACCCAACCAGCTCGATCAGTAATGCTGCTGCTGAGCCGCTCTTGGTGGTGGACATTGAAATCCCCCATCCAGAGCACATTTTGAGACCTTGCCACCCTCAGTGCTTCCTCCAAGTGTTGTCCAACATGGAGGAATACTGATTCATCAGCCGAAGGAGGATGGCATGTGGTAACCAGTAAGAGGTTTCCTTGTCCATGTTTACATGTTTAACCTGAAGTCATGAGACTTCATGGGGTCCAAAGTCAATGTTGAGGACTCCAAGGGCAACTCCCTCCTGAGTCAATGATATTGCTGTGGTTCTGGAGTCACATGTAGGCCAGACTAGGTAAGGACATTAGTGAACCAGATGAGTTTTTCTGACAATCGACAATGGTTTCATGGTCATAAGTAGACTCTTAATTCCAGATATTTTTTATTTAATTCAAATTCCACTATCTGCTGTGGTGGGATTCGAACCCAGGTCCCCAGAACATTAGCTGGGGTTTCTGGATTAATAGTCGAGCGATAACACCACGAGGCCATCGCCTCCCCAGCAATACTGTAATTAGTTGGCAATAAGTGTTTACACAAGCCATGGCAGTGTTGGAAAAAAGCTTGGTTCTGATATTGAATTCATGGACTTGAATGTGTCTTAATTTGAACTCAGTTGAGCCACCAGATGTAAGCTGGTTTACAGTGCAAAGTGTAACTTGTACCGAACTTCGGGAAGCTGACGTGCTTCTTTAAGAGTGCTGCTGTGGCATTGACCTGGTTCTGGCTGAAGCATGTTCTCTGGAATTTGTACAAAGGCACAAAACAATTTTTTATTAAAGGGGCGGCACGGTAGCACAGTGGTTAGCACTGCTGCTTCACAGCTCCAGGGTCCCGGGTTCGATTCCCGGCTCGGGTCACTGTCTGTGTGGAGTTTGCACATTCTCCTCGTGTCTGCGTGGGTTTCCTCCGGGTGCTCCGGTTTCCTCCCACAGTCCAAAGATGTGCGGGTTAGGTTGATTGGCCAGGTTAAAAATTGCCCCTTAGAGTCCTGGGATGCGTAGGTTAGAGGGATTAGCGGGTAAATATGTGGGGATAGGTAGGGCCTGGGTGGGATTGTGGTCGGTGCAGACTCGATGGGCCGAATGGCCTCCTTCTGCACTGTAGGGTTTCTATGATTCTATGAAGGCAAAATACCATTGTGGAGATAATCTGCTTTTATCCTCCCAGTCCCACTGCACTCATTTATCTGATCCAATAGCATGAAGGAATATTACTCTTCTTTAAAAGTCTAAAAATACCATTGATCTCACTCGATCTTCACTGTTGTCAGCATCAAGCCACATTATTCTTGCATCTGTTCATTCTCATCACTCGAAATGTGGTCACGCTGCAGTGTGCTGCAGCTTTATTGAACAGTGGACCCCAGTTGTGATCGAGTGTTTTAATTAGCTGAAAATGCCCTATTGGAAACAGTACATCCTGGAGATTGTGCATTTTTAGTAAGTACAATATCTCTATTTTTTTTCTTTCTAATTTAATTGATATTCTTGCAATGCAGTATTGTATGTAAGAGTGTTCAATAAGGACATTAAACATAAAAATTCAGTGGAGCTTCTATAGTTGATTTCTTGTGGAGTTTCAGCCCTGCAATGAACCCAATCAACATTCACTTCTTGTGTTTTATTAAACTTTGAGCTACCACAAGTTTAGTGTCGTATGGAAGGCTGTGTCCTCAGCCCCTGACTATACTCCTTTTACCTATGACTGTGTGGTCAACTTGCCCTCCAACTCGATTTTCAAGCTTGCTGATGACACCACTGGAGTGGGTCAGATCTCAAACAATGATGGGACAGAGCACAGGAAGGAGATGGAGGCCGGAATTTTACCATCCTGCCCACAACAGGAATCGGAGCTGGCAAGGGACGGACCATGGAAATGTCCGTTGACCTTGGGTGGAATTTTACGGTTTTGGGACAAGCAAGGCCGTAAAATCTCACCCAGAGAATCTGTTGAACAGGTGCGATGACAGTAATCTCTCCCTCAATGTCAGTAAAATGAAGCAGATGGTCATTAACTTCATGAAGCATAGTAGAGGACATGCCCCTGTCTACATCAAAGGGCATGAAGTGGAAATGGTCAAGAGCTTCAAGTTTCTAGGTGTCCAGATCACCTACAACCTGTCCTGGTTCCTCCATGCCGATGCTATAGTTAAGAAAGCCCACCAACGCTTCTACTTTCTCAGGAGGCTAAGAAAATTAGGCCTGTCTGCTACGACTCTCACCAAACTTTATAGATGCACCATAGAAAGCATTCTTTCTGATTGTATCACAGCTAGGTATGGCTCCTGCTCCTCCAAGATCACAAGAAACAACAAAGGGTGAGGAACGAAGCCCAGTCCATCACGCCAACCAGCCTCCCACCCATTGATTTTGTCTACACGATCTGCTGCCTCGGAAAAGCAGCCAGCATAATCAAGGACCCCACGCACCCTGGACATTCTCTCCTCCACTTTCTGCCATTGGGAAAAAAATACAAAAGTCTGAGGCCACATAAAAACCGACTCAAGACCAGCTTCTTCCCTGCTGCCATCAGACTTTTGAATGGACCTACCTTATATTACATTGATCTTTCTTTACACCCTAGCTATGACTGTAACTACATTCTGCACCCTTTCCTTGCCTTCTCTATGAACGGTATGCATGTCTATATAATGCTCAAGAAACAATACTTTTCACTGTATACTAATACATGTGACATTTGGTAGCAAAAACAGGAAGGCAGATTATGATCTGAATGGCCATAAATTAGGAGAGGGGAACATGCAACGAGACCTGGGTGTCCTTATACAACAGTCACTGAAGGTAAGCATGTAGGTGAAGCAAGCTGTAAAAAAGGCAAATGGTATGTTGTCCTTTACAGCAAGAGGATTTGAGTATAAGAGCAGGGATGGCTTGATGCAATTATTCAAAGTTTTGGTCTCCTTATCTGAGGAAGGATGTTCTTGCTCCAGAAGGAGTGCTGGGAAGGTTTACCAGATTCATTCCTGGGATTGCAGAACTGACGTATGAGGAGTGATTGGGTCGGTGAGGATTGAATTCGCTGGAGTTGGAAAGAATGAAGGGGGATCACATAGAAACCTATAACATTCTAACAGGACTAGGAGACAGAGTAGATGCAAGAAGCATGGTCCTGATGGTGGGGGTGTCTAGAACCAGGAGTCACAGTCTAAGGATACAGAGTACACTATTTAGGACAATGATGAGGAAAAATCATGGGCAGCACGGTGGCACAGTGGTTAGCACTGCTGCCTCACAGCACCAGGGACCCGGGTTCACTTCCAGCCTCGAGTGACTGTCTGTGTGGAGTTTGCACATTTTCCCTGTGTCTGCGTGTTTCCTCCGGGTGCTCTGGTTTCTTCCCACAGTCCAAACATAAGAACATAAGAACTAGGAGCAGGAGTAGGCCATCTGGCCCCTCGAGCCTGCTCCGCCATTCAATAAGATCATGGCTGATCTTTTCGTGGACTCAGCTCCACTTACCCACTCGCTCACCATAACCCTTAATTCTTTTACTATTCAAAAATGTATCTATCCTTGCCTTAAAAACATTCAATGAAGTAGCCTTAACTGCTTCACTGGGCAGGGAATTCCACAGATTCATAATCCTTTGTGTGAAGAAGTTCCTCCTCAACTCAGTCCTAAATCTGCTTCCCCTTATTTTGAGGCTATGTTCCCTAGTTCTAGTTTCACCCGCCAGTGGAAACAACTTCCCTGCTTCTATCTTATCTATTCCCTTCATAATCTGATATGTTTCTATAAGATCTCCCCTCATTCTTCTGAATTCCAATGAGTATAGCCTCAGTCTCTTCAATCTCTCCTCATAAGTCAACTTTCTCAACTCCGGAATCAGCCTAGCGAATCTCCTCTGCACGCCATCCAGTGCCAGAATATCCTTTCTCAAGTAAGGAGAACAAAATTGTACACAGTACTCCAGGTGTGGCCTCACCAGCATCTTATACAGCTGCAACATAATCTCGCTGTTTTTAAACTCCATCCCTCTAGCAATAAAGGACAAAATTCCATTTGCCTTCTTAATCACCTGCTGCACCTGCAAACCAACTCCTTGAGATTCCTGCACAAGGACACCCAGGTCCCTCTGCACAGCAGCAAGTTGCAATTTTTTATCATTTAAATAATAGTCCATTTTGCTGTTATTCCTGCCAAAACGGATGACCTCACATTTATCAACATTGTATTCCATCTGCCAGACCCTCGCCCACTCACTTAGACTATCGATATCCCTTTGCAGACTTTCAGTGTCCTCTGCACACTTTGCTCTGCCACCCATCTTAGTGTCATCTGCGAATTTTGACATGCTACATTTGGTCCCCAACTCCAAATCATCTATGTAAATCGTAAACAATTGCGGTCCCAACACTGATCCCTGAGGCACACCACTAGTCACTGATTGCCAACCAGAAAAACACCCATTTACCCCCACTCTTTGCTTTCTGTTAGTTAACCAATCCTCTATCCATGCTAATACATTACCCATAACACTGTGCACCTTTATCTTATGTAGCAGTCTTTGGTGCGGCACCTTATCAAATGCCTTCTGGAAATCCAGATACACCACATCCACAGGTTCCCCATTGTTCACTGCACATGTAATGTTCTCAAAGAATTTCACCAAATTAGCCAAACATGACCTTCCCTTCATGAACCCATGCTGCACCTTACCAATGGGACAATTTATATCCAGATGTCTCGCTATTTCTTCCTTGATGATAGATTCAAGCATTTTCCCTACTACAGAAGTTAAGCTAACTGGCCTATAGTTACCCGCCTTTTGTCTACCTCCTTTTTTAAACAGTGGCATCACATTTGCTCTTTTCCAATCTGCGGAAACCACCCCAAAATCCAGCGAATTTTGGTAAATTACCACGAGTGCATTTGCTATTTCTCCCGCCATCTCTTTTAGTACCCTGGGATCTATTCCATCAGGACCAGGAGACTTGTCTACCTTTAGCCCCATTAACTTGCCCAACACTACTTCTTTCATGATAATGATAGTTTCTAGGTTCTCACCTGCCATAGCCTTCCATAACATGTGCGAGTTAGGTTGCTTGGCCATGCTAAATTGCCCCTTAATGTCAGGGGGATTAGCAGGGTAAATATGTGGGGTTCGGGGAAAGGGCCTGGGTGGGATTGTGGTCGGTGTAGGCTCGATGGCCAAATGGCCTCCTTCTGTACTGTAGGGATTCTATGATTCAATGATTCTATGAAATCTCTTCACCCAGAGCGCAGTCAACCCGTGGAATTCGCTACCACAGAAAATAGTTGAGGTCAAAACATTCTATGAGTTGAAGAAGCAGTAAGATATAGCACTTGAGGGCAAGGGGATCAAAGGATATGGGGGAAGGCGGGGACCAGCCTATTGAGTTGGATGATCAGCCTTGATCATAATGAATGGCGGAGCAGGCTTGAAGGGCTGAATGGCCTCCTCCTGCTCCTATTTTCTATGTTCTGATGATCTTATAACAGAAGTAACACATATACTCCAAGCTACTGCATGCAGTAAATTTATAATACAAATGATTGTTTCATCCGTATTTGTCAATACAATTCAGTAGACTTCCCAATCTATTATAGTGAGTATGAGTTACCAAACCTGCTTTTCACGCATTTTCACAATATGCTTTTCAATGCTGCAAATTAGTTACGATGAGCAAATGTTTCGTTTCAAATCTGAGTCGGAAAATTGCATTACAAAAGTTAACACTGGAGCAATTCTATCATCTGCAGCATGAACTCTTGTCCTTCAGATTATTCCATCATTGCACTTGGATTCACATAGCAGACTGCAGCAAGAATTTAGCCTGACTGAACATATCCCATTGTGATTCCTTTAACATAAAGCTGCCCAAACTGGGAAAAAGCACCTTGCAGCACAATTCATGAGCACTTCAGACCACATTCAGACACTTAATGTGACTTCCACACAGCTCTTGAATTATATTACATTAATATATACTAATGCACACCTTTGCGTTTATGTTTTCCCTATCCTTTTTGTAAATTAGATTAAAAGAGCAATAAACAGTCTATTGTAATGCAGTTTACTCATGGATAAAACTGCAGAGTCAAGGAAATAAGAAGTGCCCTCAGAGGAAATGGTAAGAAAAGCGAAGAAATTCATTTCTTCTAAATAGCTGCTGCAACCATTAGCTGTGATCCTGAAGATTTGCAGGCAGAAGCTTCTTTTTATGTGATCATCTCAAAATGGTTTTCATTTCATCTCGGGAGAGAAAAAAGGTTTTTAGCATTAAAAATGTATAGACTATCGATTCAAATGAAACTCCAGATTACGACCACTTTCACAGTCACTGTCGTAATAGAACTTTCTCCATTGCCATATTCACTTTCTTAACAAAAAATCTACCGGGCACTTGTGTGTGTAAAGGTGCAGCTTATTGCAGTATTCTTAGCTATACTGATGTAAGAACTGAAGAGGCTGAGATGTACTTTGCTTTCGATACATCAATTCTCTGCCGCTGGTGTCAATGGATTCCGAGACACCTCCTAAAAATGTGTCTGATATCCCTGTCCTCAGAAATAACATTCAATTAACTTTATCAAAGGAACTGTAGACTTCTTTGCTTAAGCAACCTTCACTTGAGGTTGAGCTTAGGAATCGGTATTACCTGTACATGATTGGGGTAGACAGTGAAGTGCAGGGAGCCCAGATCAAGCTACTTTGTGGTGTGCCAGTATTTGTATTTTCTGTTGTTTACCACAGATCAAATTAAGATCTGTTGATTACGTTTTGTTTTTTATGCAGCATGCAATCAGTGTCAGTTAGAACGTGTACAGGGTGCTTGGCGGAATGTGGATTTTGGATGATTTGTGAAGTTATGGAGAATACATGGGTTGAGTCTGGTCCATTGCACATGGCAGGTACAGAGGCTATATATATATTTCTCTTGTTATGTCAGATTGGGGATCGATGCCAGAGAAGGAATATTCTTTCAGTGACCTTGATGCTAAACTTGCGTATTGAGAATTTGTGACTTTTGTTGCTTGCAACATGCTTGTAGCAATGTGCGATGTGGAATAGCACAAATTCAGCAAGATTGATGTCACCGCAATCCATGCACAACTAATAAGCCATTCAGTATGCTCCTGCCATAATGCAACAGTTGTTAAGTACCAAACAAGAGGCTCGATTAATATTGTGTAAAACCTGTTTAGGATTATGGCAGAATGTGTGAAAAGAGGCAATATGCAAGTATGGTGGATTAATGAAATGCGTTCTCTGGGTGGTAGGGGTACATCACCAATAGTCAGAAAGGGAAACCAGGCGTGCGAGGAAGTAACAGAGCATTAGGACAATTTAATGCTCCACCAGATGTGACAGGAAGTTAAAAGCTGTCAGCTGCTAAGAAAAAAAGGAAAAGGCAAGAAATGAACATGAACGAGCCTTCTTTGATCATACCATATAATGAAAAGTAATAGGAAATGTGTGAGCAGAGCACATAGAGATATAATACAAAGATGCAGATGTCAGTACAAGGATTGATAGCTTTACACAGAGAGCAATTAATGAGAATTGATTGCAAAGTCGTCAACATAAATATAAAGGTTGACAATGGATATTAATGCAAACTATCAAAAATAATGTGGGCGGCACGATGGCACGATGGTTAGCACTGCTGCCTCACAGCGCCAGGGACTTGGGTTCGATTCCAGGCTTGGGTCACAGTCTGTGCAGAGTCTGCGCGTTCTGTCCATGTTTGCGTGGGTTTCCTTTGGGTGCTCCAGTTTCCTCCCACAGTCCAAAACACGTGCTGGTTAGGTGCATTGGCCATGCTAAATTCTCCGTCAGCGTACCGGAACAGGTGCCAGAATGTGGTGACTTGGAGATTTTCACAGTAACTTCATTGCAGTGTTAATGTGAGTCTACTTGTACACTAATAAATAAACTTTAAAACAAATTCAGCTAAATAGAGACCTGATACGTTCTCGCTGACAAAAGACAGTTAATGAGAGCTAGAAGTATGAGCTCAGGTTTTAATCTCTTGGATTAGTTGCTACCAAGTCTCAATGTTTTAGAGGCTAACTGGCAAGCATATGGTACAAGTGCACAATTCACTCAATGATGGAAAATAGCCTATAGGTGTGATGTTGCTGATTGGTGTATTATGTAGTTGCAGGAGATTGGCATACCGTAACTTCACTGCAGTGTTAATGTGAGCCAACTTGTGACACTAATAAATAAACTTTAAAACTTGTGACATCCTGGAACTCTCTCTCTGCTCAGATATTGCATTTTAGATGATTAATCCTGGCATTGCCCCCAGGGGTAGTGCCAGGTGAGGAGGTGCCGGGGGTTCTGTGTCTGTGGGGTAGGAAGGGGGGGTTCCATGGTGAGGAAGGGGCAGTGGGGGGGGGGGGGTATCTGTGTGGGGTGGGAGGGGTGATTCCTTTTTTCTATTTCTACCTTTTTCACATTGGGCACCCTGATCTTTCAGGAATCTAAGCTGTTGGTGAGGCAGGCTCAATCAGAGCCCGCCCAGCCAGAATGACGTCTTGACCCTATAATGACCCATTAATCCTGATTCTCTGGCTGGAATTTTCTGGCTGTTGTCTCCAGCGGAATCTTCTGGTCCCATTGATGGTGCACCCCTGTCACGGGTTTTCCAGCAGCATTCCCAGGTGCATTCAACAGGAAAGCCCGTTGACAGGAGTGGGATCAGAAGATTCCACCCCCTGCCAATGGTGGACCATCTCTACCACCATGAAATACACAGCGGGTTGCATGGAAAATCCTGCCCTTTGTTTCCTGTTTGTCAGCCAGTCCTCTATTCATATCAATATATCACCCAGATACCATCTTATCATTCTGTCTCCACTGATGCTGCCAGGCCTGCTGAGTGCACCCAGCATTTTATGTTTTTATTTCAGATTTCTATATATTTTGCTTTCGTGGCAGATAGATTGTTTGGTAATAGGGTTGATTAGCTTAGGAAGAAAAAAGTTGCTTATCTGAAGAGTTTCCGTCTATTGGAGACTGACAAATTTTCTTGATCTGAGAGCGACTCTGCTCTGTGGCTGCATGAAGAAGCCAAATGTGTTTATCTTCAGTTGGCAGAATGGACATCTAAACTAGCAAAGAGTTTAGTCCAAGATTGGAAAAAGCAACCAACATTCACAGAACCACAGAAAGGTTATGGTGGAGAAGGAGGCCATGCAGGCTAGTTAGAGTTTCCTAGAATTGGCACCAATCTCCTGGTGGCAAACAAAAGCAATCCAGGAGATGTTCAAATGTTATTTTAGCAAATAAATTATTTATAGTGTAAGCAGGTGCTGACATGGGTCACGCACACATATGCTAATTTATGAACCATGTGCTCATAAACATGGTTGCTTGTTTAATTCCCACTGAGAAAGGTAAAAGCTAAGCCCTTGCATGTCCTGGTAGAGCTAAAATATATCTGAATGGTGCCCATTAAGTCTCTGTTGCTCAGTAAGAGGCTTGGGGGGGGAGAGCTGTGAGGTGAGTGTGGTGAGAGTTGGAGGGGGAATCTACAGGAAGCATGGTCTTGGGGAAGGAGCATGGGCAGCAAAATTGCACAATGCTGAATCAGGAGGGAGAGCACCCAGGCCAGAGCTGGCTGGAGAGTGGTATGCTTGGTGGGCTGCTGTCCCCACCTGATAGGGATGTGTGTGCACTCAGGGAATCATCATTCAGGTGCTCCTCAGTGTATGTGTGTGTGATAGGCAAGTGGAGAGCCCCGGGTCTGAGTTGGGGGAAGGAGTGAGGATTCAGCAGCAGCATACTTTAAAGGGCTGTCACATGATTACAATTTCAGCATGTGCCTAAGCACAGTAGTGCCTGAGTAAATTTTTTAAAAAGAACAGCAGATTTTGTCAAAATTATTAAGGATCAAGGGAAGAGGTGAAAATTCTATTGGGCGGCATGATGGCACAGTGGTTAGTACTGCTGCCTCACAGTGTCAAGGACCCAGGTTCAATTCCAGCCTTGGGTGACTGTGTGGAGTTTGCACGTTCTTCCCGTGTCTTCGTGGGTTTCCTCCAGGTGCTCTGGTTTCCTCCACAGTCCAAAGATGTGCAGCTAAGGTTGATTGGCCATGCTAAATTGCCCTTTGGTGTCAGGGGGACTAGCAGGGTAAATACGTGGGGTTCTGGGGATAGGGCCTGGTTGGGATTGTTGTTGATGCAGGCTCAATGGGCTGAACGTCCTCCTCCTGGATTGTAGGGAATTTATGATGTATAAATGTCATGTGTGAAATCGGTTCAGCTGGATTATAATATCACAGATTGCCTGTAATCATTGCCTAGGTTCATGCTGGTGTCCGGGGTTTGGGACTTTGCCCCATCCCCTCGGATGGGTTAAGCCATTGGCCACACTGCTGGTCCCCACATCTGTCGATGTCTCTAGGAATATCTGCAGCCTCTGCTCCATTTCCTTGTGTATTTCTGAACCGGAGTCAGCTGCTCTCCACCCCTGCCCCAACATTGGTTGCAGCCTTTTGTGTGGACAAGTCACCAAATCTCAGCCGTCCCTGCCAAACTCCCCGCCAAATGAAAAGGGCCAGACTCTGCTATAAGTAGATGTTATTTAACACAACCTTACTGCCAGGGACCCTGGTTTGATTCCTGGCTTGAGTCACTGCCTGTGTGGAGTTTGCACATTCTCCGCGCGTCTGCGTGGTTTCTTCTGGGTGCTCCAGTTTCCTCCCACATTCTGAAAGATGTGCTGGTTGGGTGCATTGACCCAAACAGGTGCCGGACTGTGGTGACGAGGGGAATTTCACAGTAACTTCATTGCAGTGTTAATGTAAGCCTTACTTGTGACTAATAAATAAAACTTAAACTTACCTGCAAGTTGGATATCAATCTCTAAACAGCATTTCTGCTGTGCCTCTTTGCAGCTGCGAGTTTCATCTCGGTGAGTTACAAGAAAATTGGTTGGATGGACCTGCATGGTTCATATTTGGAAAAGATCTTGTGACTGCATGATAGCGCCACTTCAGCTGCCCTGGTACACATAGGGGACACCCACATGAGTGCTCTGCTTAACATGGTACACTGCACAGTCTGCACTCGCCCCAAAGTGAGTACCTCCAGAGGAGGCTCAGCTTCCATAGAGCTGTCTTCAGTGGGGCTAGAGAACTCAATTTTGCATGTGTTTTATTCACCCATCCAGTCTTCGAGTGGACCTTGCTTTTGTATCTCAAGTTGTATTCATGACATCTATACCCTGCAAAATTGGCAGAAACTGGATCAACTTTTCAACCAGCAGTGGCTTTGAACATGTAATAGCTACACCATATATATGGACAAGCATCCATATGAACAAATATTTTAGAAGTGAAAGCTGTCACAAATGGGTTCTTTGTGCTACAGTGGCGGTGTCTCGTGGATGAGATCGTGGTAAGGCTTAAATATGAACACTTTATTGTTCAGCTTTGACTATTTACAGTGCCAAGGTATGGTCATGCATAGTGGTGCTCTGCCTTTCGGGCTAGCTGCTTACAGAGTGTTGCTTCAAAACTGTTCTCTTACCATGTGACTGCCTACATCATACCATGGGTGGTGCCACTCTTCCATCCCACATTAACCCTTGCTCTGCTGAATACCTTTTACATTATAATGCACACAGGCACATATCACCACAGAAGCCAATGACAGGATAACATTACGCAATGCAGAATCATTAAGCTTTGCTGTGGGTCACACTGTGGGTCAAAGATGGTGAAGTATAAATGGCCATTTTTCAATTTTTGATCGAGTTATGCAAATATTGAGCTTTAAAATCATTAGTAATTAGTAAAATCATTGGACTCATTACTGTGCCCACTCCAGTCTGATGCTGGCATCTCCATATCATCACTTAAAAATCATTAACAACTATCTCATCCATTCTGAATCTTCTGCTGGCCAACCTACAATGGGGTTAGCCATTGCAGCAATACTTCCATCTCTCCTTCCCAACAGCCCCAACCTGACCAGCGGGGGGAGACCAAATTCCACTTGAATGGCCCTTTGTTTACCATCAATTGACCTTTACTGGCCTAGAGCCTGGAATTTGTGCTGGAATCAGAGGTACTGGCAAGGGAGGATCCTGTTCCACTGGAAATGAGTCACACTGGAGGAATCTGGGGTGGCGGGACAGGGGGCTTGTTGCTCACAAGGATGGTCCATGTGCTAATATGACATTCAATGGAGGGGGTCCTGAATTCCAATCTGCACATCACCCAGCATTAACTGCAAGTAACTGGGAACTGACCAACTCTCTGATCATGGCACAGTGGTTAGCACTGCTGCCTCACAGTGTCAGGGACCCGGGTTCGATCCCGGCCTTGGGTGACAGTGTGGAGTTTGCACGTTCTCCCCGTATCTGTATTAGTTTCCTCCGAGTGCTCCCGTTTCTTCCCACAGTGCAAAGATAGGTGACATGGTGGCACAGTGGTTAGCAATGCTGCCTCACAGAGCCAGGGACCCGGTTTCGATTCCTGACTTGGGTCACTGCCTGTGCGGAGTCTGCACGTTCTGAGTAAGAAGCTGTAAAACTCTTGAAGCGATCTGATAATTTATTTTACTTGATTCTGAGATTGGGTTTGATAATAAGAAATTATTGTATTTTCTCCAGGTTTTTTTATGTGTGAGACAACCTGCGAGAAATGTTTCCTTTTTGAAAGTAATTTAATATATATTTTTAATAAGCCGATGAACATAGATCTGCTCAATCCTGAAGCTGATCTTTCTTCCTTCCCATCGGGGGACAATTGAAACATAGTATGACATTTTTCAAAAGTCTGTACAAATTTGAACAAAATAGATTGCTGCATAAATCATCATATATAAGCTCATGCCTGCAGGCTCGAGAAAGGCACACTGTCAGTTTTGTTTAAATGAAAAGAATTAAACTTTTTTTAATAGAAAATTAATCGAATTGAAGACTGGAGACTGTTAACTGTGGTGATTTATTTAAAAGGCTATAACCAGTCAGTCTCAAACTTCACATATTCTTTTTCCCAAAGATTTACCTTCTTTGAGAGACACTTAACAACCAAATTAGTTTCCTGATTTGAATTAAATCATTCTTATTCCTCATTCTGACCTTGTAGGGAGGAATTCAGAAACCTGAATATTGAATTTTCCCACTAATGGACTCAAATTTTATTGTTTGGCTGGGACCAGCTGACGTTGCTGTCCTGTTCAAACTCTGACCACTTTCCCTGACACAAGAGGACTGAACAGATGCCAATAGAAAGCAAGTGTGTCACATTTGGAGGCAAATGAGAATTTTTCAGAGAAACAAAACGTTATTTGATAGTGCAGCAATGCTTTTTTTTAATTTGAGGGTTTTCTCCTTGTGAAACCTGTGGCCATTATTTTCTCTGCCTCTCATTCTGCTGCATGCCCTCACATTCAGAGATATGTGAAGCAGGTGGCTGAAGCAATGGTTGCCATGGCAACTAACTCCATGACTTTTCCCATGAGTAGCCGTCCTTCATCTTAGAATCATAGAATCCCTGTGACAGTGCGGAAGGAGGCCATTCAGCCTATCGAACCTGCACCGACAAAAGTCCCACCCTGGCCCTATCCCCGCAACCCCACGTATTTATTCTGTTATTCCCCCTGACACTAAGGGGCAATTTAGCATGGCAAATCAACCTAACCCACACATCTTTGGAGTGTGGGAGGAAACCCACGCAGACACGGGGGGAATGTGGAAACTCCACATAGCCAGTGACCCAAGGCCGGAATTGAACCCGGTTGCCTGGCGCTGTGAGGCAGCAGTGCGAACCACTCTGCCACCTTAGACCTCAGTCAATAGGAACAGGCCACGAAATACAACATAGTGGTGTATGAATCCCAGTGAAAGAGAAGTTGAAATTGGAAGAACCCCAACTACCTCAGGGCAACGCCCTTCCTTTACTTGTTATTTTTTGTCACTTACTCTTATGTACACAGTAAAACGAATCACCATGACATTCATTTTGAAAGCACTGTATCTGGGGATTCTTTCGGGCACCATTCCAATGTATGTTCTTCTGTTTCTATAAAGATCATTAAGGATTGAACTGCAGAGCTTCACCTGTGAAGTGCCTCACAGCATTCAGAATCACTGGGGGTGAAATTGGACCTCGTTTCACCCATTATCTGGACCCAGAACATATTCATGGATGATTAGTGTGTGAAAAACCTGGAAAAGGCATTGTATGCTATATTGATTAGGATACCCTTTTGCCTGCTGAGAAATCTAGCTGAGGGAAGGGAAAGGCCCATGGCCTATGAAAATAAAAAATCCAATGGCCACTTCAGGCCCTGTGCTAAATAACAATTGCTACAGGTGGCCAGTATGGGGAGGCGATGGCCTAGTGGTATTATTGCTAGACTATTAATCCAGAAACTGAGCTAATGTTCTGCAGACCCAGGTTTGGATCCTACCACGGCAGCTGTTGGAATTTGAGTTCAATAAAAAATATCTGGAATAAAGAATTTACGGATGACCATGAAACCATTGTCGATCATTAGAAACACTGTTCACTAATGTCCCTTAGGGAAGGA
This sequence comes from Mustelus asterias, assembly GCF_964213995.1. Lineage (NCBI taxonomy): Eukaryota > Metazoa > Chordata > Chondrichthyes > Carcharhiniformes > Triakidae > Mustelus > Mustelus asterias. The sequence goes on along the minus strand of NC_135807.1, from coordinate 118,388,479 downwards.
AATCTGTCATCTTTACCTGGTCTGGTCTACATATGACTCCAAAGCCACAGCAATGTGATTGGCTCTCAACTGCTCTCTGGACAAGGACAACTGTGTCCAAGTCCATGCTAAATTAACCCTAGTGTCAGGGGGATTAGCTGGATAAATATGTGGGGTTATGGGAATAGGGCCTGGGTGGATTGTGGTTGGTGCAGGCTTGATGGGCTGAATGGCCTCCTTCTGCACTGTAGGGATTCTATGATTCTATGAACTAGTGATGGGCAATAAATGCTGGCCAGCCAGCGACGCCATGTCCCACAAATGAATAAATAAAAATGTATGCTGAGGTCAAGTTTTTCAGGTTTTGAAGCACTCAAATCAGTTTTTCTCAAAGATTAAATAGTGACAAAGGTTTGCTTGTTCTAGATGTCAAAGGATGGCTATTCTTTGTTATACTTGTAAATCTGGATAACTCTTGATAAGGTTAAACAAAATAAGTTTTAATAACTCAGTAACCTTTCTCAGATTCCTTTCTAAGCTTGTGAACATTGTGAAGTATGATCTTCACGTCTTCATTCAAGTAAGGCAATTATTAATAATGTACTACCTGCACTAAAGGATGTTTACGCCAATTGTCTAAATTATCCTGTGGGAGGGACAGCCATTTTGTTGGATCCTATAATTTCTTCGAGTGATGTCTTTTTATTTTAGCTCTTTTGTGACATATAAATTACTAATCATAATCAATACACCAAAATCCAATGATGATTTTAGTCCTTTCTCCCTGATGCACAGGTTTCTGTTTTGAATATTTTTATTCATTCATGGGGTGTGGGTATCATTGGCCAGAACAGCAATTGTTGCCTATCCTTAATTGCTTTTCAGAAAACAGTGGCCAACTGTGCTGTGGGTACATCAAAATGCTGTTGGTGTGGAAGACCCAGTAACAGCGAAAGAACTGCAATATATTTGCAAGTCAGGATGGTGAGTGGCTTGGAATGGAACTTCCATATGGCGGTGACCCTATAAGACCATTAGACCAGAAGAACTAGGAGCAGGAATAGGCCATTCAGCCCTTCGAGCCTGCTCTGCCATTTTATAAGATCGTGGCTGATCTAACACTCATTGGGCGGAATTCTATGGCCACTTTACGCCTATTTTGCGGTGGGAAGATATCGTAAAATCGGGCTAAAGCAGCTAGCGCGAATGGCGCCGGTTTTTAGGCCTGTCACGATTTTACAACACCTGGATTTCCAGCGCGGTCAGCCTCTCGCCAGAAATGGGCAAGAGGCTGATTAATTTATTTAAATTTATGGAAATGTTGACTTGCATCTGTTTAGCGTGCCCGGCGCTCAACCATCTGGGCTCACTTGCCTTTATGGCTTCGCTGGGAGGAGTTCTCTCCAGCGAGGAAAACACCGGCTCCCCATGAACGGGGAACAGTCATGTTGGCCTTGCTGGTGGAATTGGAGGCCATTGAGACCCCCTGTGGAGGCCACGTGAAAGGTGGGGGTGCCCCTTGGGCAGTGTCAGACTGGCAGTGCCACCCTGGCACCCAGAAAATGCTAGCCTGGCACCTGGGCAATGCCCACTGGGCAGTGCCGGGGTGGGGCCAATGGAGATGAGGCCTGTGGGGAGGGGGCTAATGGGAGGGGCTAAGTGGTTGGGCCAATGGGGAGCAGGCCAATGGGGGAAGGGGGCTCGCTGCCACTTTGCATACAATCAGTGGGGGAAGGAGGGGGAATGAGCAGTTTGGGTGGCAGGGCTACGATCACTCTGGGTGGTGGGGAGGGTGGCGGGGGCTGCTCCTTGGGTCGCAGACCCCCACGATTGTGGGGAGGGGGTGCGCGAGTTGAGGCTACCTGCAGTAGCAGGGGCCTGACTGCTCCCTTTCTGTCTCTCAGAACCCTGCTACTGTTAATGCGCATGTGCAGCATCAGAGATCTGTACATGCGCAATACCTCCCTCTACAGGCTGTTTGATGAGTTAAGCCCCGCCCACGGCCTCTCTGGCTCGGAACTGGCTAGCCTATTTATTCAGTGACTAAGTGCAGAAGATTGGACGTGAAAGCTCACCCAAAAAACACATCTGGAACTCTCCTATTTTCAGACGAGCTGGACACTTCAAAAAAATCTCGTAACATTCCACCCATTAAGTCCACTTCCCTGCCTTATCTCTGTAACCCTTAATTCTCCTACTGATTAACAACCTATCAATTTCAGCCTGTAAAACAGTTAAGGACTCTGCCTCCACAGCTTCCTGGTACAAAGAATTCCTAAGATTCACCACTCTTTGTGAGAGAAGCAATTTTTCCTCAAATCCTTCTTAAATGAATACCACTTTGTTCTGCGACTATGCCCTCTGGTCCTACACTCTCCCATGAGTGGAAGCATCCTCCCAACATTTACACATTTCTGCTGTCCTTGCCCTTCTAAAGAAGTGGTTGTGGGTTTGGAAGATGCTGTCTAAGACCTTTGGTGAGTTCCTGCAGTGCATCTTGTAGATGGTACACATGGCTGCCACTATGCATCAGTTGTGGGGGGAGTGAATAGAAGGGGTAGCAATCAATCAGGTTACTTTGGCCTGGATGGTGTCAAGCTTCTTGAGCATTGTTGGAGTTGCACTCATCCAAGCAAGTGGGGAGTATTCCATTACAATCCTGATTTGTGCCTTGTTAATGATGCACAGGCTTTGAGGAGACCTGCTCTTTATTTACATGGCGAGTCCAGTCCAATTCAATATCTGGTCAATGGTAACACCCAGGATGTTGATACTGAGGGATTTGCACTGTAGTGATTCTACGATTCTATGATTTGGTGATCGTAATGCCATTGAATGCCAAGGGACAACGGTTAGATTCTCTCTAGTCGGAGATGTGGTCATTGTCTGGCACTTGTGTGAAACGAATGTTACTTGCCACTTCTCAGTGCAAGCTTGGATATTGTCCAAGCTTGCTGCATTTGGAAATTGGCAGTATCTGAGGAGTCCTGAATAGGGCTGAACATCGTGTAGCCATTAGGGAACATCTCCATTTCCTGACCTTATGATGAAAGGAAGGTCATTGATGAAGCAGCTGAAGATGGTTGGGCTGAGAACGCTACCCTGAGGAACTCTTGCAGTGATGCCCCAGGGCTGAGATGATTGTATTTATGTTTTTACAGACTATAAGGTCAATGTTCGACAAGGAATTGATCAAGACTTATTTGGTCAGCATATGAAGGGATATGAAGCAAAGTAAGTAAATAGGGTTTAAATGCACAGATCAGGCACTTAGTTTAATTATTTATTTGTGTCACAAGTAGGCTTACATTAACACTGCAATGAAGTTACTGTGAAAATCCTTTAGTCGCCACACTCCAGCGCCTGTTCGGGTACACTGAGGGAGAATTTAGCATGGTCAATGCGCCTAACCAGCACATCTTTTGCACTGTGGGAGGAAACCAGATCACCCAGAGGAAACCCACGCAGAAACGAGGAGAACATGCAAACTCCACACAGACACTGACCCAGCTGGGAATCGAACCTGGGTCCCTGGCGCTGTGAGGCAGCAGTGCTAATCACTGTGCCACTTAATGAAGAAACAGGCTCGAAGGTTGAATGGCCTAGTCCTGTTCACTTGTTCCTATGCAAGAGGTTAGGGGCATTAGTAAACAAAAAATCAGATGTTTGTGCCTATTTTAAATGAGGTATGCTTGGGTTTTAAAAATGCAACTTACCTTGACAGATAGCAGCCTGAAAATATTTATTTTCTTCCTGTATTTATGATGTGTACAGCTCCCGCTGATTAGACACTTACTTGCTCCTGCAGATTCTTCACAAGCAATAAAGGCTTTAAAATGGTGGCAGAGAAAGCACTGGGAAAACTAATGAGACAGAGTTCCCATAAGTGAGCATAAATCATTGTCTTCCAAAAGCATATGCTCCAAGTTAGAAAACTTCATGAAGCCTGATTTGATATAGCCAACATAATTAGTGCTCGCTGTAAAACCGGGAGATTGCTGCAAAGCTCTCCGCAGCATGACTCTTCCACATGATCATAAATGAAACCTGCTCTCTGCAAGGAGAAGCTGGCTGTAGTCACAGCATTTGAAGGTTTTCTTTTAACGGGCAGTCTTTGTCAAAAAAAGCAGTGAGTTTAAAACTCCGGCTGTTACTCACATTTAAATCACCCAGCAACCTTTTGCGAATTGTCAAACATTGCTGGATGATTTGCTGTTAGCTTCATAAAAATAGTAGCTTGCCCGCACGTTTTACGATATTACTGCATTTCATAGAATCCGTACAGTGGAGAAGGAGGCCATTCAGATTATCGATTCTGTACCAACTCTCTGTCAGAGTATCTTACCCAGGCCTGATCCCTGCAACCCCACATAGTTACCCCACTATTCCCCCTAACCTGCACATCTTTGAAGCTCTGATGAAGGGTCATCTAGACTCAAAACGTTGGCTCTATTCTCTCCCCACAGATGTTGTCAGACTTGCTGATATTTTCCAGCATTTTCTGTTTTGGTTTGCTGCACATCTTTGGACCGTGGGAGGAAACCAGAGCACCTGAAGGATACCCACGCAGACACGGGGAGAACGTGCACACAGACAGTCACCCAAGGCTGGAATTGAACCCAGGTCGCTGGCGCTCTGAGGCAGCAGTGCTCACTGCGGTGCCACCATGCCACCCTTTGTACATTTGTGCATTAATTGTCTAGTAAATTTGCAGCAGAACATTAGGCTGTTACTAAACGATGCTTTCATTAATAGATTTATTTTCTTGAACAAGAAATTGAAGAATTTAAACAATGGCATCTCATTCCTACAGATAGTAATTTTTTTTAGAGATTTTTAAGGTTTAAATTTAAACATTCTAGATTTTCTTCTGTCCTTTTCCTTTGTGTCTCTTTTGCCTCTCTCTTCATCTAACCTTTCTTTCTTTCACTTTATCTCTGTTTCTGTACCTGAGTTGGTTCTAATTCAGCCCATTTTTTCCTTGATCATTCTTTTGTTTCCATATCAATCTGCAGCAACATTGGTCTGAGAGATAAGCAGCTGATCCCGTGGTTTGTCAATGTTACAGATTCCCTGTTGCCTGGGTGTGCTGTTATAATTTCATGTATCCGGCAATTTTAACCATGAAAAAATAGGGAGTTGAAAGGCAAGGGAAAATGTTTCACTCATGGGGTAAATTCTTGGAAAATTGTTTTTATTTGTCAACATTATTGACAGATGGAGTTTTATTTCCTATATAATTATAAAGCACAGGTGAGTATTGCACAGATATTTCTGGTTTTCACTGGTAGAGAGAGCAGAAAACAATAATTTTGGACTTGTGCTCCTTTTGTAGGATTGCAACAAACAGAAATACATTTAAACTTTTCCCACTGGATATTTCATGAATCCTTTTGGCCATTTTTGTTTTTTTCTCGTTGTTCCCTTCTGAATGTTTCTAATCATATCATAGGACCACAACTTTCCTTCCAATACACGCTCGCCCTGATACCAGAAAATCCTGCCCAAGGTCAAAGGATCTTTCCATGGTCCACCCTTTGCCCGCTATGATTCCCGCAGTGGGCGGAAAGGGAAAATTCACCCCTTTACCTCTGACAGTGCAGCACTCCCTCAGGACTCCATTGAAGTGGCAGCCGAATCTTGATACTCCAATTCCTGGCAAAGAAAATAAGCCAACAACCAACTGACCACGAGGCAAGAAGTTGCCACTGAGTCATGGCTGATGGCTGGAATCGAGCCATGTGAAAATGCTCTCAGCACAAGATACAATGAGCCATCCTTCTCCATGTTTGTTGAACAGAAACGGGTCAAAGGGCGGCAATATTTATTTTCCTCAATCTACACAGACTTACTTACTTGGATATTGTGTTAGAAATCAAGGTTCAAAGAAGGTTCTGATTCTCTCACAGGAAAAATACACACTTCTTTATTCATTTATATAGTTTTATCATCTCCATGTAATGTATCGATGTTCCTTCAATGATGCTGGATCATAATCCTTCAACTCACTCCCGAATGCACTGCAGGTGTACCTCTGCCACATAGAATGCAGTGTAAAGTAAAGTAAAGTTTATTTACTAGTCACAAGTAAGGCTTACATTAACACTGCAATGAAGTTACTGTGAAATTCCTCTGATCATCACACTCCAGCACCTGTTTAGGTCAATGCACCTAACCAGCACATCTTTCAGAATGTGGGAGGAAACCGGAGCACCCGGAGGAAACCCACACAGACAATGTGCAAACGCCACACAGACAGTGACTCAAGCTGGGAATCAAACCCAGGACCCTGGCGCTGTGAGGCAGCAGTGCTAACCACTGTGCCACCGTACTGCCCAGTGGCTCAGGAAGGCAGCACACACCACATTTTTAAAGGCAACCAGAGATGGGCAGCAAATGCAAGCCTTGTCAGTAATGCCCACATCGCATGAGAGAATAAAAACGTAACATTCAAAACCATTCATCTGTCAGGGATTGTTTCCTCTCTTGTCTAGATGTGAGAAGTCTCCTGCCTCATTATGGCAGAGAACAGGAAAGAAAGAACCTAATAGCAAACTTTCGCATGAGCCAGAAGTGCAGGAGTTCCCTTAGAAAGCTGCACCTAGTTATTTCTGCTCCTGGCCCAGAAACTGGCCACTTAGTGGTGTAACTTGCATCAGAAATATGCCAGCTGTGTTTATAAATGAGGAATTAGTGGGAAACCTCTGGGATGTTCAGTCATTATGTCAAGCAGTGTAAGATCTGTTGGGCTATATGCACAGGCTCCACATTTCAGTGCACTCATCGTAGCATTTCAGTCCCATGATAGCTGTTGGGTACTACCAAGTGAACTGAGCACATGGCAAAAATGACACTGATATGTTCATAAACTGTATTTGTGAAAATATTTCAGATTTTCCAATTGAACAAAAAACAAAATTACTGACAAGGCTAGCATTTGCTGTCCATCTCTAATTGCCCTTAATATTAAAACCTTGTCATCTACAGTCAAATCATACCAAGGGTCTATGAACACACTTGCAAAGGTCAGAGTTCTGCCAGAAATGTGATTTGTGTCCAATATAACAAAGACATGGAGATGATAAAACTATATAAATGAATAAAGAAGTGTGTATTTTTCCTGCGAGAGAATCAGAACCTTCTTTGAACCTTGATTTCTAACACAATATCCAAGTAAGTCTGTGTAGATTGAGGAAAATAAATATTGCCGCCCTTTGACCCCTTTCTGTTCAACAAACATGGAGAAGGATGGCTCATTGCATCTTGCGCTGAGAGCATTTTCACATGGCTCAATTCCAGCCATCAGCCATGACTCAGTGGCAACTTCTTGCCTCTTGGTCAGTTGGTTGTTGGCTTATTTTCTTTGCCAGGAATTGGAGTTTCAAGATTCGGCTGCCACTTCAATGGAGTCCTGAGGGCTCACCTGAAGAAGGGGCTTGGAGCTCCGAAAGCTTGGACTTTAACCTGGTGTTGTTAAAATTCTTACTGTATTTACCCCAGTCCAATGCCGGCATCTCCACATCATGAGTGCTGCACTGTCAGAGGTAAAGGGGTGAATTTTCCCTTTCCGCCCATGATGGGAATCATAGCGGGCGAGGGGTGGACCACGGAAAGGTCCTTCGACCTCGGGCAGGATTTTCTGGTATCAGGGTGAGCGCGGCTGGAAAATCCCACTCACCATCTTTCAAATGGGACAAGACAAGTTACCATCTGCTCTCTCAAGGGCTCGCAAAACAATCCATGGAGCTGTTGAAGAAGTTAAGGGAGCTTTCCCTGGTGTCCTCGCCAGTATTTATCCCCTGACTAACATCACTAAAACAGATTATCCATTTTCTGATCATTATCTCGTTGATCTTTGGGGCTTGTTGATGTATACAAATTGGCTGTTTTATTTCCCTACATTATAAAAGTGACTTTGCTTCAAAAGTAATTATGGTGTGGAGATGCCGGCGTTGGACTAGGGTGGGCACACTAAGTCTCACAACACCAGGTTAAACATCAAGTCCAACAGGTTTATTTGGAATCACGAGCTTTCAGAGCGCTGCTCCTTCATCAGGTGAGTAAAGAGGTGGGTTCACAAACACAGCATATAGAGACAAAGACTCAATTGCAAAAGGTAAAAGGGTGAATTTTCCCATTCCGCCCAATACGGGAATCATAGCGAGCGAGGGGCGGACCATGGAAATGTCCGTTGCCCTCAGGCAGGATTTTCCAGATTCAGAGCGAGCACAGCCGGAAAATGTCTTGCAATTGTGACCGCGATTCTCCCAAAAGTGCTGAATTGGTGGAAAAACTGTTCTAAATCCCGACTGTTCTCTCAGTTCAGCTTCTCACCTGAATCTCCGCACTCTGTACACTGAAGAGGTCCCAGTCGGGAATCTCATTAAAAACCCAGGGGGCGGAGCCTATTTGCACCAGAGTTTGACAGTTCTGGAACTCTGTGCATGCGCAGTGGCCCCAAACTGTCAACCTCCCGTTTGCTGGCCAGCTTGATCGCTGGCCAGCCTGGGACCTCTGCAGTGCTGCCCCTCCAGCCCTCCCCATGGCCCGAACGCGGCCCCCACAACAATTCCCGGGCCAGCCCTGACACCCCCCCCCCCCATCCCGGAGCACCCCAATATCAAGGCTCCACCCCTCAGCAGTGGCAATCCCCCCAACCCCCTCCCCTGGCAGACCCCTACCATTGACACCCCCCTGGGTCAGATCCCCCTGGAGGCAAGCCCCGCCCCAGCAGACCACCCTTCCCCCCCCCTCCGCCAGCCCGCCCCAATCACTGCCCTCCCTCCATCCCAGACCAATCCTGTCTGCAGAGTGGCAGCAGGATCCCCCACCCCCACCGATTGACCCAAGGCCCCACTCACAATAGGCCCCACTCCTTTGGCACTGTCTGATGTCCGATGGGCAGTGCCAAGGTGCTCCCTGGGCATGGGCACTGTGCCCCTTGGGCAGTGGCAGGGGCACAGGCTGGCACTGCCAGGGTGCCCATGCTCGGAGGCACTACCCCCCTGTTGCCCGACCCCCTGAGGGGCCCTGATTGTTCCCCCTTCATTCCGGTGGGATTGCTCATTAGTTCCCTGAACATGGGGAGCTAGTCTGAACCCCGTCAGAATGAAGTACGCCTGGCGGGGTGGGAAATTCGATCGGGACCTGAAAAGTCCCGCTAATTACCTAAAATGCATATTTAAAACAGATTAAAAACAGATTTAAATGACTTACCTGCCTTCCCGCTGGTTTAAAGCGCAGTCTGACCGGCAACTGTTTGCCGGCTCTGGGAGATGCTCATGCGTTCCTGGCGCATGCGCAAATCTTTGTTTAAGGCCGCAGATGCGCGTCTCCCATCGCGACCCGACAGAAAAGTTGCGGGTCGCAATGGGAGAATCACGGCATGTGTCTTTGTCTATATATGCAATGTTTGTGAACCCACCTCTCCACTCACCTGACCAAGGAGCAGCGCTCCAAAAGCTCGTGATTCCAAATAAACCTATTGGACTTTAACCAGGTGTTGTGAGACTTCTTGCTGTTCAAAAATACTGAATCACTGACAATATACTGAACACCTGTGGTCATAAAAGGTGCTGTCGCAGTTTTCTTTCCAGTATGTTATTCTGGTATGCTTGCAGCCAATTTCAAGTTACCTTTCATTCCATCCATGTTTAACAATGAAATTGGTGATGACATGTAATAACTGGATCCTTTATTTTCCACACTCCAATTAGTTCATTGGTTTAATTGGCTCTTAATCACTCTGGCAGTAAATAATATTGCAAGTCATTAACATCAGAATAATTCTCATGCTAGGAACAATTTGGAAGCAGTGCGCTGTGACTGTTTTTTTCAGTATCCTGCTGACCTATTTTATTAGGCCTTCGATTCTTTTCATTATATTACTGCTGTTCATTAAGAATAATGTCTCCATACTGCCTGACATGTACATGGGAAAGTGCACAATGACAGGGGAACACTGGCCATGAGAGTTCCTGCACAATGTCAAGAAGGTTCATCCACTTTATACACCAAGATCATTAAAACCAGTGGAACATGGGTCTCTGCTGCAATCATCAGGATGACTGCAGATTTTGTTCAAAATTGCACTAGTTTTCTGAAGTGACATTATGGTTCAGATTTCAGCTGAAGCTCATTTGCATGATGTAGAATCATCCCTGGACCCATGCAATTGTGAAGCATTTGAGAATATAATTATTTCCGTCTCTTCATTTTGTTAAAATACATTCCTTGGCACATCGAAAGAGTGGAGACCAGATACAATTTTTTTGATTTGATTTGATTTATTACTGTCACATGTATGAGCATACAGTGAAATGCTATACAAAGCATACCGTTCATAGAGAAGAAAAGGAGAGAATGCAGAATGTAGTGTTGCCGTTATAGCCAGGGTGTAGAGAAAGATCAACCTAGTGCGAGGTAGGTCCATTCAAAAGTCAGATGACAGCAGGGAAGAAGCTGTTCTTGAGTCAGTTGGTACATGACCTCAGACTTTTGTATCTTTTTCCCGATGGAAGAAGGTGGAAGAGAGAATGTCCGGGGTGCGTGGAATCCTTGATTGTGCTGGCTGCTTTTCTGAGGCAGCAGGGAGTGTAGACAGTGTCAGTGGATGGGAGGCTGATTTGAGTGATGGACTGGGCTTCGTTTATGACCCTGTGTAGTTTATTGCCATCTTGGACAGAGCAGAATTTCATCAATGCATAAATTGGTTCACCACAAAAATAAGCATTTTTAATACGTGTCTCATCCGATAGCTGTGGCTTCACCCAATTTAAGATAACTGAAAATGTCTTTAGTCAACTGCACAGAATCATTTAGTAGTTTCGTGTATTTTGTCAGTTTCTTAGCAAATTTTAAATATTTTGTTAACATTGAAACCTTTTAAAATTTGTTGTCACGTGCCCTTGTACTTGGAAACAAAACTTAGTTTAACAGCTCCCTCGAAGGGCTGCAAGCGAATGCAATTAGCAAAAACATGCTAGTGCTCACATGGAGATTAATCTGGTCTCGGAGTCTAGTTTACTGGGTAGGGGTGGCTTCTTAAGTAATGGCTTTTTAAGCCAGTGCAAAGAATTACAGAAACCCAATTTCCACTCTCCTTAATGGTTGAAATTCCAGGATTTCTTTTACTTGTTTTGTCAATTTTAGACTAACCTCACAGAAACTGTACCTTTGGATTTACTGATAAATTTGCTGATTTTTTTTCTGCATTGTGAGCAACTTAACATATATCGGCACAGTGGTTAGCACTGCTGCCTCACAGCACCAGGGACCTAGATTCAATTCTGGCCTTGGGGCACTCTCTGGGTGGAGTTTGCACATTCTCCCCGTGTCTGTGTGGGTTTCCTCCATGCTCCGGTTTCTTCCCACAGTCCAAAGACTTGTGGGTTAGGTTGACTGGCCATGCTAAATTGTCCCTTAGTGTCAGGGGGATTGGCAGGGTAAATAAGTAGGGTCACGGGAATAGGGCCTCGGTGGGATTGTGTTCGGTGCAGACTCGATGGGCCGAATGGCCTCCTTCTGCACTGTAGGGATTCTATGATTCTATGACTCCCAAATTTGTGGAACAGAATTTCCTGTTCTTCATTTACCAAAAGAGTTGTAAGCGGTGCAATGTATCTGTGAGATCAGCATGTGGAACATACGTCCATTTTTCAGTCGGAAAAGGGGAGTCTAAATTTGTAGATTTTTAAGCAGAACTGACACCTTCGTAGGCGCTTCTATGGGGTCTATAATATTTATGGTGCATCAGGTGTCAATCTTTCATTCCTAGCTAAGTGTGAGACAGATGTGCATAGAAATCGGAATGCAGCCTTTAAAAAGAGAGTTCAATCCTGCACTCCAACATCAGACTAAGGAGCAACATAGGAAGAAAAAAACAGAATTTAACTGACCCTCAGATAAGTTTACTACATGTTTCCTTAATCTTTCCTTTTATCATAATTTGCAGATGCCACTGCACCAATTGGTCACTAAACAAAATGGGAACACAGAAATTCTCGTCAAACCTACAAGACTTTTCTGGAGAGTACTGAAGTTCGGAGATAAAGGAAGTAGGCAAACCAACTTTCAAATCCTATAGGTTCAAGAGCTGCCATTCTGTTGATCAGTGGGGCCACAAATCTCATTGAATGGTAAAAGCTGGTGCCATCTCTCAGGACAAGATTTGCTAAGATAAAAAAACAAGTGCTGGAAATACTTTTTCAAAATTTGTTTATGGGATGTGGGCATTACTGGCGAGACTAGCATTTATTGCCCATCCCTAGTTGGCCCTGAGAAGGTGGTGGTGAGCTGCTTTCTTGAACCGCTCCAGTCCCTGTGGCGTAGATACACCCACAGTGCTGTTAAGGAGGAGGTTCCAGGATTCTGACCCAGCGACAATGAAGGAAAGGCGACGTGTTTCCAAGTCAAGATGGTGAACGATTTGGAGGGGAATCTCCAGGTGGTGATATTACCATGCGTCTGCTGCTCTTGTCCCCAGCTGACCAATTGCCAATATAATCAATTGTTGCAGTGGCAAATTATGATAAAAGGACGTATTAAGGAAACATGTAGTAAACTTATCTGAGGGTCAGTTAAATTCTATTTCTTTCTTCATATGCTGCTCCTTAGACTGATGTTGGGGTGTAGAGGTTGGACTCTCTTTTTAAAGGGCTGCATTCTGATTTCTATGCACATCTGTCTCATACTCAGCTAGGAATGAAAGATTGACACCAGAAAAGCACCACCAATCCCTCAGCAATATCCTCATTTTGCCCCTTGCCCCATCACTCAAATAATTGTCACCCCCCCCCAAAACACACAGGCATAAGGGTGGCTTGACTCCCTTCCCCCCCAGGCCTCCTCGCCCTTCAGACTCCCACTCAGCCCCCTGTCCCCCCTCTGATCCCGCACTCAAAACCTCTCCCCTTCAGACCCAGTTACCCTCAAACCCCCACTCACCGCTCTCCCTCCTCCAATCACCCATTCAGACCCCGGCCCCCACTCAGATCCCCTCCCCCTCAGACCCTCACTCAGCCTCCCTCCTTCTTCAAGCTCCCATTCAAGTCCCGCTTCTGGCCATATGCCTTGGCAGTGCCAATGGTACACTATATCTTGACACTCTATCAATGACACCCTGGCCTCTTGCCTTCAACTCCAAGCAGGTCAAGGAGTTAAGTCCAGTACCCATGTGCCCTCTGCTGCTGCCAGACTGCAGAGGAAAGGTCCTCCAAGTGTCCCAAGGGTTGGGTGGGGTCTGGTTGTGCGAAAGGGGTTGACATCATCACTCTCCCTTGGGATGGGGGTCTTGTGGCTGGACTGCCCTTCTAGCCCCAGGAAACCTGATGATCACCCCTGGCATGGTGATTTCAGACAGCTCTGTGATCAACATCTTCATTCCTGCCTGTTAGCTGTGAAAATTTGAAGTGGCCAGGTCACCTTAACCTCCATGCCCCTTGGACAGCTGGCTTTTTGATCACAACAGCACTCCATTCTGCATCAGGGATTTTCCTTTCTAACTGTCAGAACCTGCAGGTGTGAGTAGACCCCTTTGAAGCCCTCTGACAGAAAGGAGATGTTAATTTCATTCTCCAAGCTGCTCACTTAGTCCCAATATATCCACACAGCTTTTGTTCGAAATCTCTGAGCCTTCCTAGAAAGCTGAAACCTTTGAAACCCTCTTTATTCCACTAAAAGCCTTCGATCTTTTCAAATGGAGTGCCACTCACTTCCAGTCGGCTGTGTTTATTTAGCTTTACATACATGCTGGAATGCATCACATGTACCCCATTGTTCCTAACCACAATGTTTACAAATATTCTCAGCCTGATTGACAGCTGTGGTTTCTCGAAAGGGGTTAAGTGGTAGCAAAGGTGTCAACCTCCTTGGAAGGCTCAGAGACTTCAAATTAAATCTGTGTGAATGCATTGGTGCTGACCGAACAGCTGTGGAGTTGCCAAACTTAACTTTAAGTCTCAAGGACTTTCACATGCTCAGCCAAAAGATGAGGTGTTGTTCCTTGAGCATGCTTTGGGCTTTACTGGAGCATTGCAGCAGACCAGGGATAGACATGTAAGCATGAGAATAAGGTGCTGAGGTAAAGTTTTAAGTGTATTTATTAGTATCACAAATAGGCCACATTAACATGGCAATGAAGTTACTGTGAAAATCCCCTAGTCGCCACATTCTGGCACTTGTTTGGGTACACTGAGGTAGAATTTAGCATGGCCAATGCACCTAACCAGCATGTCTTTCAGACTGTGGGAGGAAACCGGAGCACCCGGAGGAAACCTATCTAGACATGGGGAGAACCTGCTGACTCCACACAGACACTGACATAAGCCGGGAATCGAACCCAAGTCCCTGGCGCTGTGAGGCACCATTGTTAACCACTTAAAATGGCAAGCAACAGGAAGATTGGGATCACACTTGCAGATTGAGCAAAGGTGTTCTGCAAAGCAGGAAATCAGAGAGATAGGATCTGCCCAATTTTCCTGTCAGAAGAATTCTAAATGCTTTAAACATCACTTCGACACCAATGAGATTCATCTCCCTGTTTAACCTGAATCTCAATGCTTTAAGTTGAATTCAATACATGATTCTGTATCAATTAGTCCTCCATAAGTCAGCAAAAGACCTTTTGTATTCTAATTTCTTTCATTCCAGAACTTTTGTACACATTGTTGTTTACAATGTACTATCAAAAATGGTCCCAAATTGTGCCATATTTTTCTGTGAGAATTAAACCCCCATTTTATAAATTAGACATGTGCATCTAGGAATGAATGTGTCAACTCAGCATCAACTAACAAAAAAGCTCACAAAAACAGGAGTTACAATTCTCACAAATACATGGAGCTCAGCTTCCTGTAGGTTAAACATTTAGATTGTCAGGGAAAGAATTGACAGGAAAACACTTGTGAGCTCTGACAGATGTGGTCTGCTGGAGATAACTCCTCCTGGAAGTTGGATTCTCCCTTCCCAGCCACTTCTGGATTTGTCGGTGAAAAAGAGTTTACAATTTGCTCTGATGGGTCAACTTCTTGTTGAAATCTTTTCTTGCTGTGTTGCAATATTTCTTCTTCCTTGTGTCATGATGAGCTCTAGAAGATGTCTAAAGGTCATGTCCGCTTGACGCTGGACAAATAGGCGAGTGTAACACCACACGGCTTTGCCAGAATGCTAAACATGAGTAAATGGTGTTTACCATTTATCAGCAGCCAAGCTCATTGATGGGCCTTTCAAATATTTCCCGGCTCCCCACTAGGGAGCTTTTATCAAACAAAGTTTATTTAAGAGTACAGTTAACATATAATAAAAAAATTAGCAACAGCTTTCACCAATTACAAACAAGAAAGAATAGAACCATGATGTTAAATATACCTTAACATGGTACATACATGTACCAACTAAACAAACATTCTTACAAACACACGCCTCAGTTTCGGTTAAGCACAGAAAGTAAGTATGCTCACGTGATGCTGTATTTTGATGCTTTCCAACCTCCTCTCTGTGGTTTACTCCTTTGAATGGTGAGTTTAAAATAGATTTTATGAATCTATGAAAACGCTGAGGCCTTCTGACCCTGGAACGTTTGCACACTTTAAGAGACAGAGGCAGTCCTTGCCTCTAGTTACTGGCTGCATTTCCAATACCAGGGAGTGAGAGACAAAACACTATATCCAGCCTGGAGTCTAAACAGCTTCTAACTAGCCAGAAGCCAAAATGATAGTAAACTCTTGGATTTCTCTGTGAGAAAAAACTGTCCCAAGGCACTTGACCTGTGAATCAGTCGCAAATCAACAATTCCCAAAAGTGTCATGACCTCCAGAACACTGCATTAGGCCCAGATTAAAAATAAACAAAAGGCCTATTATATAACTTCAGCGACAATAAAAGGACATCAACTCAGACAGCTCAGGGCCTGTAACAAAAAAAAACTGGTTTGCTTACAAACTGCAGAGAACTTGATTAAAAATTAATTTCTTAAAGGCACAGTAGCATCACACCTGCTGCCATCAGACTTTTGAATGGATCTACCTGCCCCTATGCATTCTATGAGCATTATCCTTTGCCTGTATAGCGCAAGAAACAATACTTTTCATTGTATTCCAATAATAAATCAAATCAAAACTGAAAACTGTCCAAAAAATAGAGTGCAGCTTAATGAACACTTATGAAGAACAGTGGAACTGGAAAGGGTGCCTGATTGAATATTGCAGCAATGTTTCCTTCTGTCCCTATCTTCTGTCCCTGTTCTTTTTGAAGGTACGAGTGTCTCATGTTCGTCTTTCATTAAAAGCAATTTGTCTTTTTTTAAATGATTTACAATTGAGAATTGATATGCTTTCCACTATCTTCATGCAGATTTTCTTCCTTATTTTATGCAAAGGTCTGAAAGTCAGTTTGATGGTTTGTAAATTGTTCTTTCGTCTAGAAATGTACATTTTTACTTTGGAAACTGCTACAAATGCCTTCAAATGCTGTTTGGGGAATTTCTAGGTCTGCTATACAGTGGAATCATTTCCTACTCTGGGTAAAAGGTTTTTTTTACAGGGTTAAGAATTGGGTTATCTGGAAGCAGGAAAAACAGGGTTTTATCTTCCCTGAAAAGGTTCCTGGGACTTGTGGAGTACATGACAGTACTGCAATCGCAGCCTCTAGCAGCAGAGGGAGCCGAGGTGTTTTACGAACTTAATAATAATGTCAAATAGCAAACAGGGACCAATGGTTCGATGCCCCTTACTGAAATGGCTGTGTGAGGGTCTTTGGCTAATCACGCCATTTTCAAAGTTGCAGTTCCATCTTATCAAAACTTGATGCTATCAGCACTACTAAAAAAACAGGTTTCATTATTCATTCTCAGCAGTCTTCATAAAATAAAACTGAGCTTAAGAATAAAGTCATTATAGATGAAGGGATTTGGTACCTGATTAAATTCTTGCTTTAGTTTTGCATTCATCAAAAAACTTTCAGTCCTTCCAAATGGCAGGGTTTTAAAACAGTCCCTTGGTTCCCAATATCTCCAGGCAAAAACGAAATCCTGAATAATTTTGCCTTTGAACATTGAATATGAAGGGAACTCTTTCGAATATCTATAATTCCTGCAGGATTTTTGTTTATCCTGGCTGTCCAGGATGAGACATGTTACATTCTCAAGTGTGGACATCAACTTACTGGTTAAAGGCCAATTCTTTTACCTCGCAAAATCTGAGACAGCGAATTTCAAAAATGTCATCGGCATCCTTTTATTTGGATTTGTGATCTACTAGATTCGGTTGACAGTCTGCACGATTACATTCACCTCCAATAAGATTTCTAACCAAGAAAAGTCAAGAGGTCTGAAGGAGTTGATAGGACGTAGATCAAATCAGATAGCATGACTTAAAGTTTCTCCTAATACATGCTCTGAGTTTCATGCATCATTAACTAGTTAACTGGTTCTTCTCAGTGCTATAGTAGGTTTTCAATGCTGGAGATATGACAGTAAGTTGAACCAATACTAACTGGCAGTGGCTGTAATTCCTGTCCTACTGACTTGTCTGAAAGGTAAACATGGTTGACTGACGGGCGACATGGTGGCACTGTAGCTAGGACTGCTGCCTCACAGTGGCAGGGACCCAGGTTCAATTCCAGCCTTGGGTGACTGTCTGTGTGGTGTTTGCACGTTCTCCCTGTGTCTGCGTGGGTTTCCTCCAGGTGCTCCGGTTTACTCTCAACACTCTAAAATTGTGTGGGTTAAGTGGATTGGCCATGATAAATTGCTCCTTCATGTCCCAAGATGTGTAGATTAGGGCGATTAGCATGGTAAGTAGGTGAGGTTATGGGGATAGAGCCTGAGTAGGATGCTCTGTCAGAGAGTTGTTGCAGATGGCCTTCTTCTGCATTGTAGGAATGCTATGATTTAGAGAAACTAATAGATACCACAAGTTATCCTTTTTTAATATTTTTTCTTTTCATTGGCAAGAATGGGGCAGCACAGTGGCACAGTGGTTAGCACTATTGCTTCACAGCGCCAAGGACCCTGGTTTGATTCCCAGCTTGGGTCACTGTCTTTGTGGAGTTTGCACTTTCTCCCTGTGTCTGTGTGGGTTCCTCCAGCTGCTCCAATTTCCTCCCACAGTCCAAAAGGTTAGATGCATTGGCCATGCTAAATTCTCCCTCAGTGTACCCGAACAGACACCGGAGTGTGGCCTGGTCAGCTAAAGACATCCACCATTAGGGAAGGACCGTGAGTAAAGGAAGAAAAGTTTGAAGTTTATTCATTAGTGTAACAGGCAGGCATACATTAACACTGCAATGAAGCTACTGTGAAAACCCCCTAGTTGCCATACTCCGGTGCCTGTTCGGGTACACAGAGGGAGAATTTAACATGGCCAATGCACCTAACCAGCACGTCTTTTGGACTGTGGGAGGAAACTGGAGCACCCGGAGGAAACCCATGCAGACATGGGGAGAACGTGCAAACTCCGCACACCCAAGCTGGGAATTGAACCCAGGTCCCTGGTGCTGTGAGGCAGCAGTGCTAACCACTGTGCCACTGTGCAGGAGGAAGGAAAAAAGAGAAAACAAGGAAGGGAAAGAATGGAGGGAGGGAGGAAGGTAGAGAAAGTTACAGAGCATGGAGGATCTGAGGCTGGTTAGTATTAAAGTGAAAAAGTACAGCTACGAACTCCAGCAACAGATTTTTTAAACATTCATGGGATGGCAAGAGCAATATTTATTGCCCATCCCTTGAGAATGTGGTGGTAGTTATATAGAACTATAGAACCCTACAGTGCAGAAAGAGGCCATTCAGCCCATCGAGTCTGCACCGACCATAATCCCACCCAGGCCCTATCCCTGTATCCTTACATATTTTACCCGCTAATCCCTCTAACTACGCATCTCAGGATACTAAGGGGCAATTTTAGCATGGCCAATCAACCTAACCCGCACATCTTTGGACTGTGGGAGGAAACCGGAGCACCCGGAGGAAACCCACGCAGACAATGTGCAAACTCCACACAGACAGTGACCCGAGCCGGGAATCGAACCCAGGTCCCTGGAGCTGTGAAGCAGCAGTGCTAACCACTGTGGTACCGTGCCGCCCACCAAATATATACCAAATGTAGAGGAAACACTACTTTCTAAGTGTGTAGAAACTTCATTTATAGAGTTTTATTCAATGCTTTGAAATATGTGTAAAGTATGATGTGAAGAGATTGTTCAAATGCTTCCCCTCTACCCCCTGCCAGACATGCCAGCTTTTAGATTGTCCTCTATCAGCCTGTTGAATTGTTCTCTGCCACCATTCAATATTGGACAGTATTCTGATGTCAAATAGTGGTGAATTCCATAACTTGTTATGAACTCCGTGACTGGAAACAAACCGTGGTTCAATGTCTGTCGCCCATCAATGGGCGGAGCAAGCCGGTAAAATCATGTGAGAGCTGAGAAATCAGGATCACGCCAGACTTCTTGGCTCTCGCAATCTTATGAGAGCCGGACTTCCGGTGAGGTAAACCTCTCGCCGGAAATGGGCTGAATAAATTATTTAAATATATTATAATGTTAATTTACATGGAATTAGTGAGCCTGGTGCTCAATCATCCGGGCTCGCTGGCCTTTATGGCCTCGCCGAAAGGGGTTGTCTCCGGTGAGGTAAGCACCTGCTCCTCATGAACGGGGAACAGTCCTATTGGCCTCTCTGGATGTTATTCCCATGACCCGCTGAGAAGCTTCCGGGAAACCAAAGTTTTTTTTGTTCCGGGGGTGGTATGGTTGCAAAGCTGAAACTTAAAAGGAATTCTGGGAGAACCAGAAGCCATTGAGGCCCGCTGGGGAGGCCAAGGACAAGGGGATTGCCCCTTCGGTAGTGCTAGCCTGGCAGTGCCAGCCTGGAACCTTTGCATGGCCAGCCTGGCATCTTAGTAATGCCCACCAGGCAGTGCCAGGGGCAGGGACTATGGGCGGGACCTGAAGGGGCGGTCCAGTCAGGAAGGGAGTGGGATTCTGCCGCCACTCTGCAGGCAATCAGTGAGGGGGATAGGGGGTGGCCCGCTGCCACTCTGCATGCAATCGGTGGGGGGAGATGGGAGGGGGGGGGTCATGTTCTGAATCGCGATCATTTGGGGACAGCACAATTTATCTGGGTGGTGGAGATGGCGCGGGGGCTGCATTTCTGGTGGTGTGGTGCTCGTGATTGGCCACGGGACCCCGCAATTGTGAAGTGGGGTTGGTTATGGTTGCCTGCAGCAGCAGAGGCCTGACAGCTCTCTCTCTCTGTCAGACCTCTGTTGCTGCTATTGTGCATGTGCAGAATCAGAGATCTGCAGATGCACAACAGCTCCCTCTGCTGGAAGTTCTGAAGAAGGCATATTGGACTCAAAACAACTCACTCTGTTTCTCTCTCCACAGATGCTACCAGACCTGGTGAGCTTATCCAGCATTTTCCGTCTGTAGTTATGTCGAGTTTTATGATCAGATCCAAATGTAGTTAACAATGTAGTCAATGCTTAGTGATCAGTGTGGTGCGTAAACTTTCTTCTGCAGAGATACATGTGTTAATGTTCACATGCACAGATGTAAGCCAGCTCTTCTCACTCTCTAGTGGAGTATTGGCATTCAGTTTCTAACAATGGGCATTCTAAGTAAGCAATTGGTCATTTTCTTCCTACAATGCACTATGAGAGCACAGCTCCAGTTGCATTTCCTGATGAGTCTGCTGTGACATATGTTTCTGCATGTGCCCCGAAATATGTGAGGATTAGCAGAGATGCTAGCTTTGCCTTGGATGTTTTAAAGGCTAATTGCTGTGTGATTGTCTATTTCCATTGTGTATCTTTGTGCAGCAGCTTCCAAAGAGGCTTTAATGATCTCTGCATGTAAAGGAATGAATTTGTGATGAAGGTTGGTAGTACCGAAGAACAATGCCCAAATCCTTCATGTTAGAAGCTAATCTTGAGTGCTGTGAATGTGCATTTTTCCTTGTTAAGCACCAAGTTGTGTTGATTCAAGTGAACTCCACTGATAATCATTGATTGTATTCTGCTTTATCCTTTCCATGGACAACAACATCATCAAGTATGTTGAACATCCCCTCAACATCTGACAAGACTGAAGAAATGATCTTCTACAATGAATTGGATGTGGAACTTAATCCATTCTGTGGTGTTGAAACACACCTTCATGAGTAACAAATGCCCACCAACCTGCCCTAATCCATGGCTAATCCATCTAACCTACACATATTGGGAAATTAAGGAGCAATTTAGCATGGCCAATCCACCTAACCCGCACATCTTTGGACTGTTGGAGGAAACTGCAGCACCCGGAGGAAACCCACGCAGACACGCAGATAATGTGCAAACTCCATACAGACAGTGACCCAAGGCCGAATTGAACCCGGGTCCCTGCCGCTGTGTGGCAGCAGTGCTAACCACTATGCCATTGTGCCACCTTGCCTAATAATGGGTTTATCATTTCCCCAAGCATTTCTGTCAAGGGAAATGGATATCATGTAATCATCACAATTTTCTTTGGCTCAAAGTATTTTTTGAGAGGATTTGCGACCAAACAAAACATTGTTCTGTCTTCTGTGAGCTGCTTGAATATTCGCTGGCCTTCCACTCTATCGGTATCACTTTCCTGTGGATTGATGCTATATCCAGACTGTGCATTCCAGTTGGCAGCAAGCATGTCTTGAACCCCAAAACCCATCGATCCCACAGAGTGGGTAAATCTCTGTGATGTTGTGGCTGTTATGGTGTCCTCAATAGACTTCAGACTTTGTTCACAGAGGTGACTGCCTAGTGCTATTATCGCTGGACTATTAATCCAGAAACTCAGCTTATGTTCTGGAGACCCAGGTTCAAATCCCGCCACAGCAGGTGGTGGAATTTGAATTCAATTTTAAAAATCTAGAATTAAAAATCTACTGATGACTATGAAACCATTGTCAATTGTCGGAAAAACTCATCGGGTTCACTAATGTCTTTTAGGAAAGGAAATCTGCTATCCTTGCCTGGTCTGGCCTACATGTGACGCCAGAGCCACAGCAATGTGGTTGACTCTCAACTGTCCTCCAAGGGCAACTAGGGATGGGCAATAAATGCTGGCCAGCCAGCGATGCTCATGTCCCACAAATGAATAAAACAAAAAAAAGAAAAGATATTTATTGATAATAGAAACTTAGGTGCAGGAAGATTTTGCAGCATGAGGCTGCCCTGGGACAGCACCCCAGTTCTTACATGCTTACAACATGTTTCCAGAAGCAAAACTGCCTGAGAGAAAACTCCCTCTCTCTGGTGTCATTTCTGGTTTCCATTGGTCCCCCAAGTCAGTGAGCCACTTATGCTGGCATGTCTTAAAGAGACAGACACCACATACACAACAATCTCCCATCAAGGAAAGAAATGCCACTGCAGCTGGTAAAGTTAAATCTCTCTGAACCATTTTCATCACCAATTTTGATCGATATTTGATATCTTTGATTTCACTCATGTTACAACCAGCTCCGTGAGGTTCACCGGAAGTTTTTGATCTGGGTGAGACCCTTCGAATTGTCACCAACCGGCTGAGATATCCCCAAATTGCTGGCTGATCAACTTTAACACCTTCATGGGTCTCTGGCAGCCATTCATAGTGCAAGCTTCAATTCCTTCAACAAAATTGCATTTTACACTATATGTGAACCAAACCGGAAGTGCAGCTTAAGACCCCATCTTGGTCACCTTGGAGGCTCTTTAGTACTTAAAGAGAAAAATCACCTTCTTAAGGACCCCACTGATGATCAATGCATAGGCATCCAAGAGAAACTTGGGATACAAGTTCCTATTTATTTTTGTGATTTGGAAAGAAAAATGAGATAAAAGATAACACCAGGTAACAAAAAATGTTAGTCTTGTTATAAGTTATTCAACTGACAAAATGTTTATTAAACTTTAAAACACACACCAAGAAAGGCAACAGTAAAGAATAACATTTACAATTAACTACAATAATGTTTACCCAGACAGTATACTTAAATTACCCTGCCCCATCAAAATCCATCTACTTTCCTAAAGTCCAAGAAAACACCTTCCTTAAAACAACATCCCATAGGCTTTAGCACTATGAGCCAAAGCCAACAAATTATTCCCACACATGACCTGTTGCTTTCTTTTGTGGTCCTTTCTTCTGGTTTAGAGTAGAACTTACGTGGTCTAAAGCAGACAGACTTCTTTTTTTCTCTGCACCACAACTTTGATATTCTGAGAGCTCTACTTTGCAACTGGGTGTGGCCATACTCTAGGTCCCTAAGCTGCCAGTCTCCATGTTGCTTAACAAAGTATCTCTTTTACCCTGCTACTAGGATAATCTGCATCTCACTCGTCCTCATTGCAGCAAAATGTCTATCAGTTTCTTTTTCTATCCAATGTTTTACTTTTCCTTTCATTCCAACTTCCTAACAACCTCCCTGCCACCCCGTGGGTGGTATTTTAATACAATTAAACACAATCTCTTGACCATGAACGTATTAAAGAGGACAGGACCAGCATGCAAAGATATTTCTCATCTCTTGTATTATTTTACCAGATGCCAGATTTTGCCAAGGACCGACAGAATCCAACAGTGAGCTTAGCTTGAGCCTTAGCAGAAAAAAATATAAAAGATGATCACTTGAACTCTGGGATGAAGTTCAGTTTTGTTCAGTGTGAGCAAACCCACCTGCCAAGATCAACCAGAGCTACGTGAAACTGTAGAAGCTATTTCATTAAATCCTTATCATTCATGCTCAGTCGAAATAGCCTTCAATTACTGGGTGAGACAGAGCTTCTCTCCAGCACTGGGGCATTGTACAGTTCCACAGTTTGTACCTTGTTCCAATTACAAATTGACCTTGCCTCATTGCAGCATTGGTGAGGTTAGGTGGATAGCACAGAATAGCTCCAGAGCCACCTGCCTCACCTTTAGTTTCCACAGGAACTCTTCACATTTAAGCCCTTCAAGTTTTTCCCGATTTAACTTAGATCTCACAATACACGGGATGTTTATTTTGACAAGCTCACAAGGAAAGGAAATGCACTCACAATGTAAGACTCAATGTAACTCACACATTCTCTGGGTGAGTTTCTGTTACTTAAACACCCTTGAAATAATAGATTCCTGTAATTGTAAAACACAGTTTTTAGTGGACATTGGTCTTGTGAGACAGGTATGTGACTCACATGTTAAACTAGTGATGGCAAGATAGATAGAAGTTTCAACAGGCTAAAACGTTGGATGGAATACCATTAATATAACGCAGCAATATAAAACCTCTTCTCTAATGCACATGTCTGTGTGAGCACTAATGATGCTGTTTGGATTGTACCAAACAATCCACAGTGACAAAGACATTTGAGGAGCTCAGGAACTGGATTTAAACATGTCTCATCAGTGACTTAATACTAACACTGGCTGACCATAAATCCCATTTTAGCTCCTGTGAATGATGTGTGCCGGAACGTAAACTGAGAGAAAAAAAAACTGCAAAATGTCACAGCTATGGGTAAACAACACTGGGCAAAAAACAGTCTATCTCATTGAACCCCAAACATTGAGCAAAATTGTCAGCCAAGTGTCAGTCCCGGACCACTACTGGTTAGGTTTTCCAAACCTCAATTTTAACTCCAAGCAGGAGCCCGTGGGAGAAGACAGCTGATTGTTCAGCCTTCCAAAGCATGAGAGCCAGGAGATTTTAACTCCTGGACCATTGTCCTCATAGAGCCCATCGTCTCCCATCTCAAACCCAAGGAGAAGTGCTAGTTTGGACAATGCCTGGAAATTGGATTTTAGACCATCTCTGGGAACCCAAAGCAGTGCCTCCCCACCCCAGCAGTCAAGTATGTGGTTAAGAGGAGGTTCCAACGAGCATCATGAGCAACGGAAGGAGGATGGATTTCCAAAGATCCAATCTTGCTGGCTACAGGGAAATCCACAAAAAGTAAAATTAACCTACATTTCTGGACCTCTTCTGCACCTCCTGTTAACTCCAAGTTGTCTTGGTGATGAAGCCATAACAGATTCCAACTGCAGATGTTGAGTTAAAATTGCAGTCAGAGTCCTTGATACATATTTAAACATCCCTCTAAGCTTTCAGGCTGCTGTCTCCCTCACCTTCTTAAAGGACCAGGTTAAAATTACAAAGCATATGAAGGGAGCGATGTCAGAGGGGATAAGTTGCTACTTTTTAACTACTCATATCCCTCCTCCCAAACAAACTTACTACTGGAAAACAGAATTAAAATTGGCCCAATAGTCTCTGAATTACTTTCTAAGCACCATTTTATTATGACATGGCAGTTGGTAATTCCTGGGCTGCCCAAGTCCCAAAGGGAAACTTGGACAATCTATCCTAATGATTTGCAACTTGTATTTTATTACCAGGAGGTCTGTGTTCTGAAGTCAGGAGTAAAAATTGTAAGACTACTTTTGGAGAATTGTTGACACAATGCATCCAATTGTTGATGTCCATGTATCCTGTAATTGGTTATCAGAATCTATGGAAAGGACTTTTAAGACTTTGCATCAAGCGTGAAAAGGATCAATGTTATTTTATTGAATAATAAGGAAGATTGGTCCATGTGCCCTGGCAACACTTGACCTGGAAGCAGTACCAATGGGATGGAAGTTAAGACCAGAGCCATGTGGCTCACAGACTCAAAGGAGAGCTAGAAGCAAAGGAACTGGAGGGATGCAGTCACAAAGAGACAACAGACAGAGACATAAAGAGGAACCTTGTGAGGTGAAGAAGAAAATCACTCTCAGCAAGAGATCAGTTTTGGCAGAAAAGGAGACATGAGCTTTTGGCAGTACTGTGTGAGCTGGCTAAAATGGTCTAAAACCTGAAAAGCTATGGCCAAACCTTGAACATGGTTATTGGTTTGTCGGTTGCAAAGGAACTCTGGAAAACTACACCATCAAGATTGTTGTGGAAGAGAAGGTTTGTGGAAATGTGCCTTGCTGATGATAATCACACCCATAAAACCCATTGTTGGATAGGCCTGCTGACCTATCCTGTGTGAATAAAGAACATCATATTGTGTAATTTTGTAGCTACATTGTACCACCTTTGTGTGGGTGACGATGTGGGTGCTTGTGATTGGGTAACAGATATATTTTTAATCACCTAAAGATAAATTTACCTTTTCACCTGAAGTATAATTTGACTGTTAATCTATGTGTAATTTGTGTTGGTCTGATTCTGCTGAAGTAAAAGCTACAAAGAGTGGAATCTTGTTGGTATTTATTTTTGTTTGGGTGTCATTTGGTAAACCTGATTATTTTGCCTTGCCATTTCTCCGGAGGAATCATAACAAAAACCCCTTCTCATGATGTCCCGCAATATGTTTGGTGATGTGGTGACAATGGTTGAATAGCGTGGGTCAGATGTGAGCTGAAGGTGTGTGGTTTGTTACAGTGCTATGAGGGTGAAGTAAAGTCTATGAATAGTAGTTTGAATCCTGCTAGATATTGTTGATAGTTGGGTGATGGGAATATAATGAACTGAGAAATGAATGAGGCTAGATTTGCAGTTGATAGGATAATGAGATTTGAACATGAGCTCACTCACTTTGTCAACTTCTATCAGATTGTTAAACTTCTTCATACTTCTTCATGTTGTGCCTTTGTTTAAAAAGGGCTGCAGGGAAAAGCCTGGGAACTATAGGCCAGTGAGCCTCACATCTGCGGTGGGTAAGTTATTGGAAGGTATTTTGAGAGACAGGATCTATAGGCATTTAGAGACGCAAGGACTGATTAGGGACAGTCAGCATGGCTTTGTGAGTGGAAAATCATGTCTCACAAATTTGATTGAGTTTTTTGAAGGGGTAACCAAGAAGGTAGACGAGGGCAGTGCAGTTGAAATTGTCTACATGGACTTTAGCAGGCCTTTGACAAGGTACTGCATGGCAAGTTGTTGCATAAGGTTAAATCTCACGGGATCCAAGGTGAGGTAGCTAAATGGATACAAAATTGGCTCCTTGACAGAAGCCAGAGGGTGGTTGTGGAGGGTTGTTTTTCAAATTGGAGGCCTGTGACCAGCGGTGTGCCTCAGGGATCAGTGCTGGGTCCACTGTTATTTGTCATTTATATTAATGATTTGGATGAGAATATAGGAGGCATGATTAGTACGTTTGCAGATGACACCAAGATTGGCGGCATAGTGGACAGTGAAGAAGGTTATCTCCGATTGCAATGGGATCTTGATCAATTGGGCTAGTGGGCTGATGAATGGCAGATGGAGTTTAATTTAGATAACTGCGAGGTGATGCATTTTGGTAGATTGAACCAGGGCAGGACTTACTCAGTTAATGGTAGGACATTGGGGAGAGTTACAGAACAAAGAGATCGAGGGGTACATGTTCATAGCTCCTTGAAAGTGGAGTCACAGGTGGACAGTGTGGTGAAGAAGGCATTCGGTACGCTTAGTTTCATCGGTCAGAACATTGAATACAGGAATTGGGACGTCTTGTTGAAGTTGTACAAGACATTGATAAGGCCACACTTGGAATATTGTGTGCAGTTCTGGTCACCCTATTATAGAAAGGATATTATTAAACTAGAAAGAGTGCAGAAAAGATTTACTAGGATGCTACCGGAACTTGATGGTTTGAGTTACAAGGAGAGGTTGGATAGACTGGCACTTTTTTCTCTGGAGCGTAGGAGGCTGAGGGGTGATCTTATGGAGGTCTATAAAATAATGAGGGGCACAGATCAGCTAGATAGTCAATATCTTTTCCCAACAGTAGGGGAGTCTAAAACTAGAGGGCATAGGTTTAAAGTGAGAGCGGAGAGATACAAAAGTGTCGAGAGGGGCAATTTTTTCACACAGAGGATGGTAAGTGTCTGGAACGAGCTGCCAGAGGTAGTAGTAGAGGCGGGTACAATTTTGTCTTTTAAAAAGCATTTAGATAGTTACATGGGTAAGATGGCAATAGAGGGATATGGGCCAAATGGGATTAGCTTCGGGGTTTAAAAAAAAAAGGGCGGCATGGACAGGTTGAGCCGAAGGGCCTGTTTCCATGCTGTAAACCTCTGTGACTCTGTGACATAATGGGGGAAAAGATTCTAATTCCAGGACAGGTGGGAAAACAGGAGAGTTTCTCACCCGTTTTGTGGGCGAGTTCAAATTCAGAATTTTATGCAGTCAATGCAGGAAAAATGGGCTAAACCATTCCTTGCCTGTAGGGGAAGCATGTGGGGTTTAAATCACCAGAAAGCATGCTGTAGCCTGCGGTGTGCAGACCCCTGTGGCTGCACATGCGCAATGGCAACCTGCAGAGGCCTGACACGTCTGACAGAGAGAGACCTGTCAGACCTGTGCTGCTGAAGCCAGCCTTGACCTAGTGCCCCCCCTCCCCCCCCCCCCCACCTCCCCAGCTATCGTGAGGGCCGGTGGCCAATCCTGAGCCCCACACCATCCGGAAATTTCGCCCCCGCAACCCACCCGCTGACCAGATCGATCAGTCCCTCCCTCCCCAACAATTGCCTGCAGAGTGGCAGCGGAGCCACCTCCCCTCCCACCAATCACCTGCAGATGGCAGTGGGGCCCCTCCCCCTCCCCCTCCCCACTGATCACCTGCCGAGTGGCAGCGAGACGACCCCCCCCAGCAATCGGCCACCCAGTAGGCCCAGGCTGGCACTGCCCAACGCGCACCCCCCTTGGCCCCTGACTACCCGGGGGGGGGGGGGCCAGCGAGGCCATCATGACTGACCCACGGTTCATGGAGACCAGCTGCTTTCCACATTGGCGAGAACCTCTTCCGATGTTTAAGACAGAGTTGAGGAGGAACTTCTTCTCCCAGAGGGTGGTGAATCTCTGGAATTCTCTGCCCACTGAGGTGGTGGAGGCTACCTCGCTGAATATGTTTAAAGCGCGGATGGATGGATTCCTGATCGGTAAGGGAATTAAGGGTTATGGGGATCAGGCGGGTAAGTGGTACTGATCCACGTCAGATCAGCCATGATCTTATTGAATGGCGGGGCAGGCTCGAGGGGCTAGATGGCCTACTCCTGCTCCTATTTCTTATGTTCTTATGATGAGGCCACTGAGGCAAGTGAGCCCAGACGACTGAGTTCCGGACTCGCTCATTTCATTTAAATTATATTTAAATTTGATTTCAATAATTTATTAATAAATTAATAATTAATACATTTTTTTTAAACCTTGCACCGGAAATGGGGTGAGGCTGATCTCGCCGGATGTCTGGTGGCCGGTAAGATTGCAAGAGGTGAGAAATCGGGCGTGATCCTGATTTCTCAGCCCTCGTGCAATCTTACCGGCTTGCCCCGCCTATCGGCCGGTTGGGATGTTACTCTCACTGATCGCCCCCCCCAACCCGATCCCCATCCCATATCTATGTTCTTATGACTGACTCTACTGCTGGTTCCTGCTGCCTCCCGAGCATATGTCTGGGTGACCATCCCTTTCTATGGATGCAAGTCGTTGCTCCTTCTTTTGACCTATCCCAGCAAGGCTTCAGTTATGTGTCTGCAAACCTTGGACAAACTTCAGGCATTGCTCAAAATATCAAAACACAGCCTGACGGTTGAAAAAAAAGACTATTGTTTGTATTGCAGCTGCAACGCACTTCCCCTTTAAAGAGTGCAGGCTGCCTTTAAGTACTGTTAGACACCAGCAACATCAGCCCCCTGCCGATACATTCAGCCAATAAAGGGAGGGATGACTGCAATCAGAAATCATTTAGAAGAGCAGGCAGCATGTGTTTAACATTCCGCCTGGAATACAATTAATGTGCAATGTTTAATTACACACCACAATCTCCACACTCATTCAGGGGTTCAGTAAATTTCCCTCCCGTAGAATATAAACACCACGACGTGATGGTAAGCCTATATAAATCCTTAATAAATGCTTTGTATGGCCTCACACAAGCAGCCTCCCTCACTGATATTCTTCTAATAGCCCCACATGCCCCTCATGCTGGTTGCTAAGGCAGAAGCTACCTCGGCTCCAGTTCTTTTAACTGTTCCATCATCCAAATGCAACTACAAGTAGTGGCACCCAGTACAAACTAACAGAGTTTCCTGAAGGAAAGAGAGGCACAATACAACAGAAAGAAATAATCTGGAACCTAGGGACTCTGTTGGCAACAGCATTATGCCATACTGTTCCTCAAATCCAATTGCCTGAAGGTGAGTGCGCTTTTTAAATACTCCTTCAGTGTCTCCAAGAAACCAATCCCACTTGGGAGATTGGTTGGAGCGGGTCTGCTACGTTGTTGCGCTAAAGAGGGCGGCACAGTGGCACAGTGGTTAGCATTGCTGCCTCACAGCGCCAGGGACCCAGTTTCAATTCTGACCTCGGGTGACCATCTGTATGGAGTTTGCGCATTCTCTTCATGTCTGCGTGGGTTTCCTCTGGGTGTTCCGGTTTCCTCACACAGTCCGAAGATGTGAGGGTTAGTTTGGTTGGCCATGCTAAATTGCCCCTTAGTGTCAGGTGGATCAGCAGAGTGAATGCGTGGGATTGCAGGGGTAGACCCTGTGCGGGACTGTTGCTGGTGCAGGCTTGATGGGCCAAATGGCCCCCTTCTGCACTGTTGTGATTCTATGATCCTACGATTCTAAAATGCCATCAGAGTCTTAATTGATTCATAGCACCTCAATTTGCTTAGAGTCATGAGGCCAGTTACTGGTGGATATCTTGGCTGACTGAAACATACATGAGACGTCACACTGGTGCAATGGAGCGTGTGCTGGTGAGGTTAGTGCGTAGAGCACAGTATTGCGGCTAACTGTAATACACCTCACCTGGGTGTGCTGCATGTTGAATTCTAACCTGATTTTATTTCACAGTGCCACCATCTGACACTTGAAGCATAAAGAAAATCACAGAAAGATCCAGTATGTTTGTCTCAATAACTCCAGTTAAGAATTTGAACACGATTGTGAGTATTATTTTGCATATAAAATGATTAGTATGGATTCTCTAATCATGAACAGCTCATTGACATGGTTAACAAAAGGGGTAATGGACTGACCCATTATTTTATTCCCCCATATATTTTAAAAATGACAAGACACTTATTCAGTGAAGACACAGAATAAAGTCTGCAGCCTTAACAGGATTAGACATTGCTGATTTGAGTTGTGAATTGCTATCTGGCTTGACAGGTGCAGCACTCCAGAGAACTGAAGGTTCAAAGATCAGGTGCACATTTTTCAGTTTACAGAAGATTTCTGTCGAATATACATTAGCTCACAGATGTAGAACAACCTATCTGTGACCCTTTAGTGCACTTAAACCACCAAGGAAAAATCACTGTTTTGTAAGTTCTTGTGGTATTATGGAGTGAAGGACTGCAGCAGTGTCTGTATGGAGTTTGCACATCCTCCCTGTGCCTGCGTGGGTTCCCTCCGGGTGCTCTGGTTTTCTCTCACATAGTCTGATTGGCCATGCTGAATTGTCCCTTAGTGTTAGGGGGATCAGCAGGGTGAATGTGTGGGTTTGCAAGGATAGAGTCTGGGTGGGTTTTTTGCCGGTGCAACAATATCGTGACACAGACTGAAAATGCATTATAATACACCATGAAAAAAGCTTTTACAGCCAGCTCGATATGCCTTTTTAACATTCCGCATAAATTTGTTATTGAGTAAATATCATAGTGTTTTGAAATTAACTCCCACTTATATCATGTTTTCTCATTGTGTCCAACTTGGCTCAATAGCCTTATTGATGTGCCCAATGATTTGAATCTAATTAGTTATCATTGGATTTGGTTCATGAATGAAACTGATGTGAATGTTTTGAATATTGACAACAAACTAGTAAGAATACTTGAAATGTTTAGCCGTCCCTAGATTATATAAATTGGAAATAAATGGGTTTCACTGTGTGTTATCATTTGTATTACAGCTAAGCCGAAACCACTTTCTTCAATAAAAAAAAAATCAATCTTCCAGCTCAACCTTGGAAGACAAAAACATTCAGATAAAATCTAGTCAGTGTTTCTTTTTATATGTCTCTCCACGTCAGTAATTGTTAGTGATTTATTAACAAATATCAGTGGTAGAATAACGGTCTTTCAGCGCTGGAGCCGGGGATTGACACAGTCAAGACTAATGTGTTCACAATCTCCCTCCTATTTATAAAATTCCCATAATCTCAGCTCAGTTCCGAGTGTATTTAGGTTCACAATATAAAACACTTGCACGATGCAGCACAAACTAGCATTAACTTGATCATCTCAGACATGGGAGATAGAATAGGCAACAAGAGCTCTTCTCAAATGGCAGTCAGGATACATTATTGCAGCAGAGGGCAAAGAGCCTTATTCTCCAGTTGGCTATGCTAACCCTGATCTGGGAGTGTTGGATGCTGATACTGGGAGACCAGGACATAGGCCTCATCCGAAAAAGCTGAGAACATGACACTAGTTTTGAAAGATAAAAGCAAAATACTGCAGGTGCTGGAATCTGAAACAAAAACAGAAAATGCTGGAAAATCTCAGCGGGTCTGACAACATCTGTAGAGAGAGAGAAAAGAGCCAATGTTTCAAGCCTGGGTCATCCTGACTTGCAACATTGGCTCCATTCTCTCTCCACAGATACTGTCAGGCCTGCTGAGATTTTCCAGCATTTTCTGTTTTTATTGTACTTGTGATGGTGACCTTGTCTCGGGTTTCTTTGATTGCTTGCAGTGATACATGGGATTGTAATTCTTGGGTGGCGTTCCTGGTTGCATTTGGAATCTTCTTCTCAGTTATGCCGCATCTTATTGCCTTCGTGTCTAATAAATTCATAGAGCTTTGATTCTGAACAATCTTTGTCATGTCAGCGAGACATCCTCTGTGGGATCCTGAAAGTCATTTGTTGCCCCAGACTGTAAACTTGGCAATTCTGAACCTGCATTTTTATTGTGCATGTTGATCAACTTCTTTGTACTTTTAACAGTTGCTTTCTAATTTCTGAGAGAGTAGGATGTGTAAGAGTAGGCAAATTTATATGCACAGATCTGCCAAAAATGAGCTCTTCCAATGATGATGTTGTTGCTTTTAAAGGTGTTGCTCTGAAGTATAACAGTGTAATGTGTAGATCTTGCTTGTTTTGTCTGCGTTTGAGAATTTGGGATTTCACCATGCAAGTCATTCATTCAGCGAGACAAATAGATCTAGGATAGTGAGGAGAAGAAGTAGTGTGAGCAATACTCCATTTCTCACACATATCTTGAAATAGCTTACCAATAAATTGTGGACCATTGTCTATAATCTTTCTAAGCACACAATATAAAATGAAAATAGTACTTAGAGTGTGCACGGCAGTTGTGCTTGACATATTGTGCAATTGTCGAATAATGGGGTATTTGATCAAGTACTAGATGATGATGATGAAGTCACTGTCATGAACATGAAGAGGATCAGATGTGATTTTGAATCAAGGATGGGTAGGATCCTTATATAGAATCAGTGGTTCTTTGGATTGACTTTGCATTCGCTCTTGAAATGTTCCACTTCTTGATGGTGACTTCAATTTTGTTGTTCATTCTCGGCCAATAGACTGTCTCTTGCAAGTCTTCTCATCTGATAAATGCCCCTGGGTGAGTTTTTAAAAATTCATTTATGGGGCATGGCTGGCCAGCATTTATTGCCCATCTCTAGTTGCTCGAGGGCAGTTAAGAGTCAACCACATTGCTGTGGCTCTGGAGTCACGTGTAGGCCAGACCAGGTAAGGACATCAGATTTCCTTCCCTAAAGGACATGAGTGAACCAACAATTTTCCGACAATTGACAATGGTTTCATGGTCACCAGTAGATTCTTAATTCCAGATTTTATTTTGCTGAAGTTATTGAAGAATATCAGGTTGCACAAATTCCAGTTTGATGACCTTCCTGCTTTTAAATATGACTGCCCGGGGGATGCCTAGCTTACCCTGTTAAGGCCAAAATGGTCTCAAGATATTCATGGACCTGCTGAATTGAATCAGGTCATCCTTCGACGATGATTTTCAATAAATCCTGTACTGTAGAAATGTTTGCCACTTCTTCTTGCAGCTGTTGACATTTACATTGTGTGAATAAAATGTACCCAGATCAATTTGGAGAACATCAAGTTTGATATCAAAGAAGTCAACTTATAAATCTGAGGATATATCTTCTGCTTTCGCTGGTTCAGGCAATCTGCTGAGTGCATCCAATGTGGCTACTTGACTTGTACCAAATCTCATCATCATAAACTTGAATCTTTATCAAGTGACATTGAAATCTTGGCGGTGCGCTGGTCAATGGTTTTCACCAAATTGTATCCAATGGCTTATGATGGGTCTTTATCACAAATCTTTTGCCAAATGGATAGGTGTGAAAATGCTTTATGGGTCCTATTTTACCATTTTGATTCTAAGTGCTGGGCGGACTTGAAACTGGGGCTGTTTCAGATGCAACTTTTAGATCCGTTTTCAGGCGCCTCCATACGCACTCTGCCTGAACAAATATCAGTGATTTCGAATCCCGCTGTACAACCTGTGGGCGGGGCTTAACACAAACAAAGAACAAAGAACAAAGAACAATATAGCACAGGAACAGGCCCTTCGGCCCTCCAAGCCCGCGCCACTCCCCGGTCCAGGATTGAATCCTGAATCCAGGATCCCCGCCCAATTTTCCAGCCTATCTACATACCAATATCCTATCCACCGAGCTGTCCCTCACAGCTACGATGCTTTGTTCATTACAACGTATTAACTCACCCCCACCCCCCCATCCCAGACCATGTGATCTCCAGGGAGAGGCGAAAACCCAGAGTGAAAAACCCCAGGGCCAATATGGGGAAAAAAAATCTGGGAAATTCCTCTCCGACCCCCTGAGGCGATCGAAACGAGTCCAGGAGATCACAATGGCCCTGATCGGAAAATGCTTCCCAACCCTAGTCATTTCCACTTCCACGAACACCATATGAATTCCCTGCCCCCGAGACAGGTTCCCAACTATCCGCAGTCTCGCTCTGTACTGGCACCAGCAAGATGATCATAGAATGAAGCCTTGAAACGAGAAACAAGGAACAATTAGCCCGCGCCGCTCCCTGGTCCAAACTAGACCACTCTTTTGTATCCCTCCATTCCCACTCCGTTCATATAGCTGTCTAGATAAGTCTTAAACGTTCCCAGTGTGTCCGCCTCCACCACCTTGCCCGGCAACACATTCCAGGCCCCCACGACCCTCTGTGTGAAATATGTCCTTCTGATATCTGTGTTAAACCTCCCCCACTTCACCTTGAACCTATGACCCCTCGTGAACGTCACCACCGACCCGGGGAAAAGCTTCCCACCGTTCACCCTATCCATGCCTTTCATAATTTTATACACCTCTATTAAGTCTCCCCTCATCCTCCGTCTTTCCAAGGAGAACAACCCCAGTTTCCCCAATCTCTCCTCATAACCAAGCCCCTCCATACCAGGCAACATCCTGGTAAACCTCCTCTGTACTCTCTCCAAAGCCTCCACGTCCTTCTGGTAGTGTGGCGACCAGAACTGGACGCAGTATTCCAAATGCGGCCGAACCAACGTTCTATACATCTGCAACATCAGACCCCAACTTTTATACTCTATGCCCCGTCCTATAAAGGCAAGCATGCCATATGCCTTCTTCACCACCTTCTCCACCTGTGACGTCACCTTCAAAGATCTGTGGACTTGCACACCCAGGTCCCTCTGCGTCTCTACACCCTTTATGGTTCTTCCATTTATCGTGTAGCTCCTCCCTACATTATTCCCACCAAAATGCATCACTTCGCATTTATCAGGATTGAACTCCATCTGCCATTTCCTTGCCCAAATTTCCAGCCTATCTATATCCTTCTGTAGCCTCTGACTATGTTCCTCACTGTCTGCAAGTCCTGCCAGTTTTGTGTCATCCGCAAACTTACTGATCACCCCAGTTACTCCTTCTTCCAGATCATTTATATAAATCACAAACAGCAGAGGTCCCAATACAGAGCCCTGCGGTACACCACTAGTCACAGGCCTCCAGCCGGAAAAGGACCCTTCCACTACCACCCTCTGTCTTCTATGACCAAGCCAGTTCTCCACCCATCTAGCCACCTCCCCCTTTATCCCATGGGATCCAACCTTTTTCACTAGCCTACCATGAGGGACTTTGTCAAACGCTTTACTAAAGTCCATATAGACAACATCCACGGCCCTTCCTTCGTCAACCATTTTGGTCACTTCTTCAAAAAACACCACCAGGTTAGTGAGGCATGACCTCCCTCTCACAAAACCATGTTGACTATCGCCCAAAACCCTGCAGCTCCGATCGGCACCTCCAACTGCGCATGCGCAGAAAGAAAAGATGGAATGCTGCTCCCCTGCCACATCCCTCCCGGGCTGGATACTGCCTCCCCCTGGCCCCCACAAACATTGTCCCACCCCACAACATTACTGACCCCCTTACCCCTCAACCCCCCCCCCCCCCAACCACCCAGACAGATCGCAGGCCCCTCCCCCCCCACCGATCTCAGATAGGCTGGCAGCGGAACCCCCTCCCACCCCACTGATCACAGGCAGAGTGGCAGCAGACTCCTTCTTCCCCTCCACTGATCTCAGACAGAGTGGCAGTGGACCCACCTTCCCACCCGCCCCCCACCGATCTCAAACAGAGAGCCGTCAGATGACAGGCACCTACCTCCTCACTAACCCGAACGCCCGAATCGGACTTCTATGGAACATGTCTGTTTCGCTCCAATTCTAGATGAGCGACCGCGGTAGTAAAGGGGGAAGTGCCGGTAAAGTTGGGCGTGCAGCCCATTAAGTCAATTTAAAGGCATGCAATTGCATTTAAATGGTCTTCATGCCCGTTTTGGGCACAGTCCCGATTGCGGCCATTTTCGGGCCTTGGTAAAGGGGGAACCAGAGCGGAGGTGGGCGTGGACAATGCTACTTAGCTCACACCCAACTTTACCAAGTTTTCGAGCCCGAAAATAGGTGCAATGCAATTGTAACATTGGGCCCTATATGTGCGGCATGGTGGCACAGTGGTTAGCACTGCTGCCTCACAGAGCCAGGGACCTGGGCTCGATTCCCGGCTCGGGCCACTGTCTGTGCAAAGTCTGCATGTTCTCCCCGTGTCTGTGTGGGCTTTCTCCCCCAGTCTGAAAGATGCATTGGCCAAGCTAAATTCTCCCTCAGTATACCTGAACAAGTGCCGGAGTGTGGTGACTAGGGGATTTTCACAATAACTTCATTGCAGTGTTAATGTAAGCCCACTTGTGACAATGATAAGTAAACTTAAACTAAAGGTATTGTCCCCAATTTGAAGTCGGGAGACATTGGACTGTGCTCAGACAGAGGATTTTGAAGTAAATGCAACTGGCTTGCCTTTTGCAGGATAAATGCTCTTTCTGTGAGACATCTATGTCAAGTGTAGTTGACTTGCTAAGATCATAAAATTATCAGTCAATGCTTCTGTAAATTATTGTTTCAATGCTCTGAATGGATATTAGTGGTCGCTGTGCAACAGGAAAGCACATCCTTTCTCAACAGTTCATTCAGCGATGATAATTTTTGAATTAAATTTAGAATGTATGCAAATAAGAAATTAAAGAGACTTAGACTTCTTTGAAGATCATCCTTAACTTCATTACGTGCTGCCTGCATCAATATATGCAGTTTGTGGTTATGTTCTTGCTTTGTTCTTCCCACAACATCTATTTCATCTAAGATATAGATGCATTCTGGTATAGTGAATCTAATGTTGTCCATGTGATCTTGAAAGAGACCTTGGCTAACAGAGAGCCTGAAAGGAAGTTGTTGAAAACAGTATATCTAAATGAGGTACGGAATGTCACAAGCTCTTAGGATTTCTCCACGAGCTGTACTATCCAGTTACCATGCTTGGCATCAAACTTGAAGAAGAATTTGGTACCTGCAAATGCTGGATTTAACTCTTCAAATTTTGGTATTTTGTGAGGGCAACATTTCAAAGCTGTGTTTGAATGTTGTGGATGGAGACATAGGCAGGGATTCTCCAACCTGTCCTTAGTTGGGAATCGCTTATCCTGCTGCTATGGATTTGGCTGAGCATCAAATTCTCCATTCTTGTTGGCAGCAGTACATTGGAAAATTCTGGCTGTGGTCTCAATGATCTGTCCTTCTTCAAGACACTTATGATTAAGCTGCAACAATCTGTATTCTTTTACTTTTCAAATGGTGGTATCTTTCTCCCTTTAGTCAGTGTGACTGTAAATTTGTCTCAGATGTGGATGCTGCACTGAGATGGTAGATCAATTCATGGACTTGCATTCCCTGCAAATTTAATGATGCAACTCCCTTGCAATTGCTAATGTTGTCAGAATAATTCTGGATATTTCAATGTGAGGCCTTGAACTGAGGTGATAGAAGTAGTTGCTGAAGTTGATCTACCTTGTGACGTCTGACTGATTCCAAGGATTATTACTGGAGGTTATGACATCCCTATAGAACTGCAATTGCTGGACCTTTATTTGTCATGATGTAGAACATCTGTGACACCCAGGAGGATTGATTGTATTTACGGGCCAGGACCATGAATCGTGCACATGGGATTAGTGAACCATTTATGCTGAGAGTTTCACAGCAGCAGATTTCACCATGGCCTTCCGTGCCTGTGGATATTGCATCTGTGTGCAGTCTTGGTTCCCTTAATCTTAGGAAGGATATTATTGCCATGAAGAGAGCATAGCCAAGTTTCACCAGATTTGTTCCTGGGCTGGCAGGACTGCCCTATGAAGACAGGTTGGAGAGATTGGGCCTCTCTTCCAAAGAGTTTTGAAGAATGAGTGGCAATCTCATTGAAACCTGCAGAATACTTAAAGGGATAGACCAGATAAAGGCAGGTAAGGTGTTTCCCCTGGTTGGGAGTCTAGGACCAGGGGACACAATTTCAAAATAAGGGGGAAGCCACTTAGGGCCGAGATGAGGAAAAAGATTTTTACACAGAAGGTTGTGAATCTTTGGAATTTTCTACCCAGAGGGCTGTGGAAGCTCAGTCATTGTGTATGTTTAAAGCAGAGATTGACGGAGAACATAAAAGGATATGGGGATAATGTGGGGAAAGAGGCATTGGTGGATGGTCAGCCATGATTGTATTGAATGGTGGAGCAAGTTCGATGGGCTGAATGTCCTGCTCTTGTTCCGATGTTTTTTGTTCCTATGACACATTTCCCTTCTAGTGCTGTCATGCTGATATCCACAAGAGGCACATTACAACAATTTCCTTATTATTCCAGGTAATTCCTCACAGCAAACAGATTGATGCCTCAATCAGTCACGGTGGAATTTTAACAGCACTGAAGAGGTCTGGATCATTTCTGGATCCTTCCCCACACGGGTCAGAAGTACACCGACAGGGAGAATCTTATGGGTGGCAGTATTGCAAAAAATATCAGTATTATAGCTTAATAAACGTTTGGTTGTCCAATTCTGGAGGGTGAAAACTGTGCGTGGGGCATCCTTATATGTCAAGAAATATAAATAAGATTGAAGCTTTTGCATGAATCAGTATCTATGAAACACACGAGTGTCACATCTATGATCAAATATTTGGAATTAGAATCATTACAACAGAAAGAGAAAAGTAGACTGACCATGTTCTATAAAATATGGAATGGACTGGTGGAAACTGACTGAAACCAGTCCTTAGTGCTTTCTGGTAATGCCAAAAGATGAGGTAGCCATCCTCACAAACCATAAAGATTTGCTTCTAAGACAGTGTATCAATAATCTTTCTTTCCAAGGACATTCCCAAATTGGAAAAATTTGCAAAAGTCACAGCCCCATTATTTCATAGAATCACAGAATCCCTACGGTGCAGAAGGAGGCCATTCAGCCCATCAAGTCTGCATTGACCACAATTCCATCCAGGCCCTATTCCTGCAACCTCACATATTTACCCTGCTAATCCCCCTGACACTAGGGTCAATTTAACATGGCCAATGAACCTAACCCGCACATCTTTGGACTGTGGGAGGAAACCGGAGCACCCGGAGGAAACCCACACAGACACGGGGAGAATGTGCAAACTTCACACAGACAGTGACCCGAGACCGGAATTGAACCCGGGTCCTTGGCACTGTGAGACAGCAGTGCTAACTACTGTGCCACCATGCCACCCGTGCTGTGAAATCTTCAAGTCCCATCTCTAGATTATTTCTATTTAAAGGGTTTAATTATCCGGGCTGCCATATCAGCAAGTCGTGTCTGGATTAGCTCATGTAAGTGTGGGCAGAGTGTGGATGTTAGCCTGTGATGCCGATTCAACCACACCAGAAGCCGAGGCACTTAAGAGGCTGCCTCCAAATTCACTGTCCAAGTAACAGTGGTGGGCGGGCTCCTGAGGTGGGACCACAGGATATCACGGAGTCGCTCCAATGGAGACAGGCACCACCCCCCCCCCCCCTCCACACCCCACTGTGAGACCAATGGGAGCACAGAGAGCCAGGTTGAAGGAGTGACAGGGGAGACACTGTAGTCACCCCGACTGCTTATGGAATGCCTGAAAGGTTTAGTACATTTGGCCATCAGAGATGTCTGTCTCCACTATTTCAGCACAGAATGGCAGGGTTCAAAATGATGTGGAGATGCCGGCGTTGGACTGGGGTAAACACAGTAAGAAGTTTAACAACACCAGGTTAAAGTCCAACAGGTTTATTTGGTAGCAAAAGCCACACAAGCTTTCGGAGCCCCAAGCCCCTTCTGGGGCTTTTGCTACCAAATAAACCTGTTGGACTTTAACCTGGTGTTGTTAAACTTCTTACTGGGTTCAAAATGAGCAGACAGGACTCTTGCCATTTTCTGCTCTGAAGCTCCTCGACAGTCTGTAACGTTACAAGACTCCAAGC
This sequence comes from Mustelus asterias, assembly GCF_964213995.1. Classification (NCBI taxonomy): domain Eukaryota; kingdom Metazoa; phylum Chordata; class Chondrichthyes; order Carcharhiniformes; family Triakidae; genus Mustelus; species Mustelus asterias. Next base: position 118,347,685 of record NC_135807.1, on the reverse strand, counting down.
TTCCATTGTGATGCCACCTCCTTTCGCCTGCCAAGACGCCAACAGAGCAGGAAGTCAGTTTGCCATTTAACCTTTCTAACTAAAAGGCCATGCTAAAATTGCCCCTTAGTGTCCTGAGATGTGTAGGTCAGAGGGATTAGCGGGTAAATGTGTAGAGATATGGGGGTAGGGCCTGGGTGGGATTGTGGTCGGTGCAGACTCCATGGGCCAAATGGCCTCTTTCTGCGCTGTAGGGTTTCTATGATTCTATGATTCTAACATGCCCTCATTGTCTGCCCTCTGCCAGGCAGGCAACTGCTGCCACTTTTAGCCCATCTCCGGCAAAAACACATAGAGAGGCGAACACATTGGGGGGCTGAACCGATATTCATCTTTCCAAATTTACTCTCACCCCGCCTCTAAAACCACCTCCGCAGAACAATACAATTCCAGTCTGTGATGACACCACACTCTGCTACGTCAATTCTCCCCGTTTAAATGTTTGATTTTCTGATGAAGTCAAGGATATTTTAAAAATTCTAACAAACCTCGTGTTGGAACACCAAATTGCAGTGTCACCGAGTAATTCTATTCTAAATTCTATGCAATTCCTCCTGTTCATCAGACCACTCGGGACTTGAAGATTTCATGGCATGGGCAGCATGGTGGCACAATGGTTAGCACTGCTGCCTCACAGTGCCAAGGACCCGGCTTCAATTTCAGCCTCGGGTCACTGGCTGTGTGGAGTTTGCACTTTCTTCCTGTGTCTGCATGGGTTTCCTCCGGGTGCTCCGGTTTCCTCCCACAGTCCAAAGATGTGCGCGTTTGGTTGTTTGGCCATGTTAAATTGACCCTCGTGTCAGGGGGATTAGCAGGGTAAACAGGTGAGGTTGCAGGAATAGGGCCTGGATGGGAATGTGGTCAGTGCAGCAACTCAGAGGGATTCTTTTCCTTTGGGCTGTTTTCAGAACTTGCTGCAGTGATAGCACATGTTCGTGCAGACCACACGGCAATGATAGTGACATTAAGAGCAGGAGTAGGCCATTCAGTCCCTCGGGCACCTTCCACAGGCTGGTGGTAGTGGAGTGGGGGGTGGGGAGCGGGAAGAGGGAGGTGTGTGTGGAGATTGGAGGATAATGTTCGTACGAACAATAACGTTACACACACCATTTTGATAAGTCAGTGTGGCAGCCATTGTGTTACTAATGAGTATAATAAGAACACAACATTGAGCTGTAGCTTGAGGCAGTGGAGGTATATAAGCCATCACAGGTTTGGTTAAAAACACAACACTGTTTCACACAGGCTGACAGTATTTGTTTATCACTGTCCTAGTGGGGTAAAATACAAATTAAAGCATTTAATCCATGAAATGTGAAGGATGTTTGCAATGTCAAGGAATCCGGGTCTAACCGTATTAAGCCAAAGCATTAGCCATCTTTATCTTGAATCTAGAATCCCCTTTGCTCCGTCTGTAACAGGGAGATTTGTTGAGCGGTCTGGCTGAACCGAAAACTCATATTTCAGAATTGGCAGTTGCACCTTGGAGTGAAATATAAAGAGAATTCAGGTTTGAAAAGCAATGGCTGAGAGAGAGATTGCTCCTTCACTAATCAGCTAGAAAGAAGGATCTTTACGGTGCTTTTCATGACCACAAAATGTCTTGATGCACTTCAGAACAATTTCAAGAAACAATACTTTTCACTGCGTACTAATACACTGCGTACTAATTCACTGCGTACAATAATAAATCAAATCAAATCAAATCAAAACAATTTTAAAAAATGTATTCTTTCACAGGAGATGGGCATTGCTGCCTAGGCCAGCATTTATTGCCCATTGCTAATTGCCCTTGAGAAGGTGGTGCTGAGCCGCATTCTTGAACCGCTGTTGCCCATGTCGTGTACGTAGACCCACAGTGCTGTTAGAAAGGGAGCTCCAGAATTTTGACTCAGTGACAGTGAAGGAATGGAGATGTATTTCCAAGTCGGGAATGATGTGTGGCTTGGAGTGGTGGTGGTGATGTTTCCATGCATCTGCACCCTTGTTCTACTGGGTAGTAGGTGCTATGGGTTTGGAAGGTGCTGTCAAAGGAACCTTGACTTGGTGAGTTCCTGCAGTGCATATTGTAGATGGTACACACTGCTGCCACTGTGTGTCAGTGGTGGAGAGATTGAGGGTGGGATTTTCCGGCTGCGCTCGGCCCAAAGCCGGAAAGTCCTGGCCAAGGTCAACGGACCTTTGCATGGTCCCCCCCCGCCCACTACGATGCTCATGGTGGGTGGGAGGGAAAACTCCACCTTGAATGTTTAAGGTAGTGGATAGGGTGCCAATCAAGCGGGCTGCTTTGCCCTGGATGGTGCTGAGCTCCTTGAGTTCTGTTGGAGCTGCGCTTATCCAGGAAAGTTGAGAGTATTCCATCACACGCCTGACATGTACCTTGGATAGGTTTTGGGGACTCAGGGGAGAGTTATTCACCACAGAATTCCCAGCCTCTGACCTGCTTTTGTAGCAAGAAGTTTAACAACACCAGGTTAAACCAGGTTAAACAAAGATGCATTTAACCTGGTGTTGTTAAACTTCTTACTGTGTTTACCCCAGTCCAACGCCGGCATCTCCACATCACTGCTTTTGTAGCCACAGCCCAGTTTAGTTTCTGGTCACAGATACTGCCACTGAATATCATAATGAGTAGGTTCTCTCTTGTTGAAGGTGGCCATTACCTGGCACTTGAGTGGCACATATGTTACTTGTCACTTACAAGCCCTGGTCTTGCTGCATTTGGACATTTATTTAATTCTTTCATGGGATGTGGGCATTGCTAATTCTTAATTACCCTTGAACTGAATGACTTGCATGGCCATTTACAAGGATGTTTCAGAGGCAGCCGCATTGCTGTGGGCCTGGAGTCACGTTAGCCAAAGCAGATAAGGAACATTTCCCAGTACCTTGTGTAGCATCACTGATGTTGATGTGCACAGTGTTTTGGTGTTTCATTTAGTTTTGTATGTCAGGATATCTTCAGATAATCTGGATTTCTGCATATTTTGGCAGAAATGGCCTGATGTTGAATATTTAAAGCATTGGGTACATCTTTAATGGAACCAATTAAAAAGTATATGTATATATCTGTCATTAACAGCCTCAAATGACGTGATGCCAAGAATCTTCAGTAATAGCTTCACTTTATTTTCATTATGAAAATCAATTGGATTTGGGCGTGGGAATTGGTATTTGCTTCTCTCTGATTTATCCACAAGTAGCAAATTGCAACTCTTTGGGGCTTTTCTTTTTGGCCTTCCATCTAAGCTGTGAGAAGAGATTATTCCTGGCATTGCTTAGAGGTGGATGTCTGATTGAATTAATTAAACGACTGAGGGTTTCATTTGCAAATTCTTCACATTTAATTCCATTTCCTTTCCCAAATTTGTCGATCTGTGGTGAAAGGCATTGCAAGGTGTTAATGATGGTGCGCCAATCAAGGGATCAAGGACCTTGGGTTTTTTGGGGGGAGAGGGACAGAGGAGGAGGGGCAGGTGGAAAATCCTGCCCACAGTCAGTTGCCGGCCAGTCAGAAGCCAGCAGCTCTTCCATGCCTCTGGGAAGGTGGTTTCTGCTGCCATTATTATTCCCACCCAAGGCCCAGAATCGCCAAATGGACTCAAGTACAGTGAAGGTGGGAGTGGCATTATGAAGTGGGGACTCACAGGGTAGGGGAAGGAGGGAGGTTGCCAACAGGGCATGGTTCTCAGTGGGCCTGACAAGGGACCTCACTGGGATTCTGCAATCGCAATCGCGCCAAGGTTTTCAAGCTCCCTACATGGCGAGTCCTTTAAGGTCCCTCCATGTATTTTGACATCTTCAGCACCACTGAAAAGGGAGGCCTTCATGAGTGCCTCATTTTGAGGCATCCACAAGGCCCCCCTCTTCTACAGGAGCACTCTGCTTTCCTGGTGTGCCTGCTGTCCCAACGTCACTCTGAGCCATCCGATTGGGCCTTCCGATTCCTTGGTCCACCCGCCAATTGGATGACGAATATGGAGGTAGCCAATTAGGAGGCTCATACTGAGGCCATACGAGAACTCAGGAGGTGCATACAGTCCTAATGTAGGGGGTCCTGCTATCAAAGGTCTTCAAAGGTGGTCACTGCTGTCATGTAAAGAAACATGACAATCAATTTGTGCACAGCAAGATTCCACAGTGAGGTGAATAAACCGTTAATTTGTTTTGGTGTAATGGTTCCGAGAGCAGTGTTGGCACATGTACTTGGCAGTGGCACCTTTGACATCCGCCTGGTTGGCAGTTGTTATGGAGCTGACCTGTTCATGTTCATGGACACACAGCTGAGCGTACTGATAGCAGCACAGGGAAAATCTATGCAGTGCTAGAGCATGAACATTTTAACTCAACACTGATCTCAAGACTGGAGACTGAGTCTCCTTTCCACATCATAATGTGCAGATGATTATTGACATGGAGAGACAGAAGCCTCGGCTTCATTTCATTTCAAAGCCAACATGCTTGCCTGCATAGTGAATAAAAACTTTTGGACAGTTGCCAAATGAGTGGAAAAATACCACAGGGTTGGAGCCGCATGTTTGAAATCTCTTCAACTCTGCCCACATTACCAGCAAATTTAAGCTTCTTTCTGAAGGTGATGTGAAAGTAAAATATGGTATTTTGATTTGTACAGCATGTGTTGATTGCTGTGTCATTTTCAGAGGCACACAATTAAATATAACAAAGAAAGACTCACATCTACACAGCTCTTTTCATGACCACTAGATGTCTAGAAGCACTTTACAGTCAATGAAGTACTTCTGAAGCGTAGTCACTGCTGTAAGGTAGGAAACACAGAAGCTAATTTAAGCACACCGAACTCCCAAAAACAGCAAGGTGATAATGAACAGATAATCTGTTTTTTTTTGTGTGGTGTTAATTGAGGAATACATATGGACCAGAAAACCAGAGTTAATTCCCCTGCTCTTCTTTACAATCGTGCTTTGGGATGTTTGACACCCACCTGAGCAGACAGATGGAGTCCTGTTTTGACAGCCCACTCCAAATGATGGCTCCTCTGGTAGTCCAGGTCTCCCTCAGTATCGCACTGGAGGGTCAGCCCTGATTTTTGTGCTAATTGCTGTAGTGCATTCAAATGTTGCTGCATGGTACTGGAAATAAAATGAGAAGAAAGAAAAATATAACAAGATATATAATCTCTTTCGCATCCTCAACCACTACAAAGTCCTTCTCAGTGGTGAGGTACTTTCGAAAGATAGTTGTTGTTGTATTGTAGAGAAATGCGGCAGCTGGTTTGCGCACAGTGAGATTCCACCAACATTTATGAGATAACTCACTAGATTACCTCTGCTACTGAGGTGTAGTTGAGGGGGTAACTGTTGGCTCAGCCAACCGGAGAACCCTTGCTCTGCTGAGCATCTTACATTATAATACACAGAGGCACATATCATCACACCACCCACTCTCCTGGTCTCAGGATCTAAACTGCACCCCTCTGACCCTGCCACACATCCAAGCACCTGTTGGATAATGACTCCTTACTGTGTTTACCCCAGTCCAACGCCGGCATCTCCACATCATGACACATCCAAGCCCCAGCTCCAGTCCCAGAGTTTAAGCTCCACCCTCTCTCTCCCTCAGGTCGTCACACTCTCTACCCCAGTCCCCCCTCCACCCCCTCCCCCCCCCCCCCCCCAAACATTCCCGCAGGCCTCCACACACCCAGATTCTCCCCACCTCCAACCTCTATCTCCCCCCACTCCCTCCAGTCTCTCTCCCCACCCCCCACACTCTGGCTTCTCTCCCACCACCCTACAGCTTCCCCCCTCCCTCCAACTTCTCTCTCCCCACCTTCGAGTCTCTCTTCCTTCCCTCCAGCCTCTCGTTTTCCCTTCCTTCCAGTCTCTCTCCCCTCCCTCCAGCCTTTTTCTCCCCCTCCTCTCTCTCCACCTTCCACAGCTTCTCCCTCCTCCCTCCAGCCTCTCTTTCCCCCTCTTGCCCTCTCCCCCTTCCTCCAGCCTCTCTCTCCCTTCCTCCAGCCTCCCTCTCCTCCTTCCCTCCAACTTCTCTCTCTACCCTGTCCCTCCAGCCTCTCTCTCTTCCCTCTCTCCAGTCTCTCACTCCACCTTCCTTCCAGTCTTCCCCCTCCCTCTAGCCTCTCCCCCTCTCCTTTCTCTCCTTCCCACCAGCATCTGCCCCCTCCCCCCCATCCTTTTGCACCTTCCCCTCCCTCCATCATCTCTCTACCCCGCCCCCCCGGCCTCTCTCCACCACCCTTCAGCCTCTCTCTACCCTCTCCCTCCAGCCCCCCCCTCCCCTCCTCAAACCTCTCTCTACCCCACTTCCAAACCTTCCAGCCTCTTCTGTCCCACACCCACTAGCCACACTCCCCAAGCTCTTTTCTCCCTCCAACCTGGTTAACAAGGACACTTGCATCAGACTCCTATTGACAGCTCAGCCTTCAACACTATTATCCCAACAAAACTCATCTCCAAATTCTGTTGCCTGGGCCTCGGCTCGTCCCTCTGTGACTGGATCCTGAACTTCCTAACCCACAGACACAATCGGTAAGGATAGGTAATAACACCTCCTCCAAGATCGTCCTCAACACCGGTGCCCCGCAAGGCTGTGTCCTCAGCCCCTTACTATAACCTTTATACACCTATGACTGTGTGGCCAAATTCCCCTCCAATTCCATTTGCAAGTTTGCTGATGACACCACCGTAGTGGGTCAGATCTCAAACAATGACGTGACGGGGTACAGAAAAGAGATAGAGAATCTGGTGAAATGGTATGATGACAATAATCTCTCCCTCAATGTCAGTAATATGAAGAAGATAGTCATCGACTTCAGGAAGCATAGTGGAGGACATGTCCCTGTCCACATCAATGGTGGTGAAGTGGAAATGGTTGAGAGCTTCATGTTTCTAGGTGTCCAGATCACCAGCAACCTGTCCTGATCCCTCCACGCTGATGCAATAGTTAAGAAAGCGCACCAATGGCTCTACTTACTCTGGAGGCTAAGGAAATTCAGCATGTCCACTATGACTCTCACCAATTTTTATAGGTGCACCATTGAAAGCATCCTTTCTGGATGTATCACAGTTTGGTATGTCTCCTGCTCTAAGACCGCAAGAAATTACAAAGGGTTGTGAACGTAATTATTTAGTGGAGATGAAAACCATTGAGGCCGGTAATCCCTTTTGTGCTCCTTCTAACAAAAAATTACAAGATGTACAATTGTAGAGGGAGGGGGAGTGCCCATCTGCACTGCAAATAGTTTGAGTTGAATTTGCTCATCAGTCTTGTCTCCACCTCAGCATCTTTTCATATGTTGTAAAGTGCTAATTCAAAGTGAAGACGAGAAGTCACACCTTGATATTAACTTGAATGTGCCTTGGGAGCAGGATAGCTGGAAGGAATTATAACACGTCTGTCAGTTTACTTCTGGGTTTGGTGTCAGCTGTGTTGAAGACCCACATGAACTGACGTTAGCTCCATCATTTGAAAGACCAGTCCAAGGATAGGATTTGAAGGAGATAAACTCAAAGGGAAGGAGAAAGTTTATCATGGGTTCAGGAAGAGAAGGTGGAGAAGGTGGTGAAGAAGGCATATGGCATGCTTGCCTTTATAGGACGGGGCATAGAGTATAAAAGTTGGGGTCTGATGTTGCAGATGTATAGAACGTTGGTTCGGCCGCATTTGGAATACTGCGTCCAGTTCCGGTTGCCACACTACCAGAAGGATGTGGAGGCTTTGTAGAGAGTGCAGAGGAGGTTTACCAGGATGTTGCCTGGTATGGAGGGGCTTAGTTATGAGGAGAGATTGGGTAAACTGGGGTCGTTCTCCCTGGAAAGACGGAAGATGAGAGGAGACTTAATCGAGGTGTATAAAATTATGAAAGGCATAGATAGGGTGAACGGTGGGAAGCTTTTCCCCAGGTCGGTGGTGACGTTCACGAGGGGTCATAGGTTCAAGGTGAAGGGGGGGGGAGGTTTAACACAGATATCAGAAGGACATATTTTACACAGGGGGTGGTGGGGGCCTGGAATGCGCTGCAAGGCAAGGTGGTGGAGGCGGACACACTGGGAACGTTTAAGACTTATCTAGACAGCCATATGAACGGAGTGGGAATGGAGGGATACAAAAGAATGGTCTAGTTTGGACCAGGGAGCGGCACGGGCTTGGAGGGCCAAAGGGCCTGTTCTTGTGCTGTATTGTTCTTTGTTCTCTTTGTTCTAAGGTTGCACCTTGATACAACAATGCTTTGTTTGATGCATTGCTGGGAACCGTGAGACTTTAGAGAGACAGATACTCTTCCTCATCAATGGGAGGGAGAAACCTGCTGCTGCCACTGCCTGCAGTTCTTCTCCAAGTCACTCACCATCCTGGCTTGGGAATGTATCACTATTTCTTCACTATAGCTGGGTCAAAATCCTGCAATGTCCCCCCTACCAGTACTGTGGCTGTAGCTACATGTCAGGGACTACAGTGGTTCAAGAAGGCAGCTCACCACCACCTTCTGAAGAATGAGCAATAAATTCTGGCCTAACCAGCATCATCCATATCCTGTAAAATTAAATTGAAAAAGAAGGCATGGCTGAACATGACTCAGGACCACGATCATTGTGCCATGCCCCTCGACTCAGTACAAGGAATAGCACAAATGACCTAGTCAGGTCAGGAAGGGTGGGCGCAGTGGCACATTCACCTACATCCAGATATGTGCCTCACATCACTTTGCCTTAAGTCACCTCCAGCACATCATTCCTGATACACACTTACTTTGCAAGCTAACTTCTCTTCTTATGCATATCCTTATATCCTCATGAATCTAGTCACCACTGCCACTCACGTTGACAGTTTGATGTCTCTCACTGACAGTCACCCTTATCAAATGCACTGTGTTCATTGGTGAACATTTGCCTTTACAATCACTCAGAGTTCTTATGTCTGATGCAGAAAAGGAGACTCCAGAATACAGGGGAAAGGGGGAGAATTGGAGACAATCTTCCAAAGATCCCACAGCTAACAAAGTCCAAAGATGTGCAGGTTAGGTGGATTGGCTCTGCTAAAATTGTCCCTTAGTGTCAGGGGGGGGCTAGCAGGATAAATGCATGGAGCTATGGCGATAGGGCTTGGGTGAGATTGTGGTTGGTGCAGACCCAATGGGCCAAATGGCCTCCTTCTGTACTGTAGGGATTCTGTGATTCTATGATTCTAACTGCAGAGGAAGAAGTTGTGGGCTGCAGCGTTTCAAGAAAGCATCTCACCACCACCTTCTCAAGGGCAACTAGGGATGGGCAATAAATCTTGGCTAGCCAGGAATGCCCGTGTCCCACAAATGAATAAAGAAAAGAAACTTGAAAGTTCAGTCGTGTTGCAGCATTCCTCTATCAGTGATGTGGGGCCAAATATTAAATATTCGGCAGGAAGCCGGTCGCCAGTTCCACTCTGGATCCCAGGCCCACATCATGTCCGTATCACTGATGAAATGACATTTTCAAATGTTAATGGCCTGATTGGCCCGTGGGTGGGTCCAGCACCCAACCAGTGCAGCCTGGGGTGGCTTGGAGGTGGGACAGGCTCAGTCACTGAAATCCTGTTGAAACGGCAAGCAGGAATTGCCACTAACCAGGAGAAGTACATAATTGGGCCATTGGTGGCTGAGCAGGCAAGTTCAGCAGCCTCTCGATCTTCAGATGCCTCGCAGGAAGTCCTCATCAAAGCCGTGGCCAAGAGGCAGCAGAATTTGGCCAATTAGGGAAAGCTAAAATGTCCCTATTGTATATGTGTGGACTTACCTTTCTTAGCTCTGGAATGATTCCAGATTACAGCCAGTTCCTGCACTCCTTGTTCCCCTATCTTCAGCCTCTTACACAGCCCTTCCTACGATCTGCCTGAGGTAAATTTGATTTCAATCAGCATATCCTCCCTAACATGCTCTCTTTCACCATTTCCATAGAATCAAAGAATGATTGGATCACACGGTATAGATTGTGGTCAGTCAGTTTATTGTGTCTTTGCCAGTCATTCTATCCAATTACAGACCCCATAACTGTTTTTTTCTCCTTTTCGAGTTTGTTCTTATTCATTTACGGGATGTGGGCGTCGCTAACTAGGCCAGCGTTTATTACCCGTCCCTAACTGCCCTGAAGAAGCTGGTGGTGAGCTGTCTTCTTGAGTTGCTGCAGTCCCTGTGGTGTAGGTACACTCACGTTCTGTTAGACAGGGAGTTCCAGGATTCTGACCCAGAGACGGTGAGGGAAAGGCAATGTATTTTCAAATCAGGATAGGGTATAGCTTGGAGGGGAACTTGCAGGTTCCCAGGTATCTGCTCTCCTTATCCTTCTAGATGGTACTGGTCATGGATATGGCAGGTTCTGTCAAAGGAGCCTTGGTGAGTTCCTATAGTGCATCTTTAGATGGCACACACAGCTGCCATTGTGCATCGGTGCTGGGGGAAATGAATGTTTGTGGCAGGGGTGTCAGTCATGTAGGTTGCTTTGTTTTGGATGGTGTTGAGCTGCTTGAATGTGACTGAAACTGAACCCATTCAGGCAGCTGAAGAGTATCCATCGTGGTCCTGACTTGTGCCTTGCAGATGGTGGACAGGCTTTGGGGAGTCAGGAGGTGAGTCACCCAAGACAGCTGGTGGAATTCCAATTCAGATTCATTCAAATCTAGAATTGAAGCTCGTCTCAGTAAAGGTGACCATGAAACCATTATTGTTTGTCATAAAAATGCACCAGATTCACTAATGTCTTTTAGGGAAGGAAATCTGCCATCCTTTCTTTGTCTGGCCTCCACACGACTCCAGACCCACAATAATCTGGTGCATTCTTAAATACCCCTAGCAAGTCACTCAGTTCAAGGGCAACTAAGGATGGAGTTCTGGGGAAAAAATGGATTCCGGCGACTGTGGTCGCTCAAATGAGATGGTTGTCGTTTACGGTTCAGACCAGGAAAGAGCTGGTCTGGAGGAGGAATGAGGACCAGTTGGTTGCCACACCTTCCCAACAGTGGGGAGTTCATCGAAATCCAGAGTCGTCCAGGATGGGGCCAGTTGTGTCGCCCGAGCTCCGAGTTTCCGAGCCAGGGAGGAGTCAGCAGCAGTGTCACTGGACAACAACAGCCCGTCAGAGAGGGACGCCGAACAGCAGGAGCTCCCTAAAGTCTACGTGACCACCCAGGTTAAAGTCTAACAGGTTTATTTGGGATCACGACCTTTCGGAGTGCTGCTCACTCACCTGGTGAAGGAGCAGCGCTCCGAAAGCTCGTGATTCCAAATAAACCTGTTGGACTTTAACCTGGTGTTGTGAGACTTCTTACTGCACCCACCCCATTCTAGCATCTCCACATCCTGGTGACAATGACTTTGCACTCTAGGCTTTCTCTCTCTAGCTCTGCTCCTTAAATGAAAAGGAAAAAAACGAGTTTTATTAGTTAGTTCTGCTGGTTGGCACTTCATGGTCATTTTTAGTAACTTTTTAAAATTATCAATGCATGGCTTTGAGCTTGATTTTTTTTTACTCAGCAAGTTGCCTGTATTTTCTTCACAGCTTAATTCTTTTTTTAATTCGTATACTTTGTATTTATATTCATATTGCACCAAACCAGACCTCAGTTGTTGCTGGGTTTCTTGTTGAAGGGGAATGAGAGGCTCACAAGAAGTCTGGTTGCTTTTTGATGGGCAAAAGGGGATATTTTTGCACCAGAAGGAAGGGGAGCGGTCAGGAATCTTCTGCACGTTTGGCAGCATCTGTGCAGAGAGAAAAACAAGCCATTGACCCTTCATCAGAACGAGTGCAGCTTTTGTAGCTGCGGCACGGACTTCCAAAGAGAAACCAGAGGAGCAACTGACTCTCACAGATGCTGCCTGGCCTGCTGAGTATTTCCAAAATTTTCTGTTAATATTTCAGGATTTCCAGCATCTGTAATACTTTGGTCTCCTAATACATGCTCTGTGCTGGGTGTTTAACTGTGATTTGTTTCAATTTAAATCAGAAAACATTTAACACGCAATGCAAAGTGTAAATGTTCTGTTAACAAAGCCTACTTGAGTGGACAGAAATAGCACATTATAGCGAGTGAATTGGTTGGTGCTAATTGACTGGAACAGTTGAGAAGCAGTGAACATCAATTTCACGTGGTTGACAAAAGAAGCAACAGTGTCACGAGGGAAACATTTTTTATGCAGCATGTGAAATGTTCTGTCTGAGAGTGTGTTGGAGGCAGATTCAATCAAGGCCTTCAAATGAAAGTTGGGTGATTATCTTAAGTGAAAAGAATTGAGAGGCTACAAGGAAAAGGCAGGGGTGTAGGACTGGGGGTGTTGTAATTCCAGAGAGGATATGATGCACTTAATGGCCTCCTTCTATGCTGTAACCATTCTATCAGTATGGACCCTCAAAACTGCAGTGCCTCAAGAGTTGGAAAATGCAGGAAAGTGGGAAGATCCCACTTTAAGATGCCAACCCCAGCGTTCTCCTGCACAACACTCCTCAGAGTAACACACCTTACAGCTCCACTCATTCCTCTCTCCCTTTGGGCACCTCCTCACTTCTTCCCCATCCGAACAGCCCACACTCACCTCATCTATGCCTCACAATCACCTTCCAAAATCATCCCTCCCTCTCCTCACATTTCAAACTCTCTGCTTTTCTCCTTGCAGGCAAAGAGAGTACACAGCTCCATAGAGAGGGGCAGAACCGATGGGGGAGTTGAGGTTGATGCTCCAGTGACCGCCAACTTGCTGCCCATTGGCGAGGCATGCCCTCTCGATTTATTGGAAAGGAAGTCTTATTCCAGGAGGCTGCAGATATCATCAATGACCTGCTGTGGAAGCCTGATCCTCAGGAAGAAGTGTTGTTTAGATATATTGAGACAGATGATCTGCCCATGGAGCCTGTGTTGGTTGCTATTGCTTCTTTCCAGCTGGATACTCTATCCTCTCTCCGTCCTGTGGTTGAGGTGGAGTAGTTGATGATGTGGTTAGTGTCGCTCCTGCTGCTTTGGAAGCTGCTGGATTTTGTTGATGCTGCTCCTCTTGGTCTTCTTCAGAGGCTCAAAGTAGAGTTACATACATTGGTTAAAGTCTAAGCTAGCTGAAATGAATTTCAAAAAGCTATCATAGAAACCCTACTGTGCAGAAGAAGGCCATTCAGCCCATCAAGTCAGCACTGACAACACACACATTTACCCCACTAATCTACACATCCCAGAACATTAAGGGTAAATTTAGCATGGCCAATCAACCTTTCCCGTGCATTTTTAGAGTGTGGGAGGAAACCAGAGCACCCAGAGGAAACCCACGCAGACACTGGGAGAATGTGCAAACTCCACACAGACAGTGACCCAAGCCAGGAATTGAACTGTGAGGCAGTAGTGCTAACTACTGTGCCACTGTGGAAAGCACCTGTGAAGCTCTGGATTCAAGCTCTCAGAAGAAAATATATGAGAATAAACCTTTCACGTAGGCTGGCCAGCAGCTATACAGTTTCACTATTTAAAGACATCCAAGCCTGTCAGTTTCATTGATCAATGACTTCCCACTCTGCTCCCACCTTGTTTATCCTGGAAAATTCCACAGAATTCAGGCAACCTGTGCACGGCTGTTAAACTCACAACCTGCACTTAAAGCCACAATTGCTTGCTTGCATATTTCAACCATTGATGTGACAAACCCCTGCTCTCCTCCAAACACATTCCAGTAAAACCCAGGAGCAGGTGCGATCATGTCAGGTTTCCGAACTGTCACATCTTTTCAGAAACTTGATGTCACACCACCCCCACTTCGGAAGTAAAAATGTTGTCTTCTGTATCCATCTCTCTGTTCCATGGAGTGGCTGTGGAGAAGACAGCTGATGCTGCTGCTCTGTTGCTGCTCCTCTTGTTCCTCTTCAGAGGTACGTGCTATAGACACTGCTCACAAGCAGCAGTGAAGGCCGACAGCAGGGAAGGTCAGACCAAGGTGAGTGAAGTTCAAGGCGGTGAAGTAACCTCAGCAATCGCCCTGTGAAGCAATGATATTGGCACAGGTACTGTGAGAACATAAGAACCAGGAGCAAGATTAGGCCACCTGGCCCCTCGAACCTGCTCTGCCATTTAATAAGATCATGGTTGATCTTTTTGTGGACTCAGCTCCACTTCCCCACCCACTCGCCATAATCCTTCACTCCTTTACTATTCAAAAATCTATCCATCTTTGCCTTAAAATCATTCAACAAGGTAGCCTCAACTGCTTCACTAGGCAGGGAATTCCACAGGTTCACAACCCTTTAGGTGAAGAAGTTCCTCCTCAACTCAGTCTTAAATCTGCTTCCCCTTATTTTGAGGCTATGCCCCCCAGTTCTAGTATCATCCGCCAGTAGAAACAACCTCCCTGCTTCTATATTATCTGTTCCCTTATAATTTTATATGTTTCTATAAGATTCCCCCCCCCATCATTCTTCTAAATTCCAATGAGTATTGTCCCAGTCTACTCAGTCTCTCCTCATAAGCCAACCTTTTCAACTCCGAGCACGGGCCTTTCACCTTGACAGGGCAACACAACAACTATGAAGTTTTGCAGTTTAAAGACTTCCAACCTCTCAGTTTCCTTGATTAATGGCTCCCCATCCTGTGCTCTCATCTTAATGGTCCTGACAAATTCTACACAGCTCAGGAAATCCATGTGCTGGCTATTAAAGCCGGAATACTGAGTTAAAGAATCAATTAATTAATCATTTAAATGAATCAACCAACATCTCGACAGGGGTTTCCCACTTGCCTTGGAACACATGCTGATGAAACCCAGAAGGCAAGATCATGCTGGGTTTCCAAAGCATTTTTTCAGGGTTTTTAAAT